>NW_017306446.1:407194-496737 GCF_000935625.1 Nanorana parkeri | reverse complement strand
GTAGCCCTTTGGTATTTGTGGTGTTGCCCTCAGGCCTCAGCAATTAGTAGTAGGCACTTGATTTGTAAAGGGATTGCATTAGCTGTGATCTCCTACAACATGGCTCCAGCTTGCAACCCCTCCTGTAGCACATTCTTTAACCATCTTCCCTAGTTATTCTTTAGCCTATGACATCTAGCATCACATATATTATTAGTGATTTCAGCTGCTGGCTGCGGAATCCTGAATAGGGCAGAGGCTAGGGGTTGACTGATGTAAACAGAATATCGGTCCCTGAAATGTCAGCCTGAAAGGTGGCCCATATTCGGTATCAGTTCTGAAAAATCCATATCAGTCGTCCCTTCATTTAAACTGTGTACTTGGCTGTTTAATTAGAGTTCAGGTGTAAATATAAATAGGAAGGTAAATATGTTACATTTGATGAATATGATGAGGATACATTTGGGCTTTAAAGCCACCTACGTTTGTTTCTGTGCTATACTTGCTCCTTCCGGTCCCCCAAGTCCTCTCCCTCCCCTCTGACCTGCCAGTACTCCAGGCATCCACCACCCCTGCCCCACAGTGTCCACTCCTAGTTGCCCCCCTGCATGTATTTTTTATTTTCTTTTGCATGGTTTGCCTATTCAAATGCCTTCTCGATCTTGTGACATGCAGGGTCCTCTTTTTCTTCTTCTTCACCTCTTCTCCGTCCGTTGAATGGTCCTCAATAATGCAGAGACTGTGTGTCGCTGACATGGTGACATGGTGATGGTCCATGACAACCTGCACTCACAGGAAGCAAGTTGGATGACGGTGGACAATACTTGGTCCGGAAGGAGGATTGGGGCTGGATTTTAGAGTGGTGTGCCTGTGGGGGGACAGCGCCAGAGAGTTGATTAGTATTGTAGCCAAACATGCTTTTTTTTATTATTTTAAAAAGACCTGAGCAGTGTTTCTTTAAAGTGTTGCTCTAATACTGAAAGCTGGACTTTAAGATCTGGCATCGAACCAACACAGACGAAGCTTCTGCCCTGACGTCATGTAAATTACAGCACTCCCATCACAGGTTTCTTAGAACCAATCTGGTCATGTAAACAAGGGAGTGTTCCACTACCCACATCCCCTTTAAAGGTTCCTCCTCATCACCTAAAGGAACATTGGAACATGCCACTGATGCAATTATGGTTTAGGCACCTTAACCCCCTGAGCTTCCATTTTTACCCATAGGTCTAACTTTGACGCAGGGAACAGGGTTAAGTCATGACTACCAGGAACCACAGTTTATAGTCACTGAAGGGAAAACAAACATGGGAAAGGTTGCTCTGTTCTTAGATAGATTTGCGGCTACCTGTAGGGTGAGGGAGTTGATGTGTGCCTGAATCACAAAGGCAGGGCTGTGAGTCGGTATCCTCCTTGTGTAAGCCTTTGTCCAGTCATTTTGTTTGTCCATCTTAGTCACTTCCAGTGTTAGTGGCTCTGGTCTATGTACAAACCTACCCCTGTCACAGCGAATAAACAACAGTTTCCTGTGACCATACCATTAGCTTACGAAATAACGGGCTCTCCGTCTTAGTAGCTGATAATGTTTTTCAGTCCTAATGAGGTATTTTTGTACTAAGGCAGGCTATGACACTGTTACATTTACAAATTGTATCTCATCATCTCTTAGGAACAACAAGAGAAAATACTTCCTTTTTAGGTATTTAAATGCACCACCAAACAGTTATAGGACAGTTTGGATTTGTTTTAGCTGAGTGTAATTCTTGGACAAGGAAAAGGTTTTTTAGTGGGTCGGTGTCCAACCACTGCCTTCCATACTACTTGAGAAGGTGGATAGGGGAACCTTAGAATTTCTTTATATATTATTATTCTATTAATATTTTCATCCAGTAACATGGCCGTGGTGTAAATGTAGACAATATGGATATCGGGCTGGAAGCTTCTGTTCAACGAAGGGGCCATCACGATCACCTTGGGTTAAGATAGGAATGAATGATTTTTAAATTGAAGGGCCACACCGAAAAACTGAAGATCAAATACAACTGATTCCAGTGATTGATTGTTTGCTAAGCCATTGCATTCTGGGGCCATAGCTCTCCCCCTTCATCAGGGCTTATGAGAAGGCTGCTGATTATGCATGTTGTGCTAACTCATGACGCTTTATCAACATCCACCTACATAGTGATCATTGAATCCTTATATCTAAGCCCCGATGTTGTAGAGCAACACTAAGAATTGGAAAACAGACACCCTGACATAGCTGAACATAGCTTCAAATGTCTTTACAAGCAGCAGGAAACAATGAAACTAATATGGAAATGTTAACTTGGAAATACTTAGGGGGGGCTGCCCTGGCCATCCTACACGCCTAATTATTGGTCCTCTTGGGATGATAAGCAGCCATAAAAGTTTTAATCCAGAGATTTCCCATGCATTACACTTTTTCTTGCCTTTAGCTGTCCTCACTCCTTGGCCAGTGTCATTCAACTCACTTCTTCTAAGCCAAGGTCATCCTGCACCCACCCCAGCCAGTGACTGGACAGTGATGAACTTAACTCTCTGTCACACTGCTTTCTCTTCTTATCAGCATGCCTCTTATCAGCACATCCATTGATTTGCTCCTTGTACTGCTTCTTTCTCTAACTCTCCAGTCCTGCTGTACAGGGACTGCAAGAGGCTGACACCAGGCTAAATTCAGGTACTTACGCTGCGTTCATTTAAAAAATACATTTCATGATATATTAATTATTAAAGAGCTGCAACATTTTGTGTCTTTTCTATGCACCTAGAGTTCGTCTTAAATAATCAATAGCAGGTGCAAATTTTGCTGAAATTTTACATATCCGGGATATTTAGGTTTTAGGGGTATTGTTGTGTTCATGAAGGTGTTGTAAATTATGTGCAGGCACTGAGAGTAAATGCTTTTTCACTTATGTTGCTGCTTTGCAATATTTGTGTAGCAAAGGGTTCATATTGAGAATGAGAACCATAAGGTACCTTTAACTGTGACTAGATATTATTCTCTTTATCTTGGGATTCCTCAATCCCAGCCTCACTAAGCACGGAAACCTTGACTATGCCACTTCCATCCCATTGTCCAATGAGGCAACTTAGCCGCCATAATAGCACTCCATTGGACAGTGGAATAGCGAGATATGTCATGGTTGAGGGCAGGGGGTGCAAAAAGCGGAGCAAAATAAAAAAAAAATACTTGCCTAGGTTAGTTTTAAAAGATCCCGAACTATACAGAACAACATTTGAACAGCTAGTTTATATGAACAACGTGTGACAAATGGTCTGCACTATGTAAAGATGCAGATAGTGATAAGGATAAAGCTTGTTTCAGCAGTGAAAAGGTCCCTAAATTGGTGTCAGACTAGTTGGAGACAGGTTGGTGTTCCGCACAAAAGATGCGGTCCATTGAAGTGAATGGCACCGTAGCCACACCCTCCGGCCGCAAATAGTGCTTGCAGCATTTTGTTCAGAGCGGACCGCAGGCATAATAGTGAGCCGGCCGCAATGTGATGCAGTGCATTCTGGCCAGAATCGGGCCAGACACACTGCATCTGGTGTGAACGGGGCCTTACAAATGAACCCCCAAGGTTCAAGTAAGAATGCACATGACTCTTCTATATAGACCATAATTGCTTATCTCATAGTTCACCTTTAACCTTCCCCATCCAAATAATAAAATTGTTTTTTCTGCCATTGTGTCCCAGTGACAATAGTGTAACCATTCCCTGCTCTAGGCCCCCCCCCCCAAAAAAAAATTGGGCATGATCAGTGGATTAAATAAGGGTTAAAATGCCAACGCATTTGCAAGCCACTGACTTTTAGTTTTACGACAGTAGGTTTATATAGGGTGACCTGGTTTCCTGTACGCACACTTCTTGCGAGTGTGAATAGCGTTTGATTTTAAACATGCTATTTCGTTACCCAATTAGAGTAATTGTATGTCGGGGTTCACAAGCTCCAAACAACTAGATAGGATAACTGAGCAGCGGTTTTGGATTTGTTCTGCGTCTACCCTCGTAAGGAAGCAATGAACCCAAAGCAGATGGCGAGTGACAGAATGTTAGTGCGGTGTCTGTACCATGAGCTCTTACTACGCTGCCCTGTAATCACCCTGCCAGCGCTGTTTGCCTGCCTTGTAATAAACACACCCTATATTTGTCCTGCTCGCATCCTCCTCTGTAATAACAAGATGGCACAACCGAAGTATTTGGGATTTCTGGTCAAATCTGTTAAGCATTTTGAGGGGAGACAAAGGTAAACAGATAAAAACAATTTTGGCAGATCCGGGTGGCGTTGGCTGCCAAAAGTGAACTGGATACAGATGCTGCTCTAGAGAGAGCCGGGCTTAATGTACATCCCATGTATAGGGCCCGGGATCCAACCTAAACACAAATCAAGTGCGAACGTGATATGTATACGTCTTATTCCTGTTAGGGTTTCGGTGAAGTGCTTCCTACATTTCAAGGTAGCGTTGTTTTTTTTCAAAAGAGATTGAATTTGGTTTTTAAATACATTTTTCATTAAAGCAAAACTTTAGGGGAAGCTCTTAAAGCTAAACTCCAGGCAGATATCAAATGCATCTCTCTAACCATTAATACATGCTTATGTTTTTAGTAGCAGTGTAAGTACCTACATATGACCTGGTGTCAACCATTTGCAGTCTTTGCACAGCAGGGCTGGAGTGTGAGAGGAAGAAACAGCACAAGGAGCCAAGGAGGAGAGGTAATTGTGAAGGAGAGATGGGCTCATCATTGTGCTGATTCTGCTTCACTGTCCAGTCACAGGCTGGGGGTCAGGTCAAGGAGGAACTGGACTCAGAGGAAATGGGTTGAATGATGCTGGCCCCCAGCTTGCGAACAACTAGAGTTCATTACTTGAGACCAGCTACATACTAAAAGGCTCATGACATGACTGACTTTGCAATGTATACTGTAAATGTTTCCAGTAGAGGTCATTGTTATTACAACCTGTGTGTATTCTTATTGACCTTATTGAGAATGCAGCCTGTCTACATAGTAGAGACCAGTGGCATCACTGAGAATGCAGCCTATCCATTCACTAGAGAACAGTGACATCACTGAGAATGCAGCCTATCCGTTCACTAGAGACCGGTGACATCACTGAGAATGGAGCCTAACCATTCATTAGAGACCAGTGACATCACTGAGAATGCAGCCTATCCATTCACTAGAGACTTGTGACATCACTGAGAATGGAGCCTAACCATTCATTAGAGACCGGTGACATCACTGAGAATGCAGCCTATCCATTCACTAGAGACCGGTGACATCACTGAGAATGCAGCCTATCCATTCGCTAGAGACCGGTGACATCACTGAGAATGCAGCCTATCCATTCACTAGAGACCGGTGACATCACTGCAGCATTATATTTTTTTCTCTCAATTAAGACAAACTGAGGTACTACTTGCTATGTACTTTAGGCCTGGTTCACACCTGGGCGTTTTACACCGCATTCCTACGCGCTGTAAAACGCTCAACATGTGAAAACCAATAATTGCCTATGGGCATGGTTCCCACCTGGGCGTTTTACAGCGCGTAGGAACGCGCTGAAAAACGCCCTACGCCCAAAGAAGTACAGGAGCTTCTTTGGGGCGTATTTGCCTCGCGTATCCATTACCGGATAGCCCTCGGAAACGCGCGTTTGTCACATGTTTCTTTTACCGCAAATCGCTGTAAAAACGTGCGTCAAACGCGCATATTCTGTACGCCCAGGTGTGAACCCAGCCTTACGCCTATAGAAACAGGATTTTTCATTTGGTCTAATCATTTTATTTATCTTTCATCAGTATCCTCTCTTTGCTACTGGGAAGGAATGTTGTGCCCTTTCCCCCGCGGCAGGGAAGGGGTTAATTTGCTCCTCTTGCATCACTGTGTTGTGTTTTGGTGGAGTGAGTGATCTCCAGCCGCTGACCAAGGCTTATTTTGGACTAAGCCCAGCTTAGAGCACAAAGGGCGTGAGCGTGATATGCCAGGAATGCTCTTTTAAAACATTAGAAGAGTTAAGACCGGGGATAGTCATTCCACAAAAATAGCTCCGGCCTCCGCTGGCACGTCAGTGTTGTGGTCACTCGCTGTTAGTACATAGCACTGATGCCCATCGTCTTAGGGCAGGCACGGGGAACCGATCTTTGGGGCATTTGTATCCCATTCACTGAATATGACTGGGAGGATGCAGGCCAAGCAGTAGTGGCTGCAATGTACTGGGCCGGGTCACTGGAAGGGCCGAGTTCAGGGATTGTCTACACGTGGTCATTACATTTTGTCTATTTAAAGAAACTAAACACAAGACTGCAGCCACCTGCATACTAACTTATAACCGGAGAGAAGCCTGAGCTGTCCAGCCTTCATTAAAGTGTATATAAACCCTGAAAATAAACTTCTCTCATTTGCTCCCTTTTGGTAAATATACAATTTAAAGTGTTTTGTTGTAGCTGATCTATAAATGCAAAAAATACCTGTTAATAATAATCTGGGGTCATGTGATCATGAACAGCACAGGTTCTTGTTATGCCGATCGGTCAAGTGATGCTGCTCTCTATGCGCGTCTCTACATGGCCGACGCTCTTGTTGCCCCCCCTACCCTCACATCGTCTTCATCATGCGAGCACTGTACTCCGTGTTTTCAAAGCAAACGGGCAACATCAGCATCCACATCATCAGGGTGCAATATGGGTGCTGCCACTCTGCAGCACTAACTGGAGCACTGGCTATGATGTGACCTTTAGATTAAGGCCCTATTCAGTCTGGCCAATCATGAGAGGATCAGTCAACAGATCCTATCCTGATCAGAGCGGCACGGACATGTGTCCATTTACATCAGATTACCTCCGGTCCGGCACCATCCGGTCCTTTGAAATGGATCAATGATCCGTCTGCTTTATTGGACCGAGCCGGAGCTAACCGGGTGTAAACACACGCTCATTCTTTTAAACCCGGCTGCCCATAGACTTCCATAGAGCGTCCGATCGGGTCCGGCTGAAAAACTGACAGGTGGCGCTGATCGGACCGCTCATGTGAAAGGGGCCTAAAGGAAGTATATGTGGTACCTCGGTTCACAAGCTTAATTCGTTCCACGATTCTGGTCGTGAACCAAATCAAATTTCCCCATAAGGTGGCAAGTGTGTACAGGTCTGTCTGCGACCGCAATCTCGACTTGGGGAAGCCATGACCACGTGTCAGAGCGAGGAAGATGGCCGAAAAAGTGAGGTCAGAGACTGACAGGGATGTCTGGATTCGAAAACATGCTGAACAAAAGGACACATTTTTTGGACGCATTGAACCCTTTGCATATTTCAGATATTAATTTAGCTGTCTGCCTTCACTTCCACTTTAAGTTGTTACAGAACAAGTTATTTTGCTCCCTGAAATTCACGGCAAACCCATAACTATTTTTTTTTAAAGCTAATAACATTCAAAGGTCAGTGCTGCTAAATAGAACTCTCTGCTGTTCTAGAAAATGGTGCCATTGCGCAGAAGGACTGTCTGACGCCCGCCCGTCCCCTATCTCTGCGGTTTGTGCTGTTGCTGCCCTGGTGCAGCATTTGATTTCCAAAATGAGCAGCAGATGAAAAGCCCGAGTCATGTAGGGGAATCTGGAATTAATGCTGGCAGTGTGGCTTCATTAAGCCACACGCTGCTCACCTGGCTATTCATAGCTCCTCTTTCATGGGAGCGTGCGCCTCACAGCCCTTTAGCCCGGAAAGGACTGGTGGCCGCACTGTCTGAGAGCCCACATTGGGTCCCACTGTTTTCCTTGGTGTTTACTGTTCTCTGTGGGATTTGGGGTTGGCCCTGAGGACGGAAGGCTTGCAGAATTAGGGGTGAGCATAGAAGGTAACACACATACACACAGCCCTTGTAGAGTGCATGGGATGTGCAAGGAATAAATCTGACACAGAAGATAAATCACTGGGGCAGAGGCATTGCAGGTCATCGGGGGTCAGAAAAGAGTCTGTCCTTTGGAGCAGTCCCAGACCTTTGCCAGTCGCTGTGTCTCGAAGTGCAAATTTGTATTCCTGAGCCACAGCGTGTAACAGTGCTTTAGTGTGGGGCTGAGCATCAGAGTGTGTATGGATCTCTGTGAGACTTGGGAAAGTCACCTCTAGTATTCTGGATGTTCCTCTCTACCTCCTGTTTAAACTCATCACTGACTTTTTTTTTCTGTTCATTTTTTTTTTTCCCAAAAAAATATTTTATTGTGTTGAGCATTAATAAACTTACAATAACTTTCATGGTGTATAAGCATCAACACCTTTTCTGTGTTATCCAAATCATGTTCATAGATTTATCTATGAGATACTGAACAGTACGAATCAATGTTCTTCTCCGAATCACGGCCATGAAGGAGACATTGGGTTTGGGGTCCGCATCGTCAGTATACTACAAAGGAGAGCTGTTGTTATATCAAGGTGAAGTGTTACCCATACTGCAAATACTTTCCCACTGGTCGTAAGTAAAGTCTGTTGTCCCCTGCTTAAACATCTGCGCTCGGTAGTTTTTGCCCCCCCTGTGAGTGTCTCCAACCCAGTGGCGTAACAATCGCCATAGCGACCCAGGCGGCCGCTATGGGGCCCAGGCACGGGGGGCCCGGCCAGGACACCCCCCTGATGCCGTGCGGGCCGCCTGGGTCGCTATGGCTTCGAACGCGCCGCTGTTCAGATCACTGTCAGTGATCTGTGCAGCGCTGCGTTCCTCTCCACAGCCGCTGCTGAGTCAATGAGAGCTAGCAGTGGCGGTGGGGGAGGCTGGACCCGACAGGGGAGGAGGAGGCTGGAAGCGGGGACGGTGACGGAGGAGGCGGGCCCAGCGACGGAGGAGGGTGCGGGCCCGGCGACGGAGGAGGGAAGACTGAAGACTGAAGCTTTGCCCAGGGGGAGATTCCTCCATCCACACAGTTTAGCATAGATGGAGGAATCTGCTGCACTTTTTCCATCTGACCATAGAAAATCTGCAAATAATTTATAGGTGTATGGCCATCTTAAGACCTGGGGCGGGGGTGGTTATACATCTAAAGCGGTGGTAGGCAAACTCTGGCCCTCCAGCTGTGGTGAAACTACAAATACCTTTGTATCTTTAGGTGTCCTGGTCATCCAAGGTATTAATTGTGTGGTCCTCGAGTACCTGTACAGCCTTTTCGCAAGAGTTTCCTGTCATGCTGTTATGTCTACCTACTTTCCTAGAAAAAGACTTTCTATTAATCATCCCAACAGTTGATAGTCTTTCCCCAGGGATAAATGGAGGCTCCCACCGGTAAGTGTAAGACCTGGGGGGGAGGTATACATCTAAAGCAGTAGTAGGCAAACTCTGGCCCTCCAGCTGTGGTAAGACTACAAATCCCTTTGTATCTTTGGGTATCCTGCTCATCCAAGGTCTTCACTGAGTGATTATCAAGTACCTGTACAGCCTTTTTTACAAGAGTCTCCTGACCGTGCTCTATGTCTCCCTACTTTCCTATTGAAAGACTTTCTATTATTCATCCTGTAGTGACATAGCGAATGTCGGGTGAATGCAAAGCAGGCAACGGGGGACCCCGACGTCTGACACTTCGTGAAGTGTTGAATGCTGAAAATTCTTCAGCAAGATTGGATCTTCAACACAGAGTGGAGTATGGCGGCACGGGCAGTGGGACTAGAACCTATTAATTGCTTTCTTTAGAGGAAACACTTTTTTTTTTTTCATTTATTTAATATTTGCTTTTTACTTGTCATTTGAAATCAATATCCTGCTTTTATGTTAGGATGAGATAAAATAATCGCACACTTCATGGAATAAGAACATAGCTGTGTGCAGACTGAGGTCTTTATAGGTGTCAGTGAGCTGACGCTGGATCAATCAGCGGGCTATCTACATTGTGTGATCTCAGCCCATTACACCTAAAAACCAGCCTCTTGTATGATTCCTTGGCACAGAGGATTAGCCAGGAATGTGTCTCTCTCTCTAATTACCTCTCATTCAAAGCACGCTGCTTTGCTTCGTCTTACTTCTTCCTCTAGTGGCGGAAAACGATTAAGCTGTGGTTTCTCCCTCTCTCTCTCTCTTTTTTTTTGTTGGGCACATGGAAGTCTTATTTTTGAAATGCAGAGCTCTTGGAATGATGGAATTCCTTGCTCAGCCCGCACTCTAATGTAGCTCTGCTTTTCAAGTGGTTTCAGTGTTACAGGTTTGAGGGCACAGGCCGCTGTAGCAGTTCTATTTAATTACAGGGGCTCGTTCCTTAACTCCCATTACTCACAGGGCTTCTATATGTCTTTTGAGCTTTTTTTTCTTCTTTTTTTTTCCAGCTAGTATGGGGCTGAATGAGGCTTTATGTTGTCCGGGATTCTCGGGTGTTGAAGGGTCAGTCCACCTAAAACTGATGTTCTAGTTTTTGGTAGATGCCGAAGATCTAAACCACCTGGGAGTCTCTTCTATCTCTTGGGGACTGTGTTGGTGAGATCTTTGAGCTGAGTTCCTGCATTCGCACACCTGCTGTGTCCTTCATGAGGGGTTTCCACCATACCTGCGGGATTGTTTTTATTTTATATTATGAAAAATTCAACCAGAAGGGGGGGGGGGACCCCCAAAACCCCCAGAGTTGGTAATTATGGTAGGGACATCTCACTGGTAGAGTATCCGAGACATATTAGAAGCTAGGGGCTGAATTATCCCACTCGACTCTACCAGTATTGGATTTTTGCTAATGATTGGTATATTGTTCAGATGATAGAGATTTCTTTTTCTGATCAGGTCAATGTGGAAGATCATGTAGCAAAACCGTTCCTTTAGAAGGAGCTTAATCATTGCAGAATAGCCACAGGGTCGCAATAACAGACATTTCCGCTTGGCTCATTCTGCCTAATAGTTTTTTTTTTTTCTCTATGGCAGTAAAGGTTAAAGTGACACTAAATTTGGGGCTCTTTCACACGTGCGTGGAGAACTTACCACACGATCAACGCTTATTAATGCGCCTATAGCGTTTGCAAGGCATTAGGAAGGCATCAAAAACGCTTGGAAAATGCCCTGCCCCCCCAAAAATTATGATAAATTGATGAAATAATGATTAAAAAGAAAATAAACAAACGAAAAATAAAAAAAAAACAGTGTGGGGTCCCCCTCCCGATCCATACCAGACCCTTTAGTAAAAACAAAAAGGATTCCCCTAAAAGTCAGCATAGGAATGTTAAGGGGGAATCCCACCCCCAAAATATGAGAAAAAAGAATGTAGGGTCCCCCCTAAAATTCCTACCAGACTCTTGATCTGAGCACAGGCCTGGCAGGAAAGGGGGGGGGGGGGGAATGAGCAAGCGCACCCCCCCTGCCATACCAGGCCACATGCCCTCGGCACTGGGAGGGTGCTTTTCCAGGGTTCCCCCTGGAAAAGCTCCTTGTCCCCATGCCGATGGAGACAAGGGCCTCTTTCCCGCAAGCCCTGGGGTGTTGGTTGTGGGGGATGCGGGCAGATGGGCTTATTTGCATCAGAGTACCCTTTTAATAAAGGGGCACCCAGATGCGCCCCCCCCTCCCTGTGAATGAGTAAGGGGTACTTGTACCCATTCACTAAAGGGTTAAATAAAAAGACCAGACTTTAATCAAAAATCCTTTGAAATAAACACAACATAGGACTTTTGACAAGTCCTTTACTAAAAAATAAATAAAGGGATCCACTGACGTAATCCAGGGTCAACCATGACGTCCAGCATTGTCAGTCAGAGTCTTGCCGACCCGTCCTCACCCGACGAACACACGCATCCAAATGTCAGCAGCTGGCCAAATGTCAACATATAGATGAAGCTTGGGGTTGACATCACGGCCGGCTCCACCCATTTGTTTTTATTTGGTCGTGACCTGAGAAGACGCACCGAAATCCAAGCCTCAATATACTAATTAATTACACTCCATCATTAGTAAATCTGTTTAATGATTTCAGTTTATGATAGATAACCACATATACTATAATATATTGCATACATTCAAGTAGACTTTTCAGTAAACGGACACATCCATTTACATCTGACTATCCATAGACCAACATGGGTCCAGTAATTTCTCTTTGCAAGATGGAGGGAAAAAATGGGATGGACACAGATGTCACAACGGTTACATCTGTTCCAATCGGCATTAGATCCGTGCATAGATCCACTCCTGATCGGACCATGTGAAAAGGGGCCTTAGATTTCCTGATGGCATTCAAATTCACGAGAACCAGAGATACACCCGGGTCCTGAATATTAGCAATGGTTTAAGGACATACAATATATGTAAATCACCAAAGACAGTCAGGTCTATTCACAATAGGGCGAAGAGTTTGGAGAAGGCAGAAGAAGGGAACAATCTAGGACAAAATAGCTGATTTGGGAAAAATTCTCCAATTCAGCTCACTTGCCAGGTCAGCTATGTTGTCCTAGATTGTTCCCTTCTCCTGCCTTCTCCAAACTCTTCACCCTTTTGTGAATAACCCTGAGTGAGTTTTATAAACCAAGTTTTTAGCAAAAGTATGTTTAGAGGAACCATATGGCCGTCATATTGCCCAATCTTATCACACATAATGCAAGCAGTATCATAATCAATAGTATTTCCAGCATTTTAATGCTAAAGTCCAGGCGGATCGTGTAAGTACTTGAATTTTACTCATCAGCCACTTGAAGTCCCTGGACAGCATAGCTCAGACTGAGAAAGAGAGAGAGGGGAAGTCCTCAGAGCCAATCAGTTGTGCTGCATGTGTTCATGTACTAACTGCTGATTGGTAGAGAGAGCAGAGTGACTGAAAGATGAGCTCATCAGGCGACTGTATCTGGTTTTATTGTTCAGTCACCAGCTGGGGGAGGAACAAGACCTGTAAGTGTTATTTAACTGTAGCAGAGAAAAATCAGGTCTCTTGGCCTCCCAGGCAGGGCTGTGCTGTGGGGCAGAGCTGTGTAATTCTCAGGACACGTTGAACAGAAATACAAATCTTGGACAGGTGAAACAGCTCCTGTATATGTATATAGTTGCTTGCCTGGAGCTGAGCTTTGAAATGCAATAAGTAATACGAAAGACATAAAAAGGAGTTAAAACAATAGTAAAAATAGATTAGCAACAACCCGGGGCAAAGTAGCCCCAATTTGCGGTAGGGGTGACTCATGGGTGCACAAGGAGACAGTGACACCAATTTTTTACTGTCTGCCCTGAAATCCTATTATAGAGGAAAGACCATTCGAAAAAAAACCTTGGAATCCACAAAACGCTGAAAGTAAAAACAGCCGCTCGTGTGTAAGCAATTTGATATTTAATATGTATACGTTTCTGTATATATTTCAAACCTTACCCATTAATTTTCCGTCTGCCACAATTCTTCAGTAATAAGGCGCACACAGACGGGCTGTTAAGATATATTTTATATGCAATGGTATTTTCTGCTAACCGTTCCCCATAAAGAGGGGCGTTATTATGGATGTCCTTGTATGCTCTGCTTATGAAGATCTATGTTCTGCGTCCTTGACCTGATCCTGTAAAAAAATGGAGTCTTGTATTTCATCTAGTCCTTCAGTTCCTCATTGGGCTGATTCTCCTTCTCTCTATGCAGTGACACATACCATTTTAGGGCTTTCTGCACCGCACCTGGGCCTCCCTCCTGCCATCGGAGACTCTGTGCCTTTTTCCGGTAATTATTCCAATGACCAATGCGTCTGTGGCTTGCCCGTGGTTTGTCCACACTCTTGGCTACAGCTCCCTTCTCACCAGATGCTTTTGTGGCTTTCGCTTCTTTTAAAAAAAAAATCTTTTCCCCTGGACCGAGCCAGACTCTTAACCCCAAAGAACAAACAAGCGTATCACGGCAAGGAGCCGCTGACGGGCCATGGGGGACAAGGCAAATAAATATTGATTGCAGTGTGACGGTAGCTTGTGGTCGGGAGGTGAAGCGTCACCGTCCTCATGACCTTTGTCTCGGCTATTTTGGAGGGGATTAAACGCTGTTAGTTTTCCAAATATGAAGTCCTTGGAAAGGTTTTATGGTGGGGATGGTGTTTGAGGTGCAGTGACAGTAGAATCGTCTCCTTTGTGCCCTGTATGGCGTGAGTTGTTGCACTGTGGGCGTGTTATCCCAGTTTGTGTGTCCTCGTTGTGGCGCGCGGAATAAATCCAGTACACACGCGTAGGGTTGTCTACGGTCGCTGGGTTCCATCCATGCTCTCTTTTAAAATCACAGAGGAGCCATAGTTTAGGAGATGACCGACGGGTTTGAATGGTCGTAGTCTCAATTCAGCCGACATGAAAGAAGTCTTCTCCTGGAGCTCTTTCTCTTTAGATTTTACCCATGACGCCTTCAAATAATAATTTTGGTCTGCAGCCTTCAATAAACTTACTATGTTTGCAAAAAGTAAGTTTCAGGTACAGGGAAGGGTTGGCCATGAAGACAAAAGGGTAAATGCCCCAAAGGCATGTCTCCATTTCTTTCACAAAGATTTTATTGGGTTTTTTGTTGTTTTTTTGTATGCAGAATACAAAGATAACAAAATCGAGGCTTGCAAGCCATGTGGCAAGTAATAATACAGAAAGCACACATTCTTAGTGCTGTGCAGAGCACAACAAGGTACTGTGGGTAACCAACAAGTATAGTATGAAGGATCATGAAAAATGTCATGATAAGAACAGTACTGTACAGGCCTAATGGGCAAACATAAGGAGGCAAGGAAAAAGGATCACAGTAGAAGAAACACTTCAATTCAGCATTCTGATCTTCTAGAAAGGGAGGCCCATAGGTCTATCAACATCGCGCAACATGGCATGGGGTCCAGAGGGGAAGGAACACGTCAAGCGGCAGTGACGTTTGGGGGAAAAGGGAAAGAGGAAGGACAAGGAGTACATGGTGGTCTGGAATAATCAATCCAGGGCTGCCAAATCGTTAGGAAGCGATCATGTGTGTCAGACAGTATCGCCGTCAGTTTTTCATTCACCAAAATATCGTCAAGGCGATTTCTGACCTCCCCGAAATTCAGGGATGGAGTTTTCATGTCTCCATTTCTAAATAAGGGCTTTCCCTATGAAATTGAGAAGTCTACTTAGTAGACATGTGCACTGGCAAAAAATTAGTTTAGTTCCGTTTTGATTCGGATTTTGTGTTATTTTGTTTTTCGGGATTCGTTTTTCTCCTTCTCTAATGTCACTTTTGAACGAACTACTGCTAATGAATTTCGGAAACGGAAATTGGGATCCGTTTGCATTCGTTATATCTGTAATTCAGATACATCCGAATGCCCGAATTTCCGAAAATTTGTCCGAATTTAGTTTCAGAACGAAACTAGTACATTTGGGCCTAGCCTTGATGTTTAAAGTTGTCCTGCTGTGGGACAGTTTTACACTGCAATGTCATCTGCTATCTCTTAATATTTCACCCAGTTCTCCCTTATAATACTGTGTCATCTGCAGACTCTTAAATCTTAATGGGAGCTTTGGAAGAAAATGGCCAGCGGCTGCACAGTTTTGCATCAGCGAGAGCGACAGCTACAGAAAACTACTGGCCAATTTCAATCTGCCAGTCAAATCAGGTCTTTTACCGTTTGATGAAACGTTATTTGTTGCTGCTAAAACTATCTGGAAAAAAAGCCTTTTTTCAATGTCATTGATCAATCATATTGGGGTGCTGGTGCTGTTAGAAACATTGTGGGCATATTTATAAAACATTGCAGTGCCTAACATCTCCTCATCGCAGTGCCTAACATCTCCTCATCGCAGTGCCTAGCTACCCATACCTTTTACAGTAGCTTACCTATTAGTCCTAAAAATGGCCAGAATCCAACAAAAAGATGGCTTTACAGGGATTTGCATCTAAATTCAGGTTTACCCAATTTCAAACAAGATTCGTCGAACCCTTGGCGAATCAAAGCTGGGCAAATTCATCCATCACTACTTCACATTCAAAGCAGCAAGGGAGGTCAGGGATGACTGATTTTAAAGCTCTTTTACTGCTTGGTAAGAATATGTAAATGGAATAATATCTAAAGTCCAGGCACAGGTATACAGTAAACTCCCCATTATCCGGCAATCAAGCAACTGGCACTCTCAAGCAACTGCCCAAAAAAATTGAGGCCATAATACGGACTCAATTTTTTGTTTTTGGGCTTGGTTTGCTGCACACTAAAAACATGTTGTTAGCAACTAAATGTATGTATTGGAGTAAGTAGAGAAATCTATCTAGGGGTGTGCCAAGACCCTAGGTAGAGGGGCTTTCGAAAAATACAGACCGCTCTCTTGTTATATATAAAAATAGGGCTGTTACTGATTAAAATTTTCGTGTTCGATTAATCGAATTTTTTTTAATCGATTAATTTCGATTAATTATAACGCACATACAGATCCAACTACAGTGGCCTATACACATACAGCACTGCAATGAAGTAATAAAATGAACTAGGATCACCCTAATCCAGCACGTTATTCATCTCACGTGCCCCACTCAATATGGCCGCCGCTTGAGTGGGGCGACTCGGAATAATAAAGTGCTGGATTAGTGTGATCCTAGTTCATTTTATTACTTTATTGCTGTGCTGCATGTGTATAGGCCAATGCCTTGGCTGGCGCTCGTGCAGAAAGTTTAAAAAAAAATGTAATCGATCAAAAATGTTTTAATCTATCAAAAAGATTAACAATTAATCGTTAATTTGCACAGCCCTAATAAAAAATAAAAATGGATTTATTAGAGTAACATGATTTTTTGTTAAAATTCCACTTAATATATCATACATATCCCATGTGGTTCATACAATACATTGTCATCAAAATAATTCATTTATGCAGCGCGAATAAATTAGATCATCAGAAAAGTCCCTGTTTCATTCAAGAAATAGCCCCGACATGTTTCGCCTTGTTGGGCTTCTTCAGGGGGATGGGGACCAGTGGCGTAACAACCGGGGGTGCAGCAGGGGCGCGGGCCCCGGGCGAAAAGTGAAGGGGGGGGCGCCGGCCGAATATGGCACTTTCGGCTAAATGCCGAAAGTGACATTTTCCTGCCGTTTTGTCGGCGCGGCCGTGATTCCTTTCATCCCCGCTGGGACACAGAGCAGTGCCCAGCAGGGATGAAAGGAATCAGAGAGAAAATGACAGCCGGCCGAGCGCTGCGGGACGAGCGCTGTGAGCGGCCGGTGTCTTTCCTCCCACACCGCTCGGCCGCCTATCACAGTGCAGCAGAGCGGTGTGGGGGCGGAGACAGCCAGCGCTGTCACAGGAGGCTGGGCTCTCCTCTTGCAGCCTCCTATGACAGTGTGTGTCAGAGAGGAGAACGGGTACAAGCACTCAGTGATCAGTGATCGCTGAGTGTTTGTACATAATTGAGGACCTGGTATGTAAACTATATCCTCAATTATGAATGAATGGGAGTGATCTATATCTCCTCCTGTTCATTCATAATTGTAGTTATAGTAAACATACCATGTTATCAATGAACAGGAACACTCATAAAGGATTCCTGTTCATTGATAACAGGGGACACAGAAAAAGAGATTGAGGACTCTGTGTCCTCAATCTCTTTTTCTATTTTTAAAGGGAAATATCAGGGGTCTGTTTAGACCCCCAATATTTCCCCGAAGCCCCTAAAAGTAAAGTAAAAAATAAAAATATTTAATAAAAAATTAATTAATAAATAAAAATTGATTTAAAAAAATGAAAAAGTTTCAAAAAAAATAAAATATTAAAATTTGAAAAATTAAAATAAAAACATGTGTGTGTGGGGGGAGGTGCAGGGTACAGTTCCAGTGGTTGTTTATATAATGGGGGGGGGGGGCAAAAAAAAATTTCTGCCCCGGGCGCCCAGAACTCTGGTTACGCCACTGATGGGGACTATGTATCCTGGATAGAGAGCAATACACATGCATTAAATTAGGGACCACATGCTTCTACCGGGTAAATACATATCAACATTTGTCACATTTTCATGCTTGCATAGAGCGCTTTCGTCAAACATATATTGATATAAAACAGTAGATGATAGGTTGATTATATTCTTCAACATAGATGGAGTGGAAGGGCTAATCAGGCACGGGAGTTGCGTCAGGAAGACAGAGTGTACTTTTCGAAAGCCCCACTACCTAGGGTCTTGGCATACCCCTACATAGATTTCTCTACTTACTCCAATATTTATTACTGGGGTGTGAAATCGCGCTCTCCTACACACAAACAATTTGAAGTACACACCCACTAAAGCTGTTTAACTAAATGTATGTAGTTGCTAACGAAATTCTTTGTGTACGTCTTGCTGCCAGCGGGCAGCTAGATTCCACGGTTGGCAGCAGAATGTAAACAATGAGGAGCAATAGCCAGCCTGCTATTGGCTATCTAATATTGCAATAGCCAATAGCAGGCTGGCTATTGTACCAGCCTTGTCTCCGTGTCATTACCCGCTGCCCGGCTTCCTGATTGCCAGGGAAGTCGACTCCTTGCCAGTGGAAGCACTGGTATCTGTGCTCGTATTGGATACCTGAAAAAACAGTATCGGTGCATCCCTAGTAATAACGGACAATCAGCATTTGTACAACTTCATGCATAAGACCCTATGTACTGCGAGGGCCTACAATCCACTCAGTTTTGATAACTCAGACTGGCCCTTGTGTTGTGATTAACTCAAATGTCGTTTATTTACAAAATACATGCATAGTGTATACTTTACAAACAAATTGCCGTGAAGCGCTATAGTGTTCGGGTTTGGCCTGAAGAAAAGGTGGCAACCCTACCTTGCGCTATAAGTTTGTTGGTTGATTGTACAATTGTACAACATGTATAGTAATCTTAAGACCCTTTTCCTTTTCTAGCACTGGTTGGAGAATGGAAGCTCAAGCTATAAATCCTATTGCCCCTTCACTATAGATTTTCGGAACCGCCCCCATCCGTCATGCTAATCCCCTTCTGGAATTTGCTGCTCTTGCAGTACAGTAAATGTGAAAGAAATAACAGGAGACCTGGCAGCAGGCGAGAAGTGGCTGAGAACAGAGCGGAAGCCATGACACGCGTGTGTCCTGCGTATAACCTTCTCCATTGTTTGCCAGTGACAAGTCCGCCACCTTTCACCTTCCCGCCTGCTGCAGCAGCAGACTCCCGGGAGGCAGATCAGACGTATTCCCGCGGACGCGCGGCCTGCTCTTTGCTGCCGTGTTGCCGTGTGATTTATGCCTTGTCACAGAGTTTTGCCTCTGGATTCCTCCGGGCATAAATTACATTGATATTTCTGTGTTTTAAAAATAGCTTACACTTTCCTCTTGTTCCTAAATATAGATGTTCCAGCTCTATGGTTTAGTATGATATGTCAGGAAGTGCCCATAACCGAGCAGACGACTTACAGAGAGCGACAGTCCCTAATACCTAGCCTGTATTATAGATTGCGCGGCCCCAGACATACATACGCGATAACCCCGGCTTACATTTGAACTTCAGGCCGATATAAAATTCACAGATTAATGCAGCTTTGTATTCATTAATGCATCATTGAATGATTTTTTTGTAAATGCAGCCAGTGTAAATTCCTAAATATGACCTGGTATTGGCCTGTTGCAGTCCCTGTACAGCGTTCAGTTGCTCAGCCGCTGCGAGTGCTGAGTTAGCAAACCGCCGCTGAGAGCTGTGCTGCAAGTCAGCGCTCAGCACTGCTAAGTTAGCACTCGCAGTGGAAGTGAATGTGGATGCAGAGCGCTGAGAGTGATGGACAAAGTGGGGACAGAGCACCAGTGGCCATTTTAACTGTGGGCACACCTGGCAGCGCTGTAGAAAGGTGCCTGAACACTGATGGAGGACATCAATTCAGCGTGGAAACCTACAATTTAATGTTTCGGTGGACGAGCACACCGAATGTTCGTTGGAAAGTGCTATTTATTAGTCAGAAATATTATCCTCCGCCATTTTGCTGAACACCATGCAGCCGAAGTTTTCGGTGAAGCTGCTGCAGGGAACTGAAGTGCTGCAGAACAGCTATTCAGAGCTTGGCTAAGGAACTGAACGCGCCTCTGAATTCACACTGGGTGAAGGAAAAGCAGCACAAGGTGTGCTGTAGTACAACAGGGCTGTGGAGATTTTTTCTAAAAACTACTTGTCAAGGACTAAAGCAGGGGTCCAATCTACTTCTCCTGGATGACAATCTACTCATCCTGATACAGAAAATAGTTTTAACCAAAACCGTGTTTAACTGTGCTAAAAAGCCACACAGATCACTTTTACCAAACAAGTGATGGCGGCCCTGCTGTGCACTTAGCCTTGCTGGCCCGTAGCAGGGCTACATGCAGAAAAAAGAACACCTGCCCAGTGCATGGAACTGCATTTTCCGGGTGTCAGGAGATAGTATTTACTAGGGATGTACCGATACTAGTATCGGTATTGGTGCCGATGCCGAGTATTTGGGCGTGTACTTTTACTTGCCCAAATGCTCCAATGCCTAGCCCGATACCTGAACTTATGGTATAAGATATTGGCCAGAAAGCCGGCTTCATGCTCCCTCGTCACCTGGTGACGAGAAAGCATGGAGCCGGCTTCCTGCCCAATCAGGAAGCTGGGCGCCGTGTAATGACTTGTTACCCGGCTTCCTGATTGGCCAGCTTCTCGACCAATCAGGAAGCCGGGCAACAAATCATTACACAGCGCCCGGCTTTCTGATTGGCCAGAAAGCCGACTCCATGCTTCTTCGTCAACTGGTGACGAGGGAGCATAGAGACGGCTTCCCTGCTAATCGGGAAGCTGGGTGGCGAGTCATTACACGGCGCCTGGCTTCCTTAATCGGACTCTCGGTATCGTCGAGTACCGGAAAAAAATATCGGTACTCGATACCGAAAAACCATCAGTGCATCTCTAGTATTTACGCATCCCTGTACATGGTTGCATGCTGAGTTGTGGAGAGAGCAGAGTTATGAACTCATCAGTCTGCTGCTACTCCTTTCACTGTCCAATCACAGTGGGGGAAGAGACGAGATCTGTACGTGTTACCTAACAACAGCCGAGAAAAATCAGGTCTCCTGTTCTGCCAGAAACATCTCTGTTCTGCTGCAGGTCTTTATATATTTTAGGACTGGGTAGACCAAAGGCCATTCAGTCCCGGAGAGGAGCCGGCACCACTGTGCAAGACTTAAGGCCTTGCACAGTGCGTCCTGATGCAGTTCACGGGAGGGGGTGTGTCGGTGCCATTTTTGTCAATGGCACCACAGACGCGCTCCCCCGCCCGCAGTGCGATTGGAACGTGAGATACAGGATTGCTGCATGCACTATTTTTTTGATTGCACTGCACTGGAATGGAGGGCACTCCTGTACCTCGCGATCCGGTGCGGGCGATCGCACCGTGGGCGGAGGGGCGTGTCTGTGGTGCCATTTGCATGAATGGCACCGACACGCCTCCCCCTGCCCCAGAACGTGGCCCAGCCTGATCTGTGTGATCCAGTGCGAACTGCAGCGGGACCCACTGGATATGGTGTGACTGGGCCCTGAAGCGAAGGCCAGAGTTCAGGAAATGGGACACGGCATCCACCAGGGTTGCTATGGGCAACCATTTCAGTATTTCATGCAGATTTAATACCCTGATTGGTCCCCTTGTTTATTTACACCCTCTGGACATCAAGACGAGTGCTAAGTCAGGATTCTTCCTTTGGATTGTGCGGGAACTTTGTGTAGCAATATTTCTCTATTACATAACAACCGTCCGTCATTCTGCAACCTCTTTCCTCCCCTCTACAAGGGCTTTCCAGTTCTGTAAAGAAAACGTTTCCTCGGAAGGACCTGCAATGCCTCGCAGGCACGACATGAAATGTCTCAACGCTTTCAACTTAATAAAATCATTTCTGGTGAATTCCTCAATTTTGTTTTTTTCTTTTTGAAGGAATGACCTCACTGTATTTGCTCAGCTGGCTGTAAGCGTTACCTTCAGCACTCACTGCATTGACCTTGAATATATTTGGATGGAGTTATTATATACTTTAATAAGTGTCTATTTTCATAACCGAGACCTCTCAGCCTCCTCCTTTATGTTGTAGGTCTGGGAATTATCTCCACTCCCAGGACTTCGGGATGTGCTTGCTGTCCAAGGGGGTCACCCATCTTTGTGGCCTCTCTCTGCTCTGTTTCACATTAAAGAGGACCAGTCACATTGAGGGCCAATTCACACCAGACGATACACAAAACGCACAGTGGCTGGTGTGCGGCGCCTGATACAGTGACATTGTGCCAAACCCGGCACATCACGCTTTTTTTTTTAGTTCTGCGGGCTCAATGAGGTGCGAGGCAGTTTTCCGAGTGGCATCCCAATGTGCTGCAAAGAGTAATGCATGCTTTACTTTTTTTCAGCGCACACACCACCACGATGCCCCAACGCATATGGTGTGAATCAAGCCACAACTTTTATTTCTAGTTTTGGAAACAATGGGGGAAGATTTAAAACTCATTGGTAGATGGACAGCTGCTGGAGACCGCTCTCTGCCTTGTGATCTTGTCCTGGTCACGAAGTTCAGGGAAGATGAGCTGAGAGAGATGGAGCTGATTGGATACAAGATGGCTGTAAGTGCTTGGGAAAAAAATGTAAAGAAATACTTTGCTGGGCGATGGGTATTTGATCTGGATTCTTGAATTATATTCCATTTTTCCTTACTATGGTTGATCAATCAATTCCACAATTCTATGGACCGCATTATATCTAATATAATGTGGTTACTACGGTTGAAAACGTTTATCGATTTGACCCCCATTAACAATTGCAACAAAAATAATTTTTTTTTCCTACAAAATCTCCCTGGTTTCATGGCAGATTTACAGTATAATGTGCACGTTGGCTGTTGGCAGGGTGCATCACATGGTCGTGCCGCAGTTAGCAGTGATGTCATGTGAGGGGTGGACACAAGATAAGGAGACTATTGCGTGTAACTGCAGCGCAAGGAACATGCTGAGAAAAGTGCCACAGAGATGAGTGATAGGAGGAGTGCCAGCACCGATGAGTGTCATCAGTGTTGCTGATAGCAGAAGAGTGCTTAGTGACAGTGAGATGAGCTGATTGGTGTGCTGCTCCATCTCCTTTCACTGCCCAGTCACAGGCTGGGTACGAGACTAGTAAGTTTAGGCATAACTGCAGCAGAGAAGATTCTTTAGACCGGAAGGACAGGCAGGTAAGGCAGCTAACATATAATTATTTCATCTGTGCATTTAGCTGGAGTTTGTGACATGGGAAAGAGGAACACCTTCCAACACAGGGGCGGATTTATCAAAACTGGAGCAGATGGAATGTGAAGCAGTTGCTCATTGTAACCTATCCAGCCCCTCCCCTGTCACTGCAGAGAGACGTGACAGGATTGAGAGGTGAGCGAACGCTGCTATGTGTTCGCTCACCTCCCGATCTACTGAGCCGACCTGTGACAGTCTCATTGTCACAGGTCGGCTAGAACTATGAGGTGAGTGAAAAGCACTCGCCTCATAGTTCTTCTTTAAGCTTTGAAAATGAAAGATAGGAGCTGATTGGTTATTATGGACAACTGCTCCAGACTCTGATCCAGTTTTGAAAATCTCCCCCCCCATGTATTTAGGCAAGGACACACCCCCTGCCACGCCCTCAGTTATATATAAGGAATGGACACAGCCCCCGCCACCACCCAGTTATATATAGGCAATGGACACACCCATTGCCACGCCACATCCCCAAGCAATGGACACAGCCCCTGCCACGCACCCAGTTATATATAGACAATGGTCACACCACCTGCCATGTCCTCAGTTATATATAGGCAATGGACACACCCCCTGCTTTGTACCCAGTTATATTTTAGCAATAGACTCACCTGTCACTCACCCAGTTATACAGGTGAAACTCAAATAATTAGAATATCGTGCAAAGTTCATTTATTTCACTAATGCAACTTAAAAGGCGAAACTAATAAAGGAAATAGACTCATTACATGCAAAGCAAGATAATTCAAGCCGTGATTTGTCATAATTGTGATGATTATGGCTTACAGCTCATAAAAAACCCCAAGAACCCCAAATCCACAACCTCAAAAAAGTAGATTATTACATGCAATCAATAAAACAAGGATTGTACATAGAACAATATCAGACCTCTGAAAAGTACAAGCATGCATATGTACTCAGTACTTGGTTTGGGCCCCTTTTGCAGCACTTACTGCAATTACTTTTGCACGATATTCTAATTATTCGAGTTTCACCTGTATATAGGCAATGGACACATCCACTGCCACTCACCCAGTTATATGTAGGCAATGGACACACCCACTGCCACTCACCCAGTTATATATAGGCAATGGACACACCCACTGCCACTCACCCATTTATATTTAGGCAATGGACACACCCACTGCCATTCAGCCAGTTATATATAGGCCATGGACACACCCACTGCCACCCAGTTATCTATAGGCAATGGACACACCCCCTGCTACTTACCCAGTTATATATAGGCAATGGACACACCCACTGCCACTCACCCAGTTATATATAGGCAATGGTCACACCCTGCCGTATCCCTAGTTATCCACAGGCAATGGACACATCCACTGCCACTCACCCAGTTATATGTAGGCAATGGTCACAACACCTGCCACATCCTCAGTTATTTATAGGCAATTAACACACCCCCTGCCACTCACCCAGTTATATAGGCAATGGACACACCCACTGCCATTCAGCCAGTTATATATAGGCCATCGACACACCCACTGCCACCCAGTTATCTATAAGCAATGGACACACCCCCTGCTACTTACCCAGTTATATATAGGCAATGGACACACCCACTGCCACCCAGTTATCTATTGGCAATGGACACACCCACTGCCACCCAGTTATCTATTGGCAATGGACACACCCACTGCCACCCAGTTATCTATTGGCAATGGACACACCCACTGCCACCCAGTTATCTATTGGCAATGGACACACCCACTGCCACCCAGTTATCTATTGGCAATGGACACACCCACTGCCACTCACCCAGTTATCTATAGGCAATAGACACACCCCCTGCCACACCCATAGTTATGCGGACCGATTTATATAACAAAAATTATTGGTTAAAACAAGAATAGTTTTTTTTTCCACCATTACTTTTCCTTTATATTGACCTTTTAAATAGCAAATCAGATCATTCAGAGATAAGAGGAGGGTTTAGTGCAGGATAACACTTCTGGGGGACGGACAGTTTTGGATAGATCAAGTATAGGTTCTCTGGTCCTGTCTGATCTCAACAAAAATAAGATTTCCCACAGTGACGGGCTCCAAGGGCCCCGTTCACACCATTGTATGTTATGGGCGCTAAAACAGAGAACCACAGGTCGCTAAAAGCCCATTATAACTAGTTACAACGTGTGAGGGACGCATTTTTCAACTGATAGACCAAATGTGCGTAAGAAAATATCTTCACTGCAATTTCAGCCCATCGGATAATAAATCCCTTCACACATTTATTTGTGAATGTCATGAAAACCTCTTTTATATAAGCCAACTTGTGGGTGTAATTTTTAGTTGCAGTCTTACAGGCGCTTTAGGTACTTTGTTTTTTTTTTTTTTTAGTTATGGGGGTTACCTTTAAATCTTTATCATTGTACAAGTTCAGTTCAGCAGACTACAAGAAAATAAAAAAAATCAGTTCCCAAATTTGCACGGAGTGACCCGGTCCAAGCCCTGCGGTTTGGTATCTACAATGCAGCCCAGTGGCTGGTTACAGAGCTCAGCAATCGGTCTCTTGTATTCCCCCCCCCCGGTGTCACCCAATGGACGGGAGACGACGTAGCCTCTATACGAGTCTTTGTGGCACAGGGGTAGTCAATTACCTCTTTTTTTTCTTGGTGGCACGCATGCAGACTGCTCCTCGTACTGTTCCCGAATTCTCCTTTCTGCCTTGGAATGCCGATTTGTGATTGGCCGGCGTCCAGCCCAAACATCCCTACCCTGCTCTAGGACATCTAGTGACATGAAGCAGGGTTACATCAAAGCTGGGCCCCTCCTTCTTCGCTGAACCCCTAATCCTCACTGTTTATTGTGCTTATTTATTACCTGACCCGGTGACCCTTATAGAAATGGGACCTTTCCAGGATTCTGTTGACATAGTTGGAAGTTGCTCTTTCTTTCCTGAATGCTTTTTGACTACGTGCCCCCCCCTTTTTTTTATATTAAAGCCATTCCCCTGTCTCGCTCCCCCTCTCGACAGGCGCCCTCGTCTCTCCCGTCTTTGGTTCTTTATCTGTCCCTTTCCAGCAGCTTGAGGTGTTTCTCCTCTGGGCTGAGGGAAATAAGGGGATCTGGATGGTCTGACAGACAGACGCTTTCAACTCGCTCGCTAACCAGAGTTATTTTTGCATGAATGCAGGGGAGTGTCTCACCTTTTATTATGTTTGTTTTTCTGTTTGTGCGTGCGAGTGTATTTTTAGTTTTAAAAGGCGGAAAAAAAAAAAAGGTGAAAAAGTCCCCCTCCGAACACAAGGGCCTGCTCTCAGTCGGATTTTCGACGGTAAGTCCCTGCGGACTCCGAGGCCGGGAGTCAGGTTTCTCAATAAAACGACGGGGCTCTGTCCCGGGCAGCAGCCAGACCAGGAGTTTGTGAGAATAAGCCGGGGCCAGACTGTTAAAGCCCCTTCATCTCCACTCGTAAAGCCACAGAGGTGATGTGTACATGGGACCGCTCGTGATAATGGCACAGCGCAATACACACACACACACACAAAAAGCATAATTAGATTTCCTTTGCTTCCAGCATACAGGGAATACGATTTTGTGCAGAGTTAACTTCCCTTGAAGTTTGAGGAAATTTAACCCCATGAAGTCAGAGATGAAATACGCCGCCATGTAAGCGATCACATTTCACCTGTCCTGATGTTATAAATAATATTTTTTGATCTGCTTTAAAGTTCTTGGCAACAACTGGAATAAGCAATCAAGGTCTTATTGGCTCAGTGAAGATGTGAAGTGTATCCAAACTTAAGACTTAAAATATAAGAAATAGCAGCTTATCAGTCCCTACATGTGGTGGTTGCAGGGGAGTCCCGAGGCCGGGTGTCACCCGGAGCGGATACCAACTGACACCTCGCTGTGACGTCACCATGCGCATGCGTGATGACGTCATCGCACATGCGTGGTCATCTTACTGATACCTGCCGGCGGCCATCTCGGTGAAAGAGGAGGGAACATTCACCCGGCGGGATAAGGTATGCCACCCGGTCTCCTCCTCTCTCCCGAAACTGTCGGACTCTCGGTCCATGAACCGAGTGCCCGACTTTTCAGAGGGGGTGACACCAAATGACTGCCATTTTCTGTTCAATAGTTTTTTTTATTGTTTCAAGTAAACAGAGATTTACAGAAACAACTTTTTGGTGTGAAAAAAAATGGTTGTACAGTAACATGGAGTAAGAACGGATCAAATACATGAAGTACATTTGACGTTAATAACAGTCCTTGGCGAAAGAACTAGCAGAAGGATTTACATATGTATGATATAAAATAAATCTTGAGAAACGTCAAGCATACAGTCCTGAGGTATTAAAGGGAGGAAAAGGAATAAGAGACATTGGGAGTGAGAGAAAATACCCTGGGAAGCATGGTTGAGGATCTTATTCAGGAGAAGGACTATAATTAGATTATAAAGATAATAATTGACGGTCAAAATGGGGGGTAGGCATCGCGAAATCCATGGATCCCAAATTCTATGGAATTTAACCATAGAGTTGGAAAGTTTAGCTGAAAGTTTTTCATTAGACAGGGTGGAATGAACTCGAGATTTTTCAGGTTTTTTTTTTAATCTGGTGATCCTGCCCAGTAGCACACTCCTTTTCCTAAGGTGACAACACTCGCTCACTGTACTGTATCTATGGAAGAACAGCATTGTTAACCTAGGACAGGAATACAACTTTGGAACACCATCTCCTTCTCCATAACATAGGGGGACATTTTTTTTTTTTTATTCCACAGAGATAGCTGGGAACAGTTTAAGTGATAACAGACAGCACAGGCAGATAGCAAAGGAAGTTATCAGCTTTTTAACCTCCCTGACATGATTATGCAGGATTTTAGCATACCAAAGCGGTACATTGTTTTTCATGGAAATTTGTTGTTTTATATTGTAGGCCCGTAACTCTTAGTAAATCTTAGGAATAACTCAATTAAATCTGTCCAAACAAGAGTCCAGTAGACATCCCAGGTATGATAAAGTTTGAAACACGAAATTAAAAAATTATAATATAAATGATTATAAGAAATTATAATATAATAAATAATTATAAAAAACTATAATATAATAATTAAAAAAATGGTCCAGTAAATGGAAATTCCGGGGGCGCAGCCTGATCCGTACCACAGTCAATAGAGTACCAAGTTCGCACATCACTGAGCTCGGTCACAGAATCGTCGCTGTTTTAGGTCAAAAGCGGTTTTAGACCAGGTAGAAAACAGCGATAGTAAATTAGAATCACTTGCAGAATTGAGCGATAGCGATTCGTTGGGAAATTCGTCATCAGACACTTTCAGTTCCCAACGAATCTATAGCGATTCATTGGGAAATTTGTCATCAGACACTGTATTTCCCAACAAATCGCTATCGCTCAATTCTGCAAGTGATTCTAATTTACTATCGCTGTTTTCTACCTGGTCTAAAACCACTTTTGACCTAAAGGGACGCTTTTTGGATGCCATGGACGTTCTCAAGTTTCCAGGCAGAAAGAACAGTAAAAGTGTCAGGCAGAGCACCGGACAAAGCTCTAGGGACAAAATTGAAGTGGAATAGTTTGATACATAAGTGTAATCATAGCAGATTACATTGTATTCTGTGTAAATGTCATGTTTTCACTTTCGAATTTCCCGCTGGCTCCGCCCCCCGCTGTGACGCCCGAAAACTAAACTAAAACTCAGATGCCGGCATCGGCTGGCCGCGTACAGCAGAGTACACCGCGGGCTCGCAGGGACAAGGTAAGTGACACTTTTCTGTGCAATCCCGAGTCTGGCTCGAGGGTTACCGCTCTTGGTACTGAAAATTAACCCCAAGCCAGACTCGGGAATACCGCCAGGGAGGTTAATTCCTCCTCTTGAGCTAATCATAAAAAAACTGCAGTGATTTCAAGTAATCTTTGTTTTATTACCATGCTAAATAATAATTTTTAAAACCTGTTAATAAACAGGTCAAAATAATATTTCAAGCCTTATGTTGGCCTACACTGCAGGACTCTGCCGAAATTGGAGCTGTTGGTGGCACTATTGGCACCACTCTGGCAAATGTCTACCAGCCTGTAGATGAGCCCATGGAAGTCTGTAGGGCTCTACTACACAGGTGCAGCCAGCAGAGAGAGGGCTTTGGAATGGGATATATGTTTTAAGGTCTTATTTGCCTTTGCAGGTCCTGCTATGCAACCTGCTGTTGCCACCATGGGAGTGTTCCAGAACTTATTCGTACAGTCGAAGGCTTTGGCTCTTTCCTGCGGCCTCTTGCTACTGCATGCATGCATGGCATGAGTGGATACCCTCATACAATCTCCAGGATGGGTCTCCCATCGGTCAATACCTCCCTATTCGCTTGCCTAGCAAGACGAAGCTTGCCCTATCGTGGTGGATCTCCAACCCAAAGTTGAAATAGGAGAATCTTTCTTCCCATTTTTCTGGAAGGTGCTCATGATGGATGCCAGCCTGCCAGGTTAATAAGCTGACTGTTGAAGTCTAAGTCTTGAAGGACAGTGGCTTTTTGGAATCTATTATTCCTACGCTTCTGAAGGCTAGGACGTTGACCTCTGGCAAGTTCTACCGTCACACCTGGAAGGTTTATTTCACTTGATGCAAAGCAAGGAAGTTTTATCTCAGGAAGTACTCTGTGGCAGGCATTCTATCTTTCCTCCAGTTTAGCCTAGATCGGTGTTTAGCATTGAGCACTATTGAGGGTTATTTTTCTTCCTTGGTGATTCTTTTCCTGAGGCTTCTTGCCTCTCACTTTTTAGTGAAGGCCTTTGTGCAGGGGGTCACTCAAGTTGTCCCCACTGTATGCACTGAACTAACTCTGTGAGATCTCAATTTAGTATTGTCAGCCCTGCAGAAGCCGCCCTTTGAACCTCAGGAATATCTCTTGGACCCTACTCACTCGCATTATTGCCTACCACGTCACCATCATTTCTGCCAAGCGTGTTTCTGAGTTGGTGGCCTTGACTTGTAGGCAGCCTTGAATTTTGAACAGCCTTTACAGGTTATACACAAGGAAAGGTAGTACTGAGATCTAAGGCCTTTTTTCTCCATAAGGTGATTTCTGCCTTCCATCTTAACCAGTACATTGTTTTACCATCCTTATGTCCTGCACCAATACATCCTAAGGAAATTTGGTGCACTGTTTTGGACGTGGTTCAAGTTGAACTCTCTGCTGAAGCATCCATCCACATGTCTGACTCCCCACTTCGTCATTCCTGAGAATCCCAGTATGGAGCAGCCAACTTCTCATTCCACTATCGCTGGGTGGATTTGGCAAGATATCTCTCATGCCTATGGGATGAAGAGTAAAGTTCCCCTCTTTCCGGTCAGGGCTCACTCTCCTAGTAGAGTTAGTTCATCTTAGGCCTTCCAATATCAGGCTTTGGTTTCCCAAATCTGCAAGGTTGCTACCTGGTCATCTGTTCACACTATTGCTAGGTTTTACTAAGTGGAATATTCATCTACAGATACTAGCTTCAGCCGCAAGGTCCTTCAGGCAGTTCTCTGAATTGTGGGCTCCTTCTGTCATTGCTCTCAGTTGGGTTTGCTGTATTACTCGCCTCCTCTGCTTTTGAACATCCCAGTGGTTAAGGAATCAACTTCCTGTGTCCTGTGAAGTTTAATCAAGAAAACAGGATTTTTGTCTTTCCTGTAAATCAGTTTCTTGTAGTACATCACAGGACCTTCCATATTTTGTGATCTACTTTTGTATTGCTTGCTACAAAACAGAGGCAGGCTGGCAGTAGGAGGGGTATACAGGGCCGTTATAGAGATATAAATGATTTGGCCCATGCCCAAGCATCTGAAAGTATCTGCATACCCAGTGGTTAAGGAATGAACTCTCTGTGTGATATACTCCAGGAAACGGTCTGTTCTGATGCAATGACAGCCCAATTATTTGAATTATCTGCCTCAACAAAGCGCAAGTTAACGTGTTAACGCAAACGTACAGGAGCGGACAGGTGTGAACCCATCCTTAAGAGTTCTGATCTTATGTTAAAAACTAAAGCTGGCCATACGCTATTAGAATTTTGATTGATTTCTAACTATGAGTGGTCCTGTCAGCACCATCAGATTCATCAAACGTCAAATCGAATGGACAATTTTCTGCCAAAAAGTGACCCAAGCCAATCAGTTGCAGTCAACATTCAGGTATTCTGACAGCTGTCAGAATACAATAGCTGGCAGGGGAGATTCCTCTATGCACACTGTTAGGCGGGGATGGGGCAATTGAGTGGTTTTCTCACATTAAGCCTACAGACTGAATGAGAAAAAGCTATACGTGTCTGGTCAGCTGAACTTTAGAATCAGGTATTTTTCATTAGAGGGTCATTTCTTTAAAATTAACCTACAAAAGAGACTCCATAATGAAAACAAATGTAAAAAAAATGCTGAGAAACCAGATATATCCGAGTAAAGCAATCCAGTACTGCAGATGACTACATATAGAAAGCCCCATGCATTGTCTGCTTGTTGTCGTACAACTACCTGTGGTGCAACCGTGAAGAAAATCTTAGGACGAGATTTGATTGAGTCATTCAGAGCACAGCTTGCCTACTTATAAGTGTTTGTTTATTTTTTAATCACGTCCTAATAAAATATCCTCTGGAACTGCATTCCTTCTAATCTGTCTGCCATGAGTAAGACATTTACTGTCCCATTTGCCAAAACACAATACGAGCTAGTAACGAAGGGTGCAAAATATGTTCTTGGCTCCTTCCCACGCTGCGTATCGCGGAGGCACTTGCATGACAGGGTGCCGTGCCGGCAGCATCTGATAGGAAGGCGCAGCATCAGTTGCCCTTGCCTCCTTTCGCTGTGGCTCCCAGATGTTTCATGTCAGGTTTGACCAGGCCGAGACCCTGCCAAGCCACAGCTGGCTGAGATCTGGAATTCGAAATGTACGTTTTTGTGGCGTGCAGGAAGCGGCATATTTTAAGGTGAAGGCTCTCAATCCCCCCGTTGTGATGAGGGGTTCATGGCCTCCGGCTCTTTCAGAAGGTGCTCTCTTCTTCTCCCGGGCTCCTGAGCTACTTAGTAAAACCTGACTGCTGCCAATGGCATTACGGAGCCCCTGTGCTGCGAGCGGCTCCCGTTACTTTTGTTTATTCAGCAGCGCTGACGAGTTTCACCTTGCTTGTCAGTGGCTGTGCTTTAGGACGGGGACGGAGATGCCACCGAGGACCCGCCGAGGCGCCAAAGTCACCGCACGGGAGCTGGGTTGCTGAAATCATATTTTGTGACCTGTTTGTAAAGGCCGAAAATTAATATTTTTCTTATTTCATCGTTAATTCATTCCGGCAGATTTGCCTTTTTGCTGTTCTCTTTACATTTTACTATATTTCGACTCGTATGAAAATAACCCAGTGAAATGCGTCTTATAGATTTTTCGATTTCAACTGCCATTTTTTTGACTGTTATTTTTTCTTTCTTACTTGCAGGGAATTATAGTGCACCTTTTTTTTAATAAAGTTCAACTTTTTATCATTAGAAATCAGTCCTTAAAGGAGAACTATGGGTTTTTTTTTTTTAGAAAAGTTCAACTTTTTATTATTAGAAATCAGTCCTTAAAGGAGAACTATGGGGTTAGGGCTTTTCCCCATAGTTCTCCTTAGGGTAACGGGAGGACACAAACTAGCGTCCTCCCGTCACCCCAAGCTCAGTATACCACAAGCTACACCTCACAGTATACTGAGACGCCGCAGCTGAAACGGAACGGAATCCCTGTCTGGATCCGCCCAGCTGCGTGAGTGACAGCTGGCTCTGCCTATCTAGAGGCAGAGCTAGCTGTACCCGCCCCCTCCCCCGTCCGTTCCGCCGGTCAGCGCTGGAGGATCGGACAGGGGAGAATCCAGTCACTCCCCTGTCACGGCTCTGTGTCGTGACAAGATCGAGAAGTGAGCGAACGCTGGTATGTGTTCGCTCACCTCTCGATCTACTGAGCCGACTTCTGACAGTTTCATTGTCACAGGTCGGCTAGAACTATGAGGTGAGTGAAAAGCACTCACCTCATAGTTCTCCTTTAAACTTTCTAGATTATGTTATCAGTCTGCTGCAGGCTGAAAAAGGCATTTTCTCAATCTCCTCTCCCTCAGTGATTAGACTGCATTGTAACTTTGTAGCAAGCTACAAGGTGAGAGGCCAGACCCAGTTTGCCTGAGTTCACCTAAACTCTGACCACCAGCCCTTGGCCGCCTAGGGGCTTTGCAAGAGCAAGGCGCAAAAAGAGCAGGACCTGCAACCTATGCTGCTGAAGTAGTTTGCATCTCATGCACAGGGGGAGGATTTTGGCTTTTTCGCCCTTGCTCTTTTCCCTCAACTGATCACGTCTGGATTCTCTGACCATCTCTTGTAGCATATCTGCAGTCTATGGCCATCTCTTGTAGCACATCTGCAGTCTATGGTTATCTCTTGTAGCACATCTGCAGTCTGTGGCCATCTCTTGTAGCATGTCTGCAGTCTCTGTCCATCTCTTGTAGCATGTCTGCAGTCTATGGCCATCTCTTGTAGCACATCTGCAGTCTATGTCCATCTCTTGTAGCACATCTGCAGTCTATGTCCATCTCTTGTAGCATGTCTGCAGTCTATGGCCATCTCTTGTAGCACATCTGCAGTCTATGTCCATCTCTTGTAGCACATCTGCAGTCTATGTCCATCTCTTGTAGCATGTTTGCAGTCTATGGCCATCTCTTGTAGCACATCTGCAGTCTATGGCCATCTCTTGTAGCACATCTGCAGTCTATGGCCATCTCTTGTAGCACGTCTGCAGTCTATGGCCATCTCTAGTAGCATGGCCATTATTATTGTCACTTACGTTTCCTGTGCCATTATATTCACTAAACATTGTGTGGCCCTTTTGTGATGTCATAGGTCGCATTTGAGGCCCCCATATGATGAAAGTTGTCCACCACTGACATAGATCCTTGGCAATGGCCGTCTTTGAAGCCGTGGAGGTAGAACCGTTAACGGTTAAGATGTGCGAGGCTTACGGTATTATGCTTCGCATGAACACTCAGTGTGTTAAACTAGGAAATGGAAGATCCAGATTAGTAAACTCCCAATTCCCATATTATTGGAACACTTAAAGCCCTCGCTTGTCACTTTCCTGCCACTGAGAGGTCAGTGTGTAATGGAACACGTGGAAGGCGGCCAAGTGTGTGAGTGTCAGTGACAGTCCACCGGTACACGGAGTGTATGGCACGCTACTGGTTTGAGCCAGGGGCTGCCGAATCTAGTCACTCCCTGAAGGAAGATAAACATGTAGGCAGTGAAAGATTCCTTCATCGCAGCTCGCCTTGTTGCAGCGTGCCAGGAATGACACCCTTTAGAAAGAAAAGCTGGTTTGTGATGCGGGTTACGGTGCCTTTTCTAGAGAGGCATGAGTGACACCGAGCTCCTGAAACACCCCAATGCAAATCTAGGGCGACACGTGCCAAGCAACAACAGGGATGAAAGGATCCCACCGTTCACCCCGCTCAGGTATTGCATCGTTTACTTCTCCAGTGACCTGAACTAAACTCAAGCCCAGGCCTTAGGAAGCCTGACTTGTCGGGGCCTGCGTCTTCTGTCATGTTTGCCGAGCGACTTTATATCAAAACATTTATGAATGATTTCGATCACTTGCTGGGACAAAACCTGGTGAATGATCAAACAGACTCTTAACAATGCTGGCATTTGTTTGAGAGCTTTTTTTTCTTTTCTGCAATCTGATTTATTTAAAGCTGAACTCAACCTTGGCTTTCATCCTTGCACAGTTGTACCGGCTCCTCTCCTGGATTGAAATGGCTTACTTTGATTTCACTGCACACTTTGAGCTCCTCACAATGTGCATTAGAAGCTGCAGCAAGTCAGATAGAGCCTGCCTCATTTCCTGGAGACTGGAGGACGTCTCCTGCATCATGTAGCTCTTTCCTCCCCAGCCTGACTGTCCCTGGCCCTCCCCTTTCATTCATTGGATTTAATTTGTTTCAGCTATGGAGGCTCAACAGCACATGTGGGTGTTATCTATTAGGCCTCATTCACACAGCTAACTGCGGCGTGCACGGCCGTATCAGGCCGCTTCCGGGAAGGACAGGTGCTGCGTGTGATTGTACGCAGCAGCCTGTTCTTCTCTTTGGGAGTACGCCGCCGTACGCTCACCCGAACTGCACATCCATGCGGGTGTCCGTACTCGTTTGCAGACAGAATGGATCCTGTCTGCGTCCGAGCATGGACACCCGCACCCGCATGGATGTGCAGTTTCGGGTGAGCGTACGGCCGCTCCCGCGAAGCACCTGCCCTTCCCGGGAGCGGCCCAATGCGGCCGCGCACGCCGCACAGATCTGCACGGGCCGACATTTAGCTGTGTTAATGAGGCCTTACAGTCTGTATGCAAATCAGCCTGCCTAGGAACACCCATGCTTCCAGTCTGACACCCATCCATCAAGGCATTTTGATATTTGCATAACTCCTCAAAAAGATTATTACACTGTGAGCTCAGGGCTGTGGTGATGCCCCCTCAGGGGGCAGGTCAATGAGGCCCTGCACTCACAGTATGTCCTCAGCCTTCCAATTTGAATGACAATGGGTATCATTCAACCTCCAAGACTGAGGACATCTATTGGTAATACAGGTGAAACTCGAATAATTAGAATATCGTGCAAAGTTCATTTATTTCACTAATGCAACTTAAAAGGTGAAACTAATATATGAGATAGACTCATTACATGCAAAGCAAGATAGTTCAAGCCGTGATTTGTCATAATTGTGATGATTATGGCTTACTGCTCATGAAAACCCCAAGAACCCCAAATCCACAACCTCAAAAAATTAGAATATTACATTCAATCAATAAAACAAGGATTGTACATAGAACAATATCAGACCTCTGAAAAGTACAAGCATGCATATGTCCTCAGTACTTGGTTTGGGCCCCTTTTGCAGCACTTACTGCAATTACTTTTGCATGATATTCTAATTATTCGAGTTTCACCTGTACAGTCACTGCAAGGGATACTGCTAGAAAGGAGGTAAATATTGCAGCCAGACCAGTTTTTTTTTTTCTTCTAAAAAACCCTACCGGGGGACTTTTTGAGAAAAAAATGCCTGAAGTTGGGCATTAATGTAAACCTTGTGTACGCAAAGCACATGTTCACTTTAAGATCCCTGATCCTTCCAGAAAAGAAAAAGCCAAAAGTCTTGACCATGTTGTTGCATCGGCCAGATTTTTATCTCTAGTAAACAGAAGTGGCGAGTCAAGGAGGCCGCCGGGCCCGCTGATGGACACAACGCTGGCACATCTCAGACTGAAACATGTGTCACCTCACTGGCCACTTCAAACGGACCGATGTCGAGAGATGTTGAAAACTTTCCCAGCCGCAGAATTTTGTGTCTGTTTTTTTGTTTGGCCAATTTGTTTTCTTGTTTTGGGTAAATATAAATTTGGAGATCATTTGTAGGTCTGTGGGGGTGAGTGGATGCCGAGTGCTTCCATATATAGACAGCGGGATGTTTGGAAAAAAAAAAACAGGGAGCTCCTAAAATAAGACCAAAACTTGATTCCGAGGCATGATCACAATACAGGTAGGACGGTGGTGGTGGTGGTGGTGGTGAGGGCTGGGGCTGTCCTAAAAAGAATTGTGATCTACCCCAGGAGAGGAAACCACTTACTGACTGCTATAAGCCGTCATGTAGGTACAACCTTTGCCGGGTTGGATCTGCCATGTTGATGGCACCATTAAGGATGTCCTTGGGTGGCCAGCCAGTAAAAGGGTCTGGGCCTACTCTTCTCCTAAGAATGCTTAGACCTACACTCCTGGAACCCTCATCCTCATCACACGTAGGGCTGGTTTAGATACCTCCTCCACTGGTGCAACATTTGAAACACTGCAGAGAGGCAAACGAAGGAATCTTCATCCACTGAAGAAGAGTGTGTGTAGGTCAAGCCAACATTTTTTTCTTACAGGTCTATTCACAAAATGGTGAAGAGTTTGGAGAAGGCCGGAGCAGGGAACAATTTGGGACAACATAGCTGATCTGAAAAGTGAGCTGAACTGGAGAAATTTTCCAAATCAGCTATGTTGTCCTAGATTGTTCACTTCTCCTGCCTTCTCCAAACTCTTCACCCTTCTGTGAATAAACCCTGTTAGTTTTGGAGTGCGAAAGGTTTCTTTTACTGATTGGGGAAGGACTGGAACCCTGTTAGATTTTTACTGCTATTTGAGATTTCGTTAGAGGGAGTTTCCCTCATTTCCTGCACTTCTGCCAACGTTTTACTAGACAGGAAGTGAAGGAAAATCTGCAACAGAAACAGACAGAAATGTTTTTTAGTAGAGTAGGGGAAGGCCAGTAAAATATTTAGTAAAATAATTGTTACAGAAAGAAAGCCAGTGCGTTTCGGGGGTTCAGACACTTCGGGGGTTCAGACACTCCCCCTTCATCAGGGATACAGTACAAAATATACAAGTTCATGAGTTCATATGATGATGATAAAATACATGTTGCAGATCTGTATTATAAATAATCTAATTAAACAAAAAAAAGAGAAATAAAACTAGTAAAAAAACAAATGTACTGGTAACTTATAAAAAGTGATCTTTATATAAATTGTAACACGCAACGGAGTGACTTATAATGGAATGTCACAAATTGTTAGGAAACATCACTGAGGGCTTGTTCACACTATTTGCGGTGACTGGCTTTTTTCAGTACTGGAACAAATCCATTCACCACCACAAGTGATTGTTTTCCGGGTTCCCCTTTTACACCATAGCGCTGGGGTGATGTGCATTGTAGTGCTGAAATATGCAGACATGCAACATTTTTCCACAATGCTCCAGAGCTCGTCTGATGTCTGCGCCGATCACAACAACGCAAGTCCGCTGCAGTAGATAGACGTGAATGAGATGTCACTTTGACATTTCAATAAAGTTTTAACAATGGAAGGCACTGCGCCCAACTGCTGCCGCCGAATGAACACCATCAGCCCGCACACTAACATGGAGCATTTACCGTGCAGGCATTTGTGAACGCGTCCTAAAACAATAATATGTGAAGAGCCGCACCAAGGCTCTTCACATATTCACTGTAATTTGGCTTCAGTACTAGTGTTGGTATTGGTGTATCCCTATTATATATATTTTTGTGCAGATTAACACCTACCTTAAACAGAGTAAGTATGAATGCGTTAAAAATGGGTTAAGTGCTCGATTTTGTCTAGGGGACTCAAATAAAGCAGATTTATATACCTGATCCTCGGTCCTGCACAGCAGATTTAATTACCTGATTCTTGGTCCTGCCAAGCTGCTAGACCCGTCCCTGCAGCATCAGGACCGCTGATGTCATCACATCTATTGCAGGCAGGTCCGTTGACTTGCATTAGATATGAGGACACCGAGGGACATTCCACAGCCAGAGCGGAATGGGAGAGAGATGAGCACTGTGGGACCGAGGATCAAGTAAGTAAATCTGCTTTATTTGCACCACTAGACAATCACGCACAGTGCCCCTACCCTCTCTATCACACCCAGTGCCACTACCCTCTCTATCACACACAGTGCCCCTTCCCTCTCTATCACACTCAATGCCTCTTCCCTCTCTATCACACTCAATGCCTCTTCCCTCTCTATCACACACAGTGCCTCTTCCTCTCTATCACACACAGTGCCCCTTCCCTCTCTATCACACACAGTGCCTCTTCCCTCTCTATCACACACAGTGCCTCTTCCCTCTCTATCACACACAGTGCCTCTTCCCTCTCTATCACACACAGGGACCAGGGAAGGCAAGATAAATGCACATTATAATTTAGTTTTAAATATAATAACACATTGACATAAACAAAGCTATTGCGTGGCCCTCCATACTTGGGGGCTGCACCTAAGGCCCTGAATATTTCCTAAGTTGCCCGCCGCTGGTTTATGGGAGTCACCGTCAGCTCAGGCGTTTTATAGGGGATTTCATAAACGGGAAAAGAGCCGGTCGGCAGTTTCCTCGGGAAAGGATATTCTTCAGAGTGATGACGAGTGCAGTTTAAAGTCCACCCCAGGACATTGCACCCTGCTCCTGCAGCAGTATCCTGTACTGTGTACCAGAATTAATAGGTAACCCCAGAGCAAAAAAAAAAAGGACTCTGCTCTCTAATGATCTGAACAACTGGCACACAAACCACGTTTTTTTTTGTCTGAACTATAAAATCATCCCCTCCCCCGGGCTGTACTCCATACTAACATTTATATATTACCCTGTGGTAACATATAGTGTTTTTGGATGGATTGCTAACAGGAAGTCGGGCGTGTGCAGAAAAAATAATTCCCCTCAGGAGCAGGAGCTACATCAGCCACATCTCTGGATCAGTTACCTCTATATTAGCCAGTTTTCACGTGACGCTTATGAAACCAAAGTCACACTTTGAAAAAACTAATAATTTCTGGAAAGCTCTGCTAAATATGACAGGAATGCCGCAGTTTACTATTCGCGCTGACCTCTGCTGGTCAATGTCAGTAATGAATCATACGGCGTGCCCGGGAGATGGACATTTCAAAGGGCTGAATGGATTTGTATGATGCTCCACTTGTGAAATATATACATGTGCGAGATGGAAATACTCAACCTGTGACACTTCTATTCACAGTGACACAGAAAACTCCGGTGACTTATATTTCTAGGTCGGTGAGCTTTATAACACATTCTCTACTTTTTATAAAAATTTTCTTGAAACGCTCTTCAGTCTGTCACTTTTAGGCTTAAAGTGACATCAAACCCTCCGATTTTTTTTTACATAAAACAATACTGTAATGTGCGCCTTACTGTAATCCATGGTTGTTTCCCTTCTCTTTGCTGCTCTTCCTTTTATATCTGTATCTCTTCTCATGCTGGGCAGAACTTCTGTTTTGCAGCAGACTGCCTTGTCTCTGGAATGGATACATGTTGTCTGTGTGTAGGTTTGCAACCTGAGCCAGCACTACAGGAAGAGGCACTCAGCTGCAAAGGGAAGTTCTTCCCAAGCATGAGAAGACATGAGGATTTAAAAGGAAGAGCAGCAAAGAGAAGGGAAACTACCATGGATTACAGTAAGGCGCACATTACAGTATTGGTTTATGTTAAAAAATCTGAGGGTTTAATGTCACTTTAAGGGAACTGCATTAGCCTGCCAAAGGATTTTTATTTCTGTCCATCCATTGCTGAGATTTATATAGCACTGCCACACAGCCCAGCCCCTTCAGGAGGCCCTAGCAGTGGAGGGGACCCGATCGTTCTCTGCTGCAGATTCACTTTCACTTACATGTCCCTTACCCAGCCTGGGGCTTGACGGTGGAAGAAAAGCAGCAGACTGATGATCTCATCTCTCTGTCCCTATGCTTTCTTTCTCCTGGTGGTGCACATTACTGGAGGGGGGCTGGTTGTGGTGTGCAGCCTAGCATTCCACCTAGTTGCCAGGAGCTGGGCAGGACACCAGCCAGAGCATCGCAGGTTGCTAAAAGCTATATGGCCCTTACACATCCTCCCACCCAGCTCTTAGCAACTTGGGACTCTCTGACTGGAAAGGGGGCAGCAAGTACACTGCAAACATTGTGCAGCAGAGTAGCCATGCTGCTCTGCCCCCCCACACACACACACATGTGACCCAAAGAGATGACACCTAAGGCAACAGCCTAAAGCTGGCTTGGATGTGCTGATTCGCTCTCCCCCTCTCTGAGCTCTGCTGCTACAAAATCTAGCTTCAGATACACTTTAAATCCACATGGCTGCCATATCCTTATCTTTTGACTGGCCCTAAAAATGAAAAAATGGCTCAATGTATTTTATGGCTCAAAAGCTCAACCCACTCTTCAATGCCTCAGCCACACCCATTAAATGCTTTGGAAGGAAAGTTGTAAAGGGTCATATGTTAAGAGGCTGCATTTCCACCCAGAAGCCTTGTAAAAAACTGAGATTACAGTATCTTAAGGGGCATTTTAATTTAATATGTTTTAATGTTTCTGACTTATTCAGGCACAGCTGTGCAGCAGTCCGGGGTGTCTGTCTTGATTCCAGATTCCCAGAGCACTATGGGATTTCTAAGCAGAGATCACAGCAGAAGTTGATTCCTTTCAGACACGCTGTCTCTGACTGAAACCAGGAAAGGAGGTGGAGGAGTCGCTGCTCATACTCATTCACTTGTATGTGTAAATTTTAGCTTGAGCTATTGAGTTTGGTAAACACCAGGCTTTTTATTTTTTGGCTTTTTATTTTTTTTAGCAAAGTAGATACAGATACCAAGCTAGTCATTTGAAAACAAGCATCCATCTGCAGGCTGGATGTGAGAATACAAAATATTAATATGCAATATTCCATATTTACCTGACTAAAATAAAAGAAGGAATACTTATTTTTCTTTTTTTAATTTGATTTCTCGACATAATGAAAATATATAAAAAATATGTACACAATGACTTTACAATCTTTGACCCATTTTACATCATAACGTTGCGGTATCCATGCATTTAGCGCACACTGTCACACAGCCCACCTAGCTTGCTGTACTGTGTGCTGGTGCGTTGCATTGCCATTCACCTCCCAGCGCCCGTGCGTTGTAGCCCGTGGTACAGCAATGCATGCACTACTTCTTTTCACTGCACCATAACACGCTGTGCTGCAAACCTATAATTAGTGCTATGGGGGGAGGGGGGAGGGGGGGTCATACTCGGACGGATCAAGAAAAGGGTGTCTGGGGTCTCCATAGGATCAAATGGAGTTTTCAGAGAGCACACAGTTGATATCTTTCTGGATCAGGGACCGGTTGGACTGTCAGGGGTATCCAAGGCAGAGGGGGTAAAAATAAGTGTAGCCGCACACTTAAAGGGCAGTTACACTTTAAGTCTGTACCTAGTATGAAGATGCATGTGTTTGGAGAGTGGCAAATCGAGTTTTTCCCTTTGTAGGTCTATTCCTGTTTCCATTATTCCACTAGAGTCAGGGGTTCAGTTGCGAAATGATTTATAGTAAAATGTTAAAAAGGATTCCAGAGTACAGAAGTGTGACTTGTACAGTAGGTTATACTGCCATGCGGGGACAGTGCCAGCAAGACACGGAGCTTATAGGAGATCAAAGGCAAGCTGTAATCGTGATTCAGCATAAAGGACAGAACCTGTATAAGCTGGACAACAAACATCCCATAATCATTGCTAGAAGTTAAATACAAGATGCAATAAAGACGTCATTATCAAATTAGCAAAAACACGTTTAATTTTTAGACAATATTGTGAATTGCTTGTTTTCTTAAGCTCCGCGTACTTGGTCTTCCTCTAGGGGGTCACATCAGGGCTGGGGCAAAAGGTTCAGGTAAGTTAGAAATTATTAAGTAATATAAAGAAGTATTAAATGCTTCTAATGTGAAAACTGAATTCCCAATATTGCCCTTTTGAAACCTCTTTACGTTGGTGGTCAGTGAGGGGGTGGGCCCCCTTACTTGATGGTTAGTGTACAAGGCACCCCTTACATTGGTGGTCAGTGAGGGGGGGTCCCCCTTACTTGATGGTTAGTGTACAAGGCACCCCTTACATTGGTGGTCAGTGAGGGGGTGGATACCTTTACTTGATGGTTAGTGCACAAGGCACCCCTTACATTGGTGGTCAGTGAGGGGGTTAGTGTACAAGGCACCCCTTACATTGGTGGTCAGTGAGGGGGTTAGTGTACAAGGCACCCCTTACATTGGTGGTCAGTGAGGGGGTGGGCCCCCTTACTTGATGGTTAGTGTAGAAGGCACCTCTTACATTGGTGGTCAGTGGGAAAGTGCCACCTTAGGTTGAGGGTCAGTGTAGAAGTGCCCCCTTACATAGGTTGTTAGTGGAGAAGTACCTCTTACATTGGTGGTGAGTAGAGAAGTCCCTTTTTACATCGGTGGTCAGTGGGGAAAAGTCCCCTTACATTGCTGGTCCATGTAGAGTGCCCTCCTTACATTGCTGGTCAGTGGAATAGGGCCGCTCTTGCATTGATGATCAATGGGAAAGTGTCATCTTACATTTGTAGTCAGTGAAGCGCCCCCTTGTATTGGTGGTCAGTGGAAGAGTAGCTCTACATTGGTGCTCAATTCAGAAGTCCCCTCTTACATTGGTGGTCAGTGGAAAGAAGCCATTGCCATCAGGGAATACCATTTCCATGAAAGGGTGTGCTTGGTCAGCAACAATGTTTAGGTAGGGGGTACATGTCAAAGTAACATCCACATGAATGGCAGGACCCATGGTTTTCCAGCAGAACATTGCTCAAAGCATCATATTGCTTGCCCTCTTCACATACTGCATCCTGGTGCCATCTCTTCCCCAGGTAAGAGACACACACACACCCGGCCATCTACATGATGTATAAGAAAATGTGATTCATCAGACCAGGCCATTGCTCTGTGGTCCAGTTCTGATGCTTACCTGCCCACTGTAGGTGCTTTTGGCGGTGGTCATGGGTCAGCATGGGCACCCTGACTGGTCTGCAGCTACGTGGCCCCATACACAACAAACTGCGATGCTCTGTGTGTTCAGACACCTTTCTCATTCACTTTTTCAGCAATTTGATTTGATTCACTGGTTTTCCTTTGTTGGACCACTTTTGGTCGGTCCTGACCACTTCAGACCAGAAATATCCCACAAGAGCTGTAATATATCCCCCCACTTCCAGGTGTCATTGTAATATCCCCCCCACTTCCAGGTGCCGTTGTAACAAGATAATGAATGCTTTTCACTTCACCTCTCAGTGTCATAATGTTAAGGCTGATTGGTGTGTGTGTATATATATATATATCCTGCCTAATAAGCTCCAAAGCCTGACACTGCCATAAAATTGTGCAGACCATGCTGGCTCCTTGGATCCTTTAGAACAAGTTGTCTTAGGTGAGGAGGAGTTAATCTTGGGTATTGTCTCACCCACAGCATTGAAAATAGCACAGAACGGAGATAGATTTTTAATGTTTCAAAGAGATACTGGAAGAAGAGGGAGAGAAATGCCCAAAATACACGTCTCATGCGGCCCAGAGGACCCATTAGTTAAAGACGGCGGCATTAATGTGGGAAATGGAGCGGTAGACGAGGTTCTTTGTGCCCTGTGCAGGGCTCTGATTTTTTATTGTTATTCATGCTGGTAGGACTGGCACTGTCTGGGCATCTCCGATTAAAAGGAAAATGTATAATACGCCACAGTCGTTCTGTAGCTGTTACATTGTTTATGGCAAGTCACGGACTGCAGACTGACTATCAATGTAAACATCTTTATGTTGGAGCAGAGCTGATTGCTGGCCATACACTAGTAGATAATTTTCTATCAGCCTACGGGCTGAAAAAACGAGAATCAAACAGATTCCTCCATCTGTGCTACACAGTGTGGATGCACAGTGCGTGCCGCTGTCAAGATACGTGAATGGTGACTGCAGCTTATTGTCTCTAGTCATTGTTTAGCCACCTAGCTCCTTCAATTTTCAGATCGAAGGATGTCGGGCGGGAGGCTGCCGACAGGGCCACCCACTGAGCTAATTTCGCTCCATGTATGGCCAGTCATTGCGTCAAGAGTGTGCATCAGTTAGTAAAAGTCACGTGATGTCACCTAAATGGCCATTTTAAGTCACAGCTGATTAAAGTCGGCACTGTAAGCGCTTAAAGTGATGATGTATTTTGTCCATGCTGCATAAAGAAACAGGTTCTCTTTAATGCCGACCCTCCAGCTGCACATACTCATCTTCCCTTTGCTCCCTCTCTGCTCCATTCAGCACTTGGGGGTGAAGAGATTTAGCCCTACGTAGGTGTCTCGTGTGAATTTCAGCTTGCACAGGGCTATGGTTTCATTCCCCACCCCATGTGACAGCTATAGGTGTCTGAGCAGCGGACTGCCAAGCACTAGAGCTGTCACATGCTCTTCCATACTCAGGAGTATTAGGTATTCCTAGTCACTCCCAGCAGTTACCTAGTATGGAGGGGTAGTGAAGGGAAGGTGGCTTAATGCAGGTGGTGCTGTCACCTTTTAAAGTGAACCTGCATGGGCCAACCACATGCTTACCTTAACTAGATATTTATGTAGATAGGGCTGAAGCTAAGGGGGGTTGGGGGGGCATGAGTCTGGGGTGCCACTTTAGGAGGGGTGCCACTGGGTGTGTGGATGGAGAACTTCTCCCTTGGAGGGGGAGCAACTCTGATCCTTTGCCCCAGGTGACAGAATGTCCAGCTTCCCCACTGTATGTAGAAATGGCTGAGGTAGTGTGCCCTTGACAGCCTGGGCTCACAGGAAATGAGATGACGGAGCAGAGTGTCTACAGGGAACAGTGCTGGAGACAAAGTGAGCACTGCAGCTTTTCCATATTTTGTTAAAACACATGACCCCGGAGTAAAACTTTTTTATTTCATTTGGATGGATTTGGGAAGGGTTAGACCCAACATTACGTTTTTATTGCTGTTTCCCTAGAAACACCCCTTTATGTGTCATGATGACCATTGTCACCGAGAAAGAAAGCAGGGGAAATCCAAAATGTTAGAGTTGCCCCCAGAAGAAGAGGGTAAGGAGAAATCTTCCAGCACTGTACGAGTAGAGCCTTCTTAGAACAGAAAGTATTTTTTGTGAAGACGGACACTCGGTTTAATATAAAATGTCAATAAAAACTTAGTAAAAGAAGATACATAAATATCCCCAACAAAGTTGCTGTTGCAGCACAGGCCGTACGATGCAGACGGTTTTCTCTAGTCATCTGCTTTATCAGCTGTTGCGTCTTTCGAGCAACCTTGACTTGTTGTTTGTAGCAGAATGTCCGAGGAAATAGTTTTTGTATCCTGAGCTTCTGTATTCTCACTGCCTAATAAACCTTTGTAGGGGAGTAGAAGAGATGACGAGAAACTGGCCATCACGGCTTACCCAAACACCATTCCTTCCACCGTTCACTAGCAGACAGGATAAAGTAATGGACCGGGTGGAGGAAAAAAACTGGGAGTGAGAGTTATGGCCAACAGTGACCAGTCAGGTTCCATCTTTTATCCTCAGGGAAACTTAAGCAGAAGGCTGGTTACTGCGCTCAATAACTTCACCTTTAACCTTCTCTTCCATTTTGTTATACAAAAGCCTCATATGCAGGGCCGGATTTACTCTCTCTGCAGCCCCAAGGCCAGGTTACTCAATGCACCCCCCTACCTGCCAACCCCCCCATGGAGAATGGCAGACCTGCAGGCTGCATACAAGTGATCTTCGCCGAGATCACTTGTACAAAACAACGTGAGGATCATTGTAAATGTATTGTTGCAGGCACTCTATATGTACATGTACTATATACTACATATAGAGTGCACTGAACAATAGATTTACAATTATCCTCTGCTAATATGAATGGGTTAAATGATCCGTAGTACATGATATGTAGCCCTGTACCCCCTTTTCCACTTGCAGAGCTAGGTTATTTTTCTTTTAAATAAATATTAATGTAATTTTATTGGTATCTATCTACCAGTAGCTGCCTCATTTCCCACCCTCGGCTTATATTCAGGTCAATACTTTTTCCCATTTTTTTTTTTTAAATTAGGTACCTCGGCTTATATTCGGGACGGCTTATACTCGAGTATATACGGTAAATGTAGAAAACAACTACCCGTCTGGCACCCAGAACTGCATGTCCCGGGCATTGGTAGATAGGAATTGCACACCCCTGCTGCCCCAAGGCTGGGCCTTGGTTGGCCTTGTGGGAAATCCAGCCCTGCTCATATGGCCCCAGATCGGGTCATGCATTCATTTTAATGAATTGTTAGGCATTCATTGCTTCGAACGAGCCAAAAACTTCTGCCCTAGACAAAAACTTCTTCCTTTCTAGCACCCACTGCCTGAAAACAAGTAAGGATGCAGGATCTATACATTGAAATAACCTTGTATGCTTACAGTGCTGATTAGAGATGAGCCCGGGCTTGGTGCCAACCCAGTTTGCCTAAGTTCACCAAAGCCCACTCAAAACCGTGGCATTCACACTTTTGAGCAGGTTTGGGCCAACTCATACTAGGATCTCATCAAGCACAGGCTCATCACTCACCCTGACATATTACTTGCAAGGGATTTTTACAAACCGCGGCAGAGGGACACGTAGATCTAAATGGAGCACCAGTGTGGTGACGTCAGTGGACTTGTCTATTGGTTACTTCCTGAAGCTCCATAACCACAAGTCTGTATCTCTGTACAGATGGGAGTGAAGGAGATTGCAGGGGCCTGAGCATTGCACCCATAATACCCTGGTTGCCGTTGCAATGCTTTGCAGGCTCCAATGCATCAATTTATCTAATGCCCATTTTTTCATCAATGTGGGTACATGGATTCATGTCTTCATTCAGCTTTTGGCTTTAATACACTCAATGACTGAAAGATGTTTTATATAAGCCTGAAGCTGAGATTTAGTAGTCACAGTCGAACCTTCTGTCAGCAAAGTTTGCATGGCCGATATCAATATCTCGGCATCATAAACATTCCTGATACTCACTACACTACAGCCTTGTCCATTGAGACATGTCGTATCTCTCACTCCCCCATGAGAAGAAACATTGAACACACTTTCTCAGGAATCCTTCCAGGGAATATTTTGTAGCATTGTCGGCTCTGTGTGTGCTCGGTCCAAGGGAACAAGTAACACAGAACGAGAGTTTGTATTGTAGTAGAGTATTATAATGAGATTATATCTGATATGTATTCATAGCTTATAGCAGAGAGTGATTTTATAATATTTGAGGCTCCGTAGGTCATTGGATCTTGCGGTCCTGTACAATGCAGGCAGCGATTGCCGCGCGGCCCCATTGATTTCAATGGTGTGACATCCGCGTGGCAATCGCAGAAAAAAGGTACAAGTACCTTTTTGTTTTGCGATACACGACGCACGGCTGTTTTAGCCGCAATCGTGTTCGGAAGCACAAGCGGAATCGCGGCGGGAAACCGCACGATCCGGCCGGCGCGACTGGGGTGGTATTAGAAAATAATGGCACCCACAGCGCGATCGGTTCACACCTTGGAGACTCCTGACCGCGCGGCAATCCGCACGGTTGTCGCGAGGTGAGGTGTCGCCTAGGTGTGAACCTAGCCTAAGGTTGAACTCCAGGGAAGTTATGTATCCATTACAAAAATAATACCTGTTACCTATACAAGTGTAACTTCTAACAGGTAACAGGAGGTAGGATGGCACAGGAGAGTGGAAATCTCTTCAATGGGAATACATTCCACAATGAAGTGCTGACAGAGTTGCTCACCTTTCCCAAACCCCTCCAACAGTCCAGAAAAGGGATTTGGTTGGGGTTCTGCTTTCAAAATGTGCTTAAGTTTTCTTCTCTTGGTTTAGTTTGATTATTAATCTCTCTGAATTTTCACAGAATATCCCAGGACTGCACGACTCATGGAATTCCCCGAAGTTCACTGACCGCTTGCAGCGGGTATATAGCGCGGTGTCTGCCGCAGAAATAAAGCAAAATCCTGAAGCTGAAGGTAAAATCACACACAGGCCAATATTTTAGGCCAGTGGATCTCAACCTGTGTAACCTCAGGACCCACCTTTGTTCTTGGTCATTAAGTCACGACCCAAGTCCCACTACAATGAGACGCAGCAGCATTAGGGTACTGCGGGTTCCGGTGTGAGCGTACGAACTGTGGGTGGTAGGTAAGTTTGGGGTACTATTCAAATCAATGGCAACGCAAAACACCTCCCACACCAGAATGCACAGATGGTGCAATTGCATGGTACAGTGCGTTAATCGAACAGGACTGTGTGTTTAACGTACTGTGCACGGGCCCTCAAAGACACTGACATACATACACATTCTCACACACACTCCAAAAAATGTTTTACTTTTTAAAGAAAATGTTTAAGGTCCGCCCAGTCTCCCTATCTTACAAGAACTGGAGTCGATCCTCAGCCTGGGGTCCAGTGTGGGCTGCTGTGCTGTGGTGGAGCGCCATCCTTATGTGCATTGCTTGTACAACGCCCTTGCATGCCCTGTAGAGGTGCCGAGAGCCAGAATATGATGCCACTCCGGTGCTGGCACTTCTACAGGACACATGAGGGAGCTATAAGCAATGCATTTATGGATGGAGTTCCCTCGCGGCAATAGCACCATCCCACCTCAAGCTGACACTCGGCACCGGGCAGCATATTTTGAATGGCTGCTTGAGGAGAGAACTGACAATGCTGTGCTAGGGGGAGGCAGAGCAGCCTCTCACCTAGAAAAGTGGAAGGCATGCGGCGACCCACTGAACAAGGGGTCGCGACCCACTTTTGGGTCACGACCCACCAGTTGAGAGCCGAGGTTTTAGGCCACGTTGTGTTAAAACGCTTGTTAATGCAATGCATGGCACGGCGTTACGGTTCCATATATTTGGAATGGCACCCCATTGCACTGGTAAAGTAGCAGGCAAGGCGTGAATAACACACATGTGCGCTTGTAAGCCCTCAGGGGCGGGCACTCCTTACCATCTTGTCTTCAATTGTATTGTGATTGTAATGTCTTCCTTATATTGTACAGCGCTGCACAAACTGTTGGCGCTCTATAAATCCTGTATAATAATAATGTGTGATTTTTTTCCTGCATTAAAGGGGAGCTAAAGTTTTGATTTGTTATTGGGAAAATGTAGGAATGTTAAGTGTGTCCAAGCAGTGTCTTAAAAAATTTACCTTTTGTCTTAAATTACAAAAAGCAGCAGAGCACTTCCTGTTATGTGAGTGTGCCTACAACCCCATAGCTGTATATCTGCAGTGTGGGCTCTAAGGCACTGCTGCCTCTGACTTCTGGTCTCAGGAGATTTAGAGTGAGATTTGGTGATGCCACCACTGCTCTGTTCACTGTTCTCCTTGCTGGAGGCTGTGCCATGAGGCAGCAAAGCCCTGCCTCTACCAAGATGGCTGCCACCACACAGAGACACATTGCAGAACAAGGCATGGTAAGTAATGGGGAAAAGATCAGCTGCAGTGAGATGGCAATACTGGTATCTAGTACTTTTGCCCTCAATCTGCATTTTTTTTGGGGTGCCCTCTATGTGCCTATAGGGGCTACAATAAGCTTTAGATACAGTTGGATTAAAGGAGAACTATGGGGTTAGTGCTTTTCCCCATAGTTCTCCTTAGGGTAACGGGAGGGCACAAACTAGCGTCCTCCCGTCACCCTAGGCTCAGTATACCGCGAGCTGTAGCTTGCGGTATACTGAGACGCCGCAGTATACAGCGAGCTGCTGCTCGCGGTATACTGAGACGCCGCAGCTGAAGCGGATCCCGACAATTGTGCTGCGTGACTGACAGCTGGCTTTGCCTATCTAGAGGCAGAGCCAGCTGTACCCGCCCCCTCCCCCGTCCGTTCCGCCAGTCAGCGCTGGCGGATCGGAGCGTGGAGCGGGGAATCCAGCCCCTCCCCTGTCACGGCAGAGAGCCGTGACAGGATCGAGAGGTGAGCGAACGCCGGTATGTGTGGAAGGCATCTTCCACACATACTCGATCTACTGAGCCGACCTGTGACAGTCTCATTGTCACAGGTTGGCTAGGACTATGAGGTGAGTGAAAAGCACCCACCTCATAGTTCTCCTTTAAGAAGCATTTTTTATAATCAGAACTGTGGCTTCTGCAGACGTCTTACACATTGATTTCTGTGTGTTTCCATCAAAAGGTGTAAACGAGTCCACGGGACACCTTCCTGAACCCGGACAGGAGAGCAGCCGAGGTCCTCCTGCAGAGGAAGTTCCAGTTCCTGAATCTGAGGGCACTGAGAACCAACAGAAGACGGTACAGGTGTGTCCAGCAGACTTGGTCCCGGGGGGGGGTCACGTATGTTTAATGATGCCGGCTGCAATGACAGCTACATGTACGGTAACAGAAGAATCAATGTATACTTGTATCACCTCAGAGAAGAATATGCAAATTTGAAAGTACTGTTACTGTTGTTTTTCCTAATGGCCCCTTCTTGCTCTCACAATGTCACCCTTTAGACTTTAGCTGTTATCATTGGGTGACCCACTGCAGGAGCTGTGACCAAGTGGCGCTCTTGTCTTCTTCCATGGGACTGTGCCGTCTGTTCTCTCATGGACCCTAATAATGGTAAAGCAGTTTAATCGTGAGCCTGCATGATACCAGCTATAACATTGGGACCTATGAAGAATAAGCCATGGCGATCGGCCTTGGCTTCTGCAATGGGTCACCAATGGAAAGTACACGGTAGTATAGGTAGCATGAGGAGGGCTATTATTCAAACATACAGTGCCGTGGCGTCACTACGTCACGCGCATGAGCAGTGACGTCTCGGCAGGGTGACACTCGGTTACCGCTCCGGGCGTCACCCACCCTCGGGACACCCCTGATACAGTGTAATGGGGACTTAAAATAACAAGAAGCTCTATAATGGCACATTAACATATTAAATAAAAGAGCAGCTTTTCTTGCAATGTTCACTTTCTGTCCGGAACTCTCCCCCACAGTACTTATGTCCATTACACGTCCTCAGTCTGATAGCCAGCATCATTTAGCCCACTTCCTGTTATCCCAGGCCGTCCTGGATCCTCTCCTAGCTTGTGACTGGACAGTGAAAAGAGAAGCAGCACAGTGATGAGCTCATCTCTCTGACACTCAGCTTTCTGCTCCTATCAGCATGTTCATTGTTTGCACGTGAACTGATTGGCTCCTTATACTGTTTCTTTCTCTCACATCGGTCTTTATTACAGGCGGGGGTGGAGATCAGACCAGTCACCCTGCACAAGGAGAGCAGCAGTGACTGGTCTTTATTACAAGTGGGGGCGGAGACAAGACCAGTCACCCTGCACAAGGAGAGAGAGCAGCAGTGACCGGTCTTTATTACAGGAGGGGGCGGAGACAAGACCAGTCACCCTGCACAAGGAGAGAGAGCAGCAGTGACCGGTCTTTATTACAGGAGGGGGCGGAGACAAGACCAGTCACCCTGTACAAGGAGAGAGAGCAGCAGTAACCGGTCTTTATAACAGGAAGCTCCAAGTCTCACACTTGATTACTGCATAGATCTGGAAGAAATACACAAAGCTTACCAATATATACAATAAGAATACACAGGACTCTTCTATGAGGACAATATTTACTTATCGCTGAGTTCAGCTTCAACATTGTAATTTATTTTTTTAAATGTTATTTTAAAACTTTTTTAAATTTGCAGCTTTCATTAAACAAAATTCTGATCCTGCAATAAGGATCCTTGTCCGGGCACTTCCCGTTTTAGGGTGACAACTGTCTCCAAATTATGTTCATGCGTTGTCACCCTGTTACACACGCTCCTGGTGGAGACTACAAGCAGCTGTGACGACACACATTGCCAGGCATGGTCCACTGTTGTCACTGTCGGGAAGCCGCTGGAGGGAGAGCCGCTGGACAGGAAGTAACTGCAGGAGATCAGCAGCAGCATTTTCTGAAAATGAAATGACAGTTGTTTATGGTACTCGGGGCTTTAGCAAACTGAATGTCATCCAATTGGGGTTTACAGCTGCTTGAAGCTGTAATCCTTGTGCTGTGTGCACTGCTGATCACCAGCAAACCGCACCCGGGACACTCTGACCTGGAGGATGCTTTGATCTGCTGCCTGCCGCTGTCCCGTGTGACCGCCTTACCTCTCCATGTATGGGCTTGTCAGGTCACTGCGCTCAACAAAATCAGAATGGGAAAAACAGGTGAACTTAGTTGGGCCGCCAAATGCTGAGAGAATCCGTGACGGTAAAATTACCCCGAGGTGCCGAGTGCTGAGAAATCTCAACTCACAAGAGAGATGATTTACATTCATAGATGTCATGGGTGCCCAGCGAGAGTACAGACATGTTATATCTGACCTCCGACCTCCCCTTCAGTCTTATATCTGACCTCCGACCTCCCCTTCAGTCTTCTATCTGACCTCCTTCCTTCCCTTCAGTCTTCTATCTGACCTCCGTCCTTCCTTTCAGTCTTATATCTGACCTCCATCCTTCCTTTCAGTCTTATATCTGACCTCCGTCCTCCCTTCCAGTCTTCTATCTGACCTCCGTCCTTCCCTTCAGTCTTCTATCTGACCTCCGTCCTTCCCTTCAGTCTTATATCTGACCTCCGTCCACCCCTTCAGTCTTCTATCTGACCTCCGTCCTTCCCTTCAGTCTTATATCTGACCTCCGTCCTTCCTTTCAGTCTTATATCTGACCTCCGTCCTTCCCTTCAGTCTTATATCTGACCTCCGTCCTTCCCTTCAGTCTTCTATCTGACCTCCGGCTTCCCCTTCAGTCTTCTATCTGACCTCCGTCCTCCCCTTCAGTCTTCTATCTGACCTCCGTCCTTCCCTTCAGTCTTCTATCTGACCTCCGTCCTTCCCTTCAGTCTTGCACAGTTGTACCGGCTTCTCTCCTGGATTGAAATGACTTCCTCTAATATCACTGCACACTGGGAGCTTCTCACAATGTGCATTATAAGATGCAGCAAGTCAGAGCCCGCCTCATTTCCTGGCTGGAGGACCTCCAGTAACATGGCAGCTCGGACAGATGAGTGTTAGTTCTTTGGGTCAGTGAAGACCAAGTGAGCCGCTTCTGCCACATTGTATAATTATTCACTGATAGCTTTCCTGTAGTTCTATTACAAGACCAGAGTTCAGGTTCAGATGAAGGTTTGAGTCTTCCATGATGAGGACTGATGTGAATGTGCAACTATGTAAAGTGCTGTGTAAATTGTCGGCGCTATATAAATACCTGTAATAAATAAATACCTGTAATATATAAATACCTGTAATATATAAATACCTGTAATATATACATACCTGTAATATATACATACCTGTAATATATACATACCTGTAATATATACATACCTGTAATATATACATACCTGTAATATATACATACCTGTAATCAGGGGTGTATCTACTGCAAGGCAAACTAGGCATTTCCCTAGGGCGGCACTTTCCAGGGGGGCGCCAAAAAATGCTGCCCCCCAAACCAGTTAGGTAAGAGAAAAAAAAAATTATATTATAAATTATTCATAAATTACTGTGAGTACTCCTGGACCTGGTGCTTCTTTGACTGGGGGACCAACATGTCCCCCTATGCCGCCTACTCCAACATATATGCCGGCTGCAGCTCCTTCCTCTTCCTGGTCAACATGCTGTGCAATATATTGGTGTGTGTGACTTTCGTCCGGATGTACTGGCAGTTCCTGCGCCGGATCTCCCTGGGAAACCAGGACCCAAATCTCTGACTTCAGGTAGCGGAGAAGCTTCCGCAGGACCCCAGGGGCTGAGATCCAGATGGTCATCGTGCTCATCGGCACCTCCATGGTGGTGAGTCCGGGGAAGTGCAGACTATAAGCTCTGTGCCGGGTTATGTCTCTAGAGCGGGGCAAGCTACAGAGCCCAGCGGCCGAGGCAGAAGATGGGTAACTGCAGAATTAGACTGACAGGTTATGCAAAATGTCTTAAACAGGAAGGGGCGGGACTAATTTAGATTAGGGAATGGTGGGGGGTGCTCGGGTTTAGTCTTGCCTAGGGCAGCACAAAACCAAAATACACCACTGCCTGTAATATATAAATACCTGTAATATATAAATACGTGTCATGAATAAATGTAATATCTGTGTATATGTAACGTCTGTAATATACTATACAGAACGTCTTCTACATACGTGGCCTCCGTCATCTAGCCGTCGTACCCTCACTTACACTCATGAGATCTTTTATACTTTACTTCTCGCAGGTTCCGCTGGCCGATGTTCTGTCTTTGACGCAGCGCCCCCAATCTGCCGTATCCAAACCCAAGAAGAAGAAAGCAAAGGGGCTCTTTACATGACAGCCGCCCTCCCACATCCTACAAAGAGGCACCTCAATGGACCTTCTTCTCTTCCTCCCAATCTTACAGCATTATTATTTTACCAGATGGCATTACTGGTATGAATACACTGCAGAGGGTGGAGTTCCATCTGCCCACCTGGGGCCCCCCTAGTGGTGAAAATACTTATTTCATTGTTCTGCCTTAAAGTGTAGTTCCACTTTTACAGCTAAGTTGGGATCACACCTACTTTATATTTCTTACATGTTCCTATTCACATTGCAGAACTTTTCAAAATATAACAAAATTCTGCTTTTTACTTGCTTAAAAATCCTACCTAGCAACCCCCCCCCCCTATGTAATGTTAATGAACCCTTTCCATACTGTGCTGGAAGATCTCATTATCAGTTGTACACTAGATCTGAACACTGTCTGTGCTAACAAAGGGTTAAAGACTTAGAAGAATTGTATGTTAATAAGAGGAAGCTCAGTTTGTCCCTTTACTTTCCCTTTCAAACTGCTCAGAGTGGCCTGTAATCTGCACAGGTGCCTTCTCCAAAGAGTAGCCTGGAATCTGCACAGGGGCCTTCGCCAAAGAGTAGCCTGGAATCTGCACAGTGGTGGGGGGGGGGGGGGGGGGGGTCTCAAATTTGACTGCAAAGGTGAAAATACAGTTTAAATTAATAGTAAAACCCTTGTATTAGAAAACTAGTTCTCTACTTAAATGCATTTCTCATCATGAACCATTATTGTTGTACTACGCCTTTTGTCAATGTTTATTACCTATCCGAATTTTGTACCCCTCCGTCTTCCAACGCAGGAGCAGAAGTCATGGTGTCCAAAAAAAAGCATGTAAAGCATCTGTGCTGAAATACGAGAATCAACAGACAAGACAACATTGTAATTGTGGATACAAGATATGAACTTTAATCTTTTGGGTTTTATTACATTCTAATATCACCGGACACTTTGATTATGGAAGAACGCAGGCTGGTGTGGTCCATAACGGTCTTCATGTTTACATACACGACTCATCACTTCATAGCCGTGGAAGATCCCCAGCAACGTTCAGATTTTATAATGCTGTCAATAAATTTCATTTTTGTAAATAGTTGTAGTGCTCTGCACTTTTTTGTAATGTGATGGATGTATTTATTATTAATATTGTTGTTGTTATTATTAAGTGCCATCAAGTTGATGTTGACTCCTGGTGACCACATGGACAGTCTTTCTCTATTCTCTGTCTTGTGTGAGGGTCTCCAGTCATCACAGTGGCATGTTCATCATTCCTGTGTCCATCCACCTTCTCATCCTCTTCATCTTTTCCAAACGTAATTGTCTTTTCTGTTCTTCCCATAATAAGATAAGACGTCAGCCTCGTCATCTGGTCTACTAATGAAATGTTGAAGTTTCCATTTGTTTTCCTTGCTGCCCATTTTAAAGAGGGAACTGTCCAACAAAAAGGCAGGCAGAGGGCACAGACCGGTCACCAGTATTGTCTGTGGTCTTCCCTGCAGCTGATCTTTTCCCCATTCTTGACTTCCATGCTTTGATCTGCACTGTGTCTCTGTGTGGAGGCGGCCATCTTGGTAGAGGCAGGGCTTTGCTTCCTCATGTCAGAGCCTCCAGCAAGGAGAACAATGAGCAGCACAGTAGTGACATCACTCCGTCCTTCCCTTCAGTCTTCTATCTGACCTCCGTCCTTCCCTTCTATCTGACCTCCGTCCTTCCCTTCAGTGTTATATCTGACCTCCGTCCTTCCCTTCAGTCTTATATCTGACTTCCGTCCTTCCCTTCAGTCTTCTATCTGACCTCCGTCCTTCCCTTCAGTCTTCTATCTGACCTCCGTCCTTCCCTTCATCCTTCTATCTGACCTCCGTCCTTCCCTTCAGTCTTCTATCTGACCTCCGTCCTTCCCTTCAGTCTTCTATCTGACCTCCGTCCTTCCCTTCAGTCTTCTATCTGACCTCCGTCCTTCCCTTCAGTCTTCTATCTGACCTCCGTCCTTCCCTTCAGTCTTATATCTGACCTCCGTCCTCCCCTTCAGTCTTCTATCTGACCTCTGGCTTTCCTTCAGTCTTCTATCTGACCTCCATCCTTCCCTTCAGTCTTCTATCTGACTTCCGTCCTTCCCTTCAGTCTTCTATCTGACCTCCGTCCTTCCCTTCAGTCTTCTATCTGACCTCCGTCCTTCCATTCAGTCATATATCTGACCTCCGTCCTTCCCTTCAGTCTTCTATCTGACCTCCGTCCTTCCCTTCAGTCTTGCACAGTTGTATCGGCTCCTCTCCTGGACTGGAATTGCTTCCTCTGATGTCACCGCACACTGTGAGCTCCTCACAATATGCATTAGAAGATGCAGCAAGTCAGATAGAGCTCCGCCTCATTTCCTGGCTGGAGGATGTCTCCAGCATCATCTAACGTTTTCTTCCCCAGCCTGACTGTCCCTGGCCCCGCCCCTTTCATTCATTGGATTTCAGATCCTTCAATCATGGAGGCTCAGTATAACATGCGGGCATTACCTAGAGTGGCCTGCGTGCAAACAAATACAGCCTACTGAGGAACGCCCTCTCCTCCGGAGACATCCACCCATTATGGTATTTTTGCATAACTCTTCCCAAGGGCCCACTGCTTTCACCAGGCTGAGGGCTACGGAGAGGAGTACTAAATATGATGTTATGATCTTTTGATGTTATTTTAACTTTAAATGTCTGCTGCTATGATGGCTGAGGCCGGCTTCAAAGCCTGCGTGTAATAAGTACTATTTGTGGAACTTGGTATGGTTTGAAACATGACATCATATGAGCGGCTGTTCTCGTTTAAAGTGGATCTAAACCCAACATGCATGAAAGTTAGTTTGCTGGAGCAGCTGTGCACGGCAACCAATCAGCTTCTCTCTTTCATTTTTAAAACTTAATTGAACAAACTGAAGAGAGATGCTGATTGGGTGCCGTGCACAGCTGCTCCAGATTTTGTCTGCTCCAGTTTTGATAAATTCCCCCCAGTGTAAATGTCATGGGTTCTTTTTTTCATAAAATATTGTTTTTACCTTTTTCATCCTTTGTTACGTCTTGACGTTGCTGATACAGTGGTCAGGACCTACCAAAAGGGTTCCAAGGAAGGAAAACCGGTGAACCGGCAACAGGGCCATGGGCATCCAAGGCTCATTGATGCATATGGGGAGGGAATGTTGGCCTGTGTAGTCCGATCCAATAGAAGAGGTACTAGAGCTCATATTGCTGAAAAAGTTGATTCTGGTTCTGATAGAAAGGTGTCAGAACACACAGAGCTTCGCAGTTTGTTGTGTATGGAGCTGAGTAGCCGCAGACCGGTCAGGGTGCCCATGCTGACCCCTGACCACCACTAAAAGCCCCTACAATGGGCACGTGAGAATCAGAACTGGACCACAGAACAATGGAAGAAGATGGCCTGGTCTGATGAATAACATTTTCTTTACATTATGTGGATGGCCGGGTGTCTCCTACCTGGGGAAAAGATGGCACCAGGATGCGCTATGGGAAGAGGGCAAGCTAGCGGAGGCAGTGTGTGTGATGATTTGGGCAATGTTCTGCTGGGAAACCTCGGGTCCTGCCATTCACGTGGATGTCACCTTGACACGTAACACCGACCTAAACATTGTTACTGACCAGGTACCCCTTCATGGAAACAGTATTCCCTGATGGCAGTGGCCCCTTTCAGCAGGATAATGCGCCCTGCCACACTGCAACAATGGTTCGAGAATGGTTTGAGGAACACAACAATGAATTTGCGGTGATGATTTGGCCTCTAAATACTCCAGATCTCAATCCAATCGATCATCTGTGGGATGTGCTAAGCTGTGAGGCCTCACCTCACAACTTACAGGACTTGAAAGATCTCCTACTGACGGCTTGGTGCCAGGTACCTCAACACACATTCAGAGGTCTAGTGGAGTCCATGTCTTGACGGGTAAGGAAAAGGGGGACCTACTGAATATTAGTTGGATGGTCATAATGTTCTGTCTGATTAGCATGTGTGGATGGATAGATAGATAGATAGATAGATAGATAGATAGATAGATAGATAGATAGATAGATAGGGTTCAGATTTCCTTTAACATTCCAAAACCTCTCGGAGATTCAGTGAAGTACATTATAGGAACGATTTGAACACAACATCTGCAGTCCTCTCCTGCTCTCTCCCCTCTGTCTATACTCTAAGGCGAGGGGTGTGGCGACCGTTCGCTTTTCAAACCGCAGAGTGAGCCGGCATGCTACAGAACCGTGTTATAATTATGGCTCCGTGTTCCGCCTTTACGGAAAAATACAGACGCAAATCTGTGCGAGTGTGTTTTTTTTTTTTTTTCTTCACCAACATCAATTTTTTTTTAAAGCTGATAAAAATAAGAAAGTACAGGAACCTTCAACCTATTACCCAAAACGTGCGCCTATTAAACGCAGCAAATGATTTGTAACGGATATGAACATTTTCCAGCGAACAAGAAAATTAACATGAAAAATTAACACTGGCAGGAAGCTGAGGAGGTCAAATCTATACGGAGAAAAATGTCCTGTTCCCGCTGCGCACACCAAAAAAAAAAGAGACTTTGTGGATTCTCTATTTTTGGGTTTTATAGGGTAAGAAAATGAAAAAAAGAAGTTCAATCTTCTGCCCTGTACAAGTGGCCGGGACTAAGGTAATAACAGTGTTATATGAAGCTGGAGGATTTGTACGATTTTCTTCCATTTATATGGAGAAGATATAAACGGCTTTAATTAGATACAAAAAAGTCAGAATTAAAGGGCCCCTACTTGTAAAATGTCATATAGATGCCGTATAAAGCTGTGGCTTTCCTCCGTCATTCTGTAGACTGGTATTGGACGAGAGACGGTCACTAGTCAACACACGCTATTTTTTAAAGTGTATCCAAAGCCAAAACCTTTTTATTTTTTGATTTGGATTGAGTAGGGAAGGGTTAACACTAGGGATGCACCGATATTTCGGCCGCCAAAACGTAACAGCCAAAAATGGCACTTTTGGCATAATGCCGAAAGTGCCATTTTTTGGCCGAAATAGCGGTGCATCCGTTCTTTCTCTCCTCCCCGCTGGGCGCTGCCCTGTGTCCCATCAGGGATGAGGGAAACTGTCACAGGAGGCCGAGCAGTGAGCTGTGAGCGGCCGGCGTCTCTCCTCCCCGCACCGCCCAGCCTCCTGTGACAGATCGGGAGAGCGGCGATGTGGGACAGCTGACAGCGCTCAAAACTGGCACAGGTGGCGGTGTGGGGAAGGAGTTGGCTGTCAGATGGAGATCTCCTCCCTGCACCACCGATCCCGGATGGAGAGCGGGTACCAGCAGTCAGTGATCGCTGAGTGTTTGTAAATAATTGAGGACAGAGTATTCTTACTGTACCCCCAATTATGAATGAATGAGAGTGATCTACATCACCTCCTGTTCATTCATGATTGTGGATATAGTAAACAAATATTTAAAAAAAATAAAAAAAAAATATAAAAAATAAAAAAGTTTATAAAAAATGAAAAAAAATATAATATTTAAAAGTATTTGAAAAAGTTAGAAAAAAACATTTTCGGTTTCTGCCTGACATTTTTTTCTCGTTTTCGTTTTGACATTTTCATTTCGGTGCGCCTCTAGTTAACACCCCTGGCCGTCCCCTCTTAGACGTTGCAAAAAGATTTCCCCTCTGTTCCTGTTCCACTCTAAATTTTGGCCTTCCCTTCACTTTCAGTCCCAATAGAGATGAGCTCAGGTTCCGGCCGAACCCGTTCCGCTCTTTTGAAAAGAAAGTGTCATGGGCACTTCTACTCAGTCAGCTGCGGGCCGGGCATTCGCCACCCCACAGCTGCCTGTAAGGAAAGGGACGGGATGCTTGTGCTGATGTCATTTATCTTATATGGTTTTAGATTGTAAGCCCTCAGGGGCGGGGCCCTCCTTACCATCTTGTCTTGAATTGTATTGTGATTGTAATGTCTTCCTTATCTTGTAAAGTGCTGCGCAAACTGCTGGCGCTCTATAAATCCTGTATAATAATAATATGGTCATAGAGTCATATTAGGGAAATGTATTTTACCAGATATAGGCATGTACCCCTATAAAATCAATAATGTCACTGCATCACCCCCCTTTGCTTATGTCATGCAGTGGGAGGAGAATTCCCTGCCCGCAGCTAATTGGGTGCCATGAAAGGAGCTCCGGGTTCGGAGGAGCTTGGGTTCAGACCAGGTTCAGTCGCTTTTCCCAATGCCATTCCAAACCTTAGGCACTTCTACCCAATCAGCTGCAGGCCGGGCATTCCCTGCCTCGCAGCTGCATGTAAGGAAAGGGACGGGATGCTTGTGCTGACGTCATTTACCTTATATAGCCATATTAGGGAAATTTAATTTACTAAATATAGGCTTGTAGCCCTATACAGTCAATGTCACTGCATCCCGTCCCTTTGCTTATGTCATGCTGTGGGCGGGGAATTCCCTACCTGCTGCTGATTGGCCACCATGGAAGGAGCTTCGGGTGCTCAGGTCCAGACCAGGTTCGGTTGCTTTCCCAATGCGGTAATGTCATTCAATCTAATAGTATCCATTGGCATTCAAGCCAAGCATTAGCGTGGCTTCACCTCACTGTGCTTTGACATGAATTCTTCGATCAGGATGTGGAAGGTGCTGAAATGGTCATTTTTTGGTGCTTGTAATGGAAGTCAATGCTAACACTTCCCAAAAGCATTTTGAATGCTTCACAAAAGTAATGCGGGCATATAGGAAGCGCTTAAAGGAGAACTATGAGGTGAGTGCTTTTCACTCACCTAATAGTTCTAGCCAACCTGTGACAATGAGACTGTCACAGGTCGGCTCAGTAGATCAGGAGGTTAGCGAACACATACCGGCGTTCGCTCACTTCTCGATCCTGTCGCATCTCTCCGCCATGACAGGGGAGGGGCTGGATTCCCCCCTCCCCGCTCCGATCCACCAGCGCTGACTGGCGGATCGGACGGGCGGGTACAGCTGGCTCTGCCTCTAGATAGGCAGAGCCAGCTGTCAGTCAGCTGGGCGGATCCCGGCACAATTGTCGGGATCCGCTTCAGCTGTGGCGTCTTAGTATACCGCGAGCTGCAGATCGCGGTATACTGAGCCTAGGGTGACGGGAGGACGCTAGTTTGTGTCCTCCCGTTACCCTAAGGAGAACTATGGGGAAAAGCCTCAACCCCATAGTTCTCCTTTAAAATTGATTTATCAGTCTGATGAATAAATTTGTGACCTGTCACAATAAACTCCACTTTAGACCATTAAAAGCTGTCCTTAAACTCCAGTGCAGTGAGTATGCCTAGGCACGGATGATGTCATCAGTCTGCTGGAGGCAGGAGGAAGCATTTCTGGAGAGGGCGTTCCTTGCCGGGCTACATTTGCATGCAGACTGCCCTAGGTAACGCCCACGTGTGATGCCGAGCCTCCATGATTGAAAGAACTGAAATGCAATCAATGAAAGGGGAGGGCCAGGGACAGCAAGGCTGGGAAGGAAAGTGCTAGATGATGCTGGAGACGTCCTCCAGCCAGGAAGTGAGGCGGGCTCTATCTGACTTGCTGCATCTTCTAATGCACATTATGAGAAGCTCCCAGTATGCAGTGATATCGGAGGAAGGGATTTCAGTCCAGGAGAGAAGCCGGTACAGCTGTGCAAGACTGAAGGGAAGGACGGAGTTCAGCTTTAAAGAAAGAAAACAAACATGGCAATTGCATATCACCAGGAGCATAACTGTAGATCATGGGGCCCCATAGCAACATTTTGACGGGGCCCCTCGGTGACCTTCCTATTGTCAATGATATTAAAGTCAGGTAGCAGGAGATCTGTCTGCATTGTTTCCTGTACATCTAATGTCCGCTCTTCTTGGTTGGAAGTTTCACTTGTACAGGGTCAGTATCAACAGCAACTTCTGAAATCCTTAATGGGCCCCCTTCCACCCTCAGGCCCCATAGTAGCCGCATAGGCTGCTATGGCTATTGTTGCGCCACCGCTTATCATACACAGTGCTTTAGCAAACCAATTGTAATCTAGTTAGAGATCCGATCTACAGATAAATCACATCCTTCTGGGCAGCCGTGTGTCCTCCGGGCAATAAAGGGCCCACATGCATCCCAGGACATACCTAGGCCCCCCAGTGACGGGCAGAAGACCTCGAAGTCCACTCTCTCCTCGGATGGTGACACGAGCCAGGAAGACACATTGAGATGTGGAGGTGAAATGTTCACGGCTCTGCTTAAAATAAAACGTGTGTATTGCGGTTCTGGAGGGGGACGAGGCAGCACAGTGAGGGGATTGAATTCAGCTCTATGATCTAATCGAGTGTAAGATTTTAATTCAGATATAGAAATGGGAAAACGCTGAGTGCCAGGAGGTGTCACATTCGGGGTCAGAGCTCTGTGAATGGAGGAATTGATTCCAAAGATTTAACATGAAATCCATTTACTTCTCCAGGACAGGTCTGCCGGCCGTACACGGGAGATACCCAAGTTCCGGTTCTGAGTGTCACAGTGACCCCGATATGTCCGGCCTCACCCAAACAATCCTCAAAGTCAATCTAAAGCTAAAAATGTAGTTTTGGATAGGAGAGGGAAGGGTGATCAACCCTGCCAGGTATATATGTCCCCCGCTGGGGAGATCCACCCTCTCTATGTGTCCCGTCACCATTGTCACCGAGACAGGAAGTGACCAAAAATCCAACATTTTCATTTGTCACCAGAACAGGAATAGAGGGGGCATGTTTCACTGAGATGGGATTTTTTTCACTTTTGGGTGATTTCTCCTCACTTCCTGTCTGCAGGACAGGAAGTGAAGGCAAATCTCGCCAATGGGACACAGATGGCAAATTGGAAAAAAAATAAAAATAAATGGAAGGGAAAAACGCTGCAAGTAAGCATATAATATATCTCATTTTTCTCTGCTATTACTACAATTTTTTAAGTTGGTGATAAGGACTCTCTAAGAAACACAATTATTGCTTTTATTTTCATGTATTAATATTTGTATTTGTTTTATAGATTATTTTTTATTTTTGTATTGTTATATTTTATTTGATATTATATATACTTTTTCTGTTAGTAGTAAGTTTTTATTAACATTTTAATCAGGCCTAAAATGTGGAATATAACATGGGTGCAAAAATGGAAAAAAGGGCCTCAGTCATGAAGGGGTTAATCTCCAAATTACAGTTTTGGCTGATCGTAAAATCCTCTCCACACTTTGAATGTTGTTAATATGTTTTTTGTATGTTGGTATTTGTTGTGTTGTGTTGTGTTGTGTGCATTCATTTTCAGTTCAGGTCTTATCAGTTCTGTCTTCCAGCAAAGCAATGCTACACAGGAGCACAATTAGGAGGCCGGGACAGAGCGTTGTCACCCTCCAACAGGAAGTGCCTTTATCATGGCAGGATCACAGTGCGTTATTGCAGATGGAACAATATTAATAAATGACATGACTGTGTTGGGAATTTTTCGGGATGACACAATGTATATCCCGGGGGTGTCAGGAGATAGACGCAGGGATTGCACACAGGCGGACTGCGAGAACTCTCCATTCCCAGAATCAGTTCCCATCGCTGTTCCTGGAGGACTGACTTGTTAACCCCCTGAGGGCCTGAGCCTCTGAGGTTTTTAACCCCTGAGGTTAGGATGTTTTTTTTGGCAGCCGTACAGCAGGAAAGTTCGCCCCAGGTTGTAAATAGTGACTTAACTGCCTTTCTGTTTGGTACTAAGGTGCTCCTATGTAGGACATGGGGGCACCACCGCGCAGGGGTCAAGGAGGGTTTTATTAGGGTTAAACCGCAATTGAGAAATAGTTATTTCTTCACCCAGTCGCCGTTTAACCGTTGTAGACCGTTTCTTTGTAACGCAGAGCGACTGAAAGCCGTCGTCAGGATGGCAAATAAACTTTGTTATTTTATGTACAGCTCCTTGTTATAGGAGGGATTGCGGGATTTGTTTTAGGGTGCGCCAGTTCAGCTACCCCTTAAAATGTGTAAATTTATTGTCAGTGCCCTTTAAATGCCAATAATTGACAATGAATCTTCTAGAAAGATGAAAAAATACCCAAATATATTTTATGTATCAATAATCAATTTCTTACATTTTATTCAATGTGATCTAAACCCTAAATAAATGACATTTACTAAATCACCTCAAATCCGAAATAAATTCCTTTTTTTTTTTTTAAATTAAATACTTGCGTTCTCCTTTTTTTATAATTATTTCTCTCTTTCTTTGTTTCTTTGTTTCTTTATTTTTTTCTTTCTTTCTTTCTTTCTTTCTTTCTCTCTTTCTGAGTACAGCCATCAGTGGGTTCCCCAATATGTCCCCATACCTCATCATCACAAGATTGATCATCATCATGAGTCCTATTGGGTACCAATGTGACCTCCAAAGATGTCAGTAGTTTGGTTTTGCTTTACATATGGATTGCTCGGAGCAGAACAACTGAAAGAAATCATAAGAATTTTATCATATTTATATACAAAAAATGTAAAATCAATTAATATACAAGCGAACTACAACTAGTGTTATTTTCCTGTTGTTTTGGGGCAATCAAAACATGGAATGGAGATCCAGTTATTGACAATGTTCCTCGCATGGCTTCTGATGCATCACATGGATTTTTCTACTTTGATTTGAGGTACAATAATGATCCCCAAATCAAAGGAGGAACGAGGCCCTGATTCCTCTATATAGATCTTTATTATCTCTAGAGGGATCCCCAGCAGGAGGAAGGAGGTCCCGATTCCTCTATATAGATCTTTAGTTATCACTAGAGGGATCCCCAGCAGGAGGAAGGAGGTCCCGATTCCTCTATATAGATCTTTAGTTATCACTAGAGGGATCCCCAGCAGGAGGAAGGAGGTCCCGATTCCTCTATATAGATCTTTAGTTATCACTAGAGGGATCCCCAGCAGGAGGAAGGAGGTCCCGATTCCTCTATATAGATCTTTAGTTATCACTAGAGGGATCCCCAGCAGGAGGAAGGAGGTCCCGATTCCTCTATATAGATCTTTAGTTATCACTAGAGGGATCCCCAGCAGGAGGAAGGAGGTCCCGATTCCTCTATATAGATCTTTAGTTATCACTAGAGGGATCCCCAGCAGGAGGAAGGAGGTCCCGATTCCTCTATATAGATCTTTAGTTATCACTAGAGGGATCCCCAGCAGGAGGAAGGAGGTCCCGATTCCTCTATATAGATCTTTAGTTATCACTAGAGGGATCCCCAGCAGGAGGAAGGAGGTCCCGATTCCTCTATATAGATCTTTAGTTATCACTAGAGGGATCCCCAGCAGGAGGAAGGAGGTCCCGATTCCTCTATATAGATCTTTAGTTATCACTAGAGGGATCCCCAGCAGGAGGAAGGAGGTCCCGATTCCTCTATATAGATCTTTAGTTATCACTAGAGGGATCCCCAGCAGGAGGAAGGAGGTCCCGATTCCTCTATATAGATCTTTAGTTATCACTAGAGGGATCCCCAGCAGGAGGAAGGAGGTCCCGATTCCTCTATATAGATCTTTAGTTATCACTAGAGGGATCCCCAGCAGGAGGAAGGAGGTCCCGATTCCTCTATATAGATCTTTAGTTATCACTAGAGGGATCCCCAGCAGGAGGAAGGAGGTCCCGATTCCTCTATATAGATCTTTAGTTATCACTAGAGGGATCCCCAGCAGGAGGAAGGAGGTCCCGATTCCTCTATATAGATCTTTAGTTATCACTAGAGGGATCCCCAGCAGGAGGAAGGAGGTCCCGATTCCTCTATATAGATCTTTAGTTATCACTAGAGGGATCCCCAGCAGGAGGAAGGAGGTCCCGATTCCTCTATATAGATCTTTAGTTATCACTAGAGGGATCCCCAGCAGGAGGAAGGAGGTCCCGATTCCTCTATATAGATCTTTAGTTATCACTAGAGGGATCCCCAGCAGGGGGAAGGAGGTCCTGTCCTAATAAATGTAATGCACCCATTGCTGGACCGGAAGCAGTAGCAAACAAACTGCAGGAGATCAGAACACTGGGATTGCTTATGATAGTGCCTTAGCAAAGTAAAGTCATGCAGTTGGGGTTCGCATCTACATTAAGTGATATATTCATAAAATCGCAGCCACGGAACACCTCAAACTGTAAATGTAATTTCATGAACTTCAATGGGCGTGTGATCATACTCCTGGCTCTATCAAAGTCATTCACCGAAGCTGCTGCATCATCCCAATGAAAGAAACAGAAATCTTTCCGTCAGCCTCAGAGGCAGAATAATAGATACGAGTAACAGTCGCTCTTTGTTCTAACACAATACTTTTTAACAGCCATTGAGACATATCTATATTTGATCTTAGAAAACACTGATGTGGTTTGGTGCTGAGACGGAAGTTCCCCTTGAACAGAACTTTCTGTTTTATCCTGGAGCCGCTCTCATGGTGCATATCAGTTAAAGGGCATGGAAAGCCTGACAATGATCTTTTCTTATTTGGTCCCTTTTGGTCTGTTATATACACAGTAGGTACAATGATCAGCCATAAGATTATGACCACCCGCCTAATATTGAGTAGGTCCACCTTTTTCCGCCTCAACAGCCCTGACCCATTGAGGCATGGACTCCACTAGACCTCTAAAGGTATGCTGTGGTATATGGCACCAAGCTGTCAGTAGTGGATCCCGTATGTTGTGAGTTGATCGGCCTCCATGGATCGGACTTGTTTTTCCAGCACATCCCACAGATGAGCAATTGGATTGAGATCTGGAGAATTTGGAGGCCGAGACACCACCTCAAACTCATTGTTGTGTTCCTCAAACCATTCTCGAACCATTCTTGCAGTGTGGCAAGGCGCATTATCCTGCTGAAAGAGGCCACTGCCATCAAGGAAGACCGTTCCCATGAAGGGGTGTACTTGCTTAGTAACAATGTTTAGGTCGGTGGTACATGTCAAAGTAACAGATACATGAATGGCAGGATCTAAGGTTTTCTTAGCAGAACATTACCCAAATCATCACACTGACTCTGCTGGCTTGCCTTCTTCCCATAGTGCATCCTGGTGCTATCCCTTCCCCAGGTAAGTGACACACACACACACGGCCATCCACATGATGTAAAAGAAAACGTCATTCATCAGACCAGGCCACCTTCTTCCATTGCTCTGTGGTCCAGTTCTGATGCTCACATGCCCATTGTATACACATTTGGCAGTGGTCATGGGTCAGCATGAGCACCCTGACCAATCTGTGGCTACGTGGCCCCATACACAACAAACTGCGATGCTCTGTGTGTTCAGACACTGTTCTATCAGAACCAGCATTCACTTTATCAGCAATCTGTAGCTACAATAGTACAGCAGCTCTTCTATTGGATCGGACTACACGGGCCAGCCTTCCCTCCCCATGTGCATCAATGAGCCTTGGCCTCCCATGACCCCGTCACCGGTTTTCCTTCCTTGGACCACTTTTGGTCGGTCCTGACCAAAAGTGGCCACCACCCATAAGGGCTGCTATGGTGCAATATATTATATCTTTGTTTTTGGATCTAGATACGCTTTAAGGTGTACACGCAAATATAGTATTTCCAAGTGACAAAGGTATCATGGGAGTCCACAGAAAATCGTGATGACATCCACCGGGTGAATATGCCAGATGCAAAAGGTGGGGGGAGCACTGCTGGCAACCCCACAGCATCTTTGGTTGTTATGGTGTGCCCTCCTGCACCCTAGTAACCAATGATGCTGTCCCGCCCAGCCGCTAGATTCCTAGCAGCCAATGGCATTGCGCTGGTTGCACAACATCATTGGTGACTAGGACACAGGCGGCCCTGGGTTGAGTTCGCTTACACATTCGATGGACACAGATTTCTGCCTAGGTTCGGCGAACGTCCAAGCAAACCCAACCAAGGCCAGTTTGCTCATCACTACAGGTGACAACAATTGACCATTCATGTGTAATGTGTGAGTAAGGCCCCTTGTAGTCTCCAATGATAGAGTATGTTACAGGGTGACAACACAGAAGCAGCACTGGGAGGCAGCAACTGAGTGTTGTCACCACATAGCAGGAAGTATCTGAACAAGGACCTCCACGGCAGTATCACCATTTTCCACATCTGACTCATGATCTACCGCCATTGATCATTCAGAAATCGCCCATGAGCACCAAACTTCACATCCTGCTCTATAGAGTGCACAGGAGCTGACTAAATGGGCCAAGAGAAGGAAGTGCCCCAATTCCAACTGGCCCTGAGCGCCCCCCAGCGGATGACCGCACAGGCTGCACAGAGCTGAGGCCGGCTCTGGAGGGAATTCTGCTCCTTTGGCAGCTGCTGAGATTTTAATGAGAAGTGGAAGCAATGGAACATCGATCAATGGAAGAACACAGGAATTGCGCTCATGTTCCACCACCGCACCGCCAGAGATACAGGCCGAGATTGCGAGTTATCACAAGCACAAGTACTTCCTTGGCACTTTGGATTCTGCTCCACCCCAAGAATATTCAACCTCTTGTATGAGAAGCGCAGTTTATGGATTCCACTATTTCTCTGCTCTGAATCAGAAACAATGAAACAATCTAAAAATAGGAAACATTGACCCGCTCACTGCAATCCGTATCCTTTCATACACATACATTGTCATTGAAGTCAAGTGGAGTCTGACGGCGGCTCCACAGCAGTAGGACGTGGCTTGTCACATTGCCGCACGGCACTGTACACTGCACTCAGAATGTATTCACACCCCCTTCACCTTCTCAATGTTGTCATGTTGCAGCCTGATACTGCAGTTGTTTCTCATGAATCTACACTGAGTACCCCGTAATGACTCCGTACCCCATAATGACTCCGTACCCTGTAATGACTCCGTACCCCATAATGACTCCGTACCCCATAATGACTCTGTACCCCATAATGACTCCGTACCCTGTAATGACTCCGTACCCCATAATGACTCTGTACCCCATAATGACTCTGTACCCCATGACTCCATACCACATAATGACTCCGTACCCCGTAATAACTCTGTACCGCATAATGACTCTGTACACCGTAATGACTCCGTACCCTGTAATCACTCCGTACCCCATAATGACTCCGTACCCCATAATGACTCCGTACCCCATAATGACTCCGTACCCCATAAGGACTCTGTACCTCGTAATGACTCCATACCCCATAATGACTCTGTACCCCGTAATGACTCCATACCCCATAATGACTCCGTACCCCATAATGACTCCGTACCCCATAATGACACCGTACTCCGTAATGACACCGTACCCCGTAATGACACCGTACCCCATTGACACTGTACCCCATAATGACTCCGTACCCCATAATGACTCCGTACCCCATAAGGACTCTGTACCTCGTAATGACACCGTACCCCATAATTACTCCGTACCCCGTAATGACTCCGTACCCCATAATGACTCCATACCCCATAATAACACTGTACCCCATAGACACCGAAACCCCTTAATGACTCCGTACCCCATAATGACTCCAGAACCCATAATGACAAAGTGAAAACTGAATTTTAGAAATGTTTGCAAATGAATGAAAAAGGAAAAACTGAATTATTATTATACAGGATTTATATCGCGCCAACAGTTTGCGCAGCGCTTTACAATATAAGGAAGATATTACAATCACAATACAAATCAAGACAAGATGGTAAGAAGGGCCCTGCCCCTGAGGGCTTACAATCTAAAAGGGAGGGGCCAGTGACACATGAGGAGGGAGCTGTGTGGGGATGACTTGTTTGAGAACGTGATGGTTGAGTGGTTAGGTTGAGGTGGGATAGGCTTCCCTGAAGAGATGAGTCTTAAGGGATCGCCTAAAGGCAGTCAGAGTGGGAGATAGATGGACAGGTTGGGGTAAAGAGTTCCAGAGGATGGGAGAGACTCTAAAGAAGTCCCGGAGGCGAGCATGGGAGGAGTTGACGAGGGAGCTGGAAAGCAGGGGGTCTTTGGAAGAGCGGAGGGAATATGTCACATTGGCATAAGTATTCAGACCCTTTGCAACAACACTTGAAATTTAGCTCAGGTGCCTCCCAATTCTCTTGATGGTTGCTGAGATGTTTCTACACCTTGATTGGAGACCACATGAGGTAAAAGAAATTGATTGGACATGATTTGGAAAGGCGCGCACCTCTCTATAGAAGGCCTCACAACTGACCATTCTTACTGTATCAGAGCAAAACCCATGAGGTCACTGGAACTGCCTGCAGAGCTCAGAGACAGAATTATTGCCAGGCACAGATCTGAGGAAGGCTACAAAAACATTTCTACTGCACTGAAGGTCCCCAAGAGCACAGCGGCCTCCATAATTCTCACATGGAAGAAGTTGGCACAACCAGGACTCTTCCAAGAGCTGGTCACCCGGCCAAACCGAGCAATCGGGGGAGAAAGGTCTTAATAAGAGAGATGACCAAGAACCCGATGGTCACACTGACTGAGCTCCAGAGATCCTGTGTGGAGATCGGACAAAGTTCCAGAAGGAGGATCATCGCTGCAGCCCTCCGCCGATCTGGCCTTTAGGACAGAGGGGTTAGACGGAAGCCTCTGCTCAGTGCAAAACACATGAAAGCTCGCTCGGAGTTTGCATAAAAGCACCTGAACGACTCTCAGACTGAGGAAGAAGATTCTCTGGTCTGATGAAACCAAGACTGAACTGTTTGGTCTCAATTCGAAAAGTTATGTCTGGTGGAAACCAGGCACCGCTCCTCACCTGCCCAATACCTGCAACAGTGAAGCATGGTGGTGGCAGCAGCATCATGCTGTGGGGGTGTTTTTCAGCAGGGTCCATGAACCCATCGCACTCGAAACCGCTGTTCCAAAGTAATAAAGATGGGTGCTGCGGCTGTCGGCGGCTGGCCACCGTGATATTTAGCCAGTAGGATATATAGAGACACTGGCACTCCAAATAGTGAATCAAATACGTCTGTTTATTGACGTACGAGCAGCATAACGTGATGCACTCAATGCAACATTTCGGGGTCTCGCAGGATCCCCTTCATCGGGCAGAACATGTTTTTCAGCAGCAGGGACTGGGAGACTGGTCCGGGTTGAGGGAAAGCTGAATGGAGCAAAGTACAGAGTTCCACAGCGCTCAGGACCTCAGGCTGGGCCGAAGCTTCACCTTCCAACATGACAACGACGTAAAGCACGCAGCCATCATAACACAACACAACACACACATAACACAAGAGGGGTTTAGGGACAACCCTGTGAATGTCCTAGAGCCTTGGTTCTCAACTGGTGGGTCGCGACCCCATGTTCAGTGGGTCGCTGCATGCCTTCCACTTTTCTAGGTGGAAGCCTCCTCCGCCTCCCCCTAGCCCCCCTGTAGCGCAGCACTGTCCATTCTTACACCAAGCAGCCATTCAAAATATGCTGCCCAGCGCCAAGTGTTGACTTGAGGTGGGGCGGGCTGGGGGTATGGCCGCGAAGGAGCTCCCTCCATACTTTCATTACTTACAGCTCCCTCACATGTCCTGTAGAGGTGCCTGGACCGGAGTGGCATCACATTCTGGCTCCCGGCACCTCTACAGGCGCACATGTGAGCTGTACAGGCAATGCACCTATGGATGGAGCTCCGTCACAGCACAGCAGCCCACACTGTCATATGTTCCATTGCAGTGCGACTTGGGTCGCGACTTAATGACCGAGGACAAATGTGGGTCCTGAGGTTACACAGGATGAGAACCACTGTCCTCGAGTGACCCAGCCACAGCCCTGACCTGAACCCCATTGAACATCTCTGGAGAGACCTGAAGATGGCCGCCCATCGACGGTCCCCTTCGAACCTGACTGAGCAAAGAAGAATGGCAGAAATTCCCCCAATCCAGGTGTGCAAAGCTTGTCGCCTCATCCCCAAAAAGACTCCGGGCTGTAATGGCTGCCAGAGGTGTAGAAGGACAACCCATACGCACACACAGAGTAGCTGCCCTATCGTTGCTGAAAATGCTACAGGTGCATTTTTTTTACTGCGCTTCCAGCCCATTCAAAATGAACACAGCGCCCCCTATGTACATAAATGTAGCAAAAACATAGTCCATATTTTGCTATACAATATTAGCATAACTTGTTGACTACTTGTGCTGCTTCTTCCTCTTCTGGTCTGAGCTCTGCTGTATAGGGAATGTCCAGGGGCTAAAAAAAAAATCAGATACTTATACTAGCAGCTCTTATAAATAAAAAAAAATATGCAAAGGTTGTTGTTTTTTTTCTTCCTTCCTGAAAATCAACCAACAAACTCATCAAAGATGCTTCAAATTAAAATTTGCATTTATAAAAAGTTACAGTAATGATGATTCTTCCTTGTAGACAATGATCTAGGTCTAGGTAACCTGTGTCTCAGGGGTGGGGCAATCTCGGCACTCCAGGTGTTGTGGAACTACAAGTCCTACAAAGCATTGCAACACTCTGACAGCCACAGGCTTGACTCACGGAGACAGAGACATGATGGGGGTTGTAGTTTCAGCACAGCTGGAATGCCCAGGTTGGCTACCCGTGTTGTATCTCTCCACAAGCTCTGGAAGATGTGAGGGACTTGTAGTTTCAGGACTCATAGGCCAATAGTAGGGACCTCTCAGCCATAGACTGACCCTGTGATAAAGGCTCGCAGCAACAGTGACACCTTCAGGTGAGAAGATGGTACTACTCTCATTGCCTGCAAGTCAATCCTTGCTTTCCTTTTGCGCATGCTTTTTTATGTTGTGATGTACAATGTCTGATTCGCACGCTCTCTTTTTGTTTTGTTTTGTTTATTTCCTTTTCACTCTATTTGGAGATGAGATGGATACGACAATGTTAATAACATGTAATTGTAGTGATTACACTTTATTATTATTATGTGCTACAGGCCCGGCGCTACCGCAAGGCAAGTCAGGCGGCCGCCTGAGGGCGCTGCAGGGTGAGGGCGGAAAAAACAGGGCATTTTGACAAGTACTTGTATGTTTTGTTTTTTTTTCACTTACCTTCAGTGCAGGAGAGCAGCGGCGAGTCAGTGCTGGTCCAGTGGGAGGAGCTCCAGGTGGGGTCCTAATTTAGCTGGCTGGCGACTGCCAGAGGATCCCGACACGCGCGGCACCTCAGGCAGTCGCCTGAGCGAACATAGCGCAAACATCGGGGCATTTTGACAAGTACAAGTACTTGTCAAAATGCCCTTTTTTTACAGGGTGGAGGGGGGGGGGGCGCAAAAATGCACCTTGCCTAGAATCCTAGCACCGGCCCTGATGTGCTATGTACCTGGCACAAGACACTGCTTGACCATTGCTGCCCTGCCCAGATCTCACACACTTTCTCCCAGCTCCTGAGAGCGCATAACACTGTCCTATACCAGAACTCCCCTTCACTTGTAATCTGCAGCTGTCATGTGCACTCAGGAGCTGGAAACTGGAATTGATTCAAAATTTTAATTGTCTCTTATCGCAGCGCATGGGAAGCTCGCGGTTTCTTGTCTTTTATTATATTTTGTTCAACATGTTTAATACATTTATTATTGTGAAACTTTGTATATGTAGATGATGACCATGTGACTGTCTCTATATTGTACAGCTGCAACATTGCTGTGTAGTGTACAGTACAAAGTGTGAATAGAAATATATATATATATACACTGAGTGGCCAGATTATTATGACCACCCCATCAGTACTTTGTTGGGCCGCCTGGTGACTCCACGAGATGGTGAAAGGTGATGCGAGGAATCTGACACGGCACTGTTGCCCTTCTGTTGTCTTGTACCAGTCTTGCCCCTCCCCCGTTCTGCCCTAACACTGACTAGTCGCTGACGGCCACAATTCTCACGTTCAGACCCAGATTTTCGGCTGACAGTCCGGTCTTTAAACACTTTAACAACAGCTGCTGTTGAACATTTTATGAATTCTGCTGTTTTGCTGATACTCGCTCCATGGCTCCGAGCGCCAACAATCATCCCGCGTTCAAAGGCTGTTACATCGCGTTGTTTCCCCGTATCTTCAGAAACAAATCACTTCTACTGTCGTTGTAAACAACCTGCTTCCCTATTTATAATGGTCTGGCCCTCTAGCAACTTCAGCGCAAAATTATAGCTAATTTGCCTACAAACGTCAGGTGGTCATAATAATCTGGCCACTCAGTGTGTATAGATATTGCATTCAGGTGTAAAAGAAAAGAACAATGTCATTGCTGAACACAGCGAAAGGCCTGTACACTGTCTGTGCTATCTAACCCTAACATTAACCCTCCCTGTGACCATAAGACTAACCCCCCTCCCCAGTAATCTCAACCCTTACACTAACCCTTCCTGTAACCTAACCCTTAACTTAACACCAATGTTACCTGTAGCCTCAAAGTTAACACTAACCCTCGCATTCAACCTCCCCGTATCCCGACTCTAACACTTACAAAAGCCTCTCTGTAACCCCAACACTAACCCACCCTGTAACCCCAACACTAACCCACCCTGTAACCCCAACCCTAACCCTACCTGTAACCCCAACCCTAACCCTACCTGTAACCCCAACACTAACCCACCCTGTAACCCCAACACTAACCCTCTCTGTAACCCCAACACTAACCCTCCCTGTAACACTAACATTAACCCTCCCAGTAACCCTAACACTAACTCTCCCTGTAACCCTAACATTAACCCTTCCTGTAACCCTAACCCTCCCTGTAACCCTAACACTTCCCCTCCCTGTAACCCTAACACTAACCCTCCCTGTAACCCCAACACTAACTGTAACCCTAACACTAACCCTTCCTGTAACCCTAACACTAACCCTCCCTGTAACCCTAACATTAACCCTCAGAGTAACCCCAACACTAACCCTTCCTGTAACCCTAACACTAACCCTCCCTGTAACACTAACCCACCCTGTAACCCTAACCCACCCTGTAACCCCAACACTAACCCTCCCTGTAACCCCAACACTGACCCTCCCTGTAACCCTAACACTTCCCCCCCCTGTAACCCTAACACTTCCCCCCCCTGTAACCCTAACACTTCCCCCCCCTGTAACCCTAACACTTCCCCCCCCTGTAACCCTAACACTTCCCCCCCCTGTAACCCTAACACTTCCCCCCCCTGTAACCCTAACACTTCCCCCCCCTGTAACCCTAACACTTCCCCCCCCTGTAACCCTAACACTTCCCCCCCCTGTAACCCTAACACTTCCCCCCCCTGTAACCCTAACACTTCCCCCCCCTGTAACCCTAACACTTCCCCCCCCTGTAACCCTAACACTTCCCCCCCCTGTAACCCTAACACTTCCCCCCCCTGTAACCCTAACACTTCCCCCCCCTGTAACCCTAACACTTCCCCCCCCTGTAACCCTAACACTTCCCCCCCCTGTAACCCTAACACTTCCCCCCCCTGTAACCCTAACACTTCCCCCCCCTGTAACCCTAACACTTCCCCCCCCTGTAACCCTAACACTTCCCCCCCCTGTAACCCTAACACTTCCCCCCCCTGTAACCCTAACACTTCCCCCCCCTGTAACCCTAACACTTCCCCCCCCTGTAACCCTAACACTTCCCCCCCCTGTAACCCTAACACTTCCCCCCCCTGTAACCCTAACACTTCCCCTCCCTGTAACCCTAACACTCCCTGTAACCCTAACACTAACGCTCCCTGTAACCTTCACACCATTCCTTTGCAGGGTGGAATTCTGTAGTATCTAGCCCGCCATCTTTGGCAGTGACACGCCCCGGGAATTTATTATAACGTTTGTCATTTATAAATATCATGCTCTGCCAATTCATGTAACAGTTCAGGAGCTGATATCCCCCCCAGTCACTAGATCACACCTCAGTCTGATGGTGCGCTTGAGGACAAGACTTCAAAGCCAGGAGGCTGCGCGCATTTCCAGTGCGATTCCTCCGGAGCGCGGCTCAACGTATTCACGTGTGCGAGGTGTGTATTGTATGACGGGCCTTGGTATGCACATCTGCCGGAGACGGGAACATAAGCCATTGAATAAATAATCGGATGACTCTTTTGTTTTCACTTTCACACAAACGCGCAGCAAAATCATCAAAGTGACGTCACCTACGGCCGTCTATTCAATGGCCGGACCGCAGCAACGCAGGCGAGGACTTCCTGTCTCTGCATCACGTGTGACTCCACCATCAATAGACTGCTAAGTCCTTTAACCCTTCCACTGCAAGCTACGCAAAGTGCAGGTGCCTGGACACTGGTAATAAATGGCGAGAAGAAGAATAACTTTATCTTTTATTTAGAAACTGTCCTCTCCCCATCTATAACCAGCATCTGAGCCCTGATGAAGCTGGCGTGTTGAGACCCGAAACGCGTTGGCTTCTTCTCATGCGCACTCATTGAGCAAAATAAAGAATTCATGGATTTCAGCGGCGCTCTCGTTCTACATTTCTTTGATCACTCCGCCCCTGGAATACCCCGGCTGCTTCTAAAACTCAGACCTAAAGTTTTACCCTTCTAATTTGGGGTCCAGCAACTGCCCATGTATCTAAGATAGGAATTCACCTCATTATAGAGAGATCTCCTCCTATTTATTGTTGCGTCTCCGGGACAGGAAGTGGAGGTAAATTTCCCCAGCGGGAACACCTGATAGGGCTTCTTACCCTTTCCTGCGGTCTCCATAGCTTTGGGTACTAGACATGTCAATTTTGTTTCGTTCCGAATGGATATTTGTACGAATTTCGTTAAATTCGGATGCATCCGAATTTCCAAAAATGAATGCGCCCGAATGAGAACGAATCCGAATGTCCGATTAACTCAATTTGGATCCGTCCGAATTTCGTTCAAAACTAAACTAAATGGGACATGTGACTGTTCTCTGGCCAATCAGATTTTTTTTTTCTTGGGGCTGTTGGGGGTTGCTTTACAGGCGAGGTCATGTGACTTCATTCCGAAACCCAAATTTGGATGGTTCCGAAACGAAACATCGGACGGATCTGAAATCCGAATAAAGGAACGGATTTCGGATCCGAAAAATGAAAGAGATAAAAATCGGAATCGACCTGAAACGAAACTAAACAGACTTTTTTCCGGGTTTTATGTCTAAAGATTTTCTCTCATTTCTTGTTCCATCTCCGGGACAGGAAGTGGAGGTAAATTTCCCCAGGGCGGACACCTGATAGGGCTCCTAACCCTTCCCTGCTCTCTCCATCGCTTCAGATACACTGCTACCGTGAAGTACAATTTGTCAAATTTTTGGAAATCTATTTAAATCTGTTTAAGGCCCTTTTCACACGGGCTGATCAGGAAGGGATCTGTGCATGGAACCCCTCCTGATCCGATGGAATGTCACCGCTGTGACACCCGTGTCTGTCCAGTTTGGAAATGACCGGACTCCATGTTGGTCTATGGGGAATATTGTGGTAATTTACATCAGATTACCTCCTCCGGCATGATCAGGCCCCTAAAAACAGAACACTTCCAATTGTTTCGGAAGTAACCGGGTGTAAATGGATGCCCAGCTTTTGACCTGGCTGCCCATAGACTAGCTGAAAAACTGACAGGTGGACCCGATCAGACCGCCCATGTCAAAGGGACCTTAAAGGAGAACTATGAGGTCAGTGATTTTCACTCATCCTCATAGTTCGAGCCGATGTGTGACAATGAAACTGTCACAGGTCGGCTCTATAGATCGGTAAGTGAGCGAACACATACCGTCGCTCGCTCACTTCTCGATCTATCCCTGCAGAGAGCCGTGACTCACTTACAGCTGCCTGCAGGGATTCCCCCCTCCCCGCTCCAATCCTCCAGCACTGACTGGAGGAACGGACAGGGGATGGGGCGGGTACAGCTGGCTCTGCCTCTAGATAGGCAGATTGTGTGATTGACAGCTGGCTCTGCCTATCTAGAGCTGGGTGGATCTCTGAGCTGTAGCTCGCTGTATACTGAGCTTAGGGTGACGGGAGGATGCTAGTTTATGTCCTCCCGTTACCCTAAGGAGAACTATTGGGGAAAACACTTACCCCATAGTTCTCTTTTAAGAAAGCAAAGCTCTACTTCTCCCATTGCTCATGGCCAGCTAAGATCCTCCACCTCTGCCACCATGTCCCTGGAACTTATGGTAAGCTCTACTTCTCCCATTGCTTATGGCCAGCTAAGATCCTTCACCTATGCCACTGTGTCCCTGGAACTTATGGTAAGCTCTACGTCCCCCATTGCTCATGGCCAGCTAAGATCCTTCACCTCTGCCACCGTGTCCCTGGAACTTATGGTAAGCTCTACTTCTCCCATTGGTCATGGCCAGCTAAGATCCTTCACCTCTGCCACTGTGTCCCTGGAACTTATGGTAAGCTCTACGTCCCCCATCGCTCGTGGTCAACTAAGATCCTCCACCTCTGCCACTGTGTCCCTGGAACTTATGGTAAGCTCTACGTCCCCCATCGCTCGTGGTCAACTAAGATCCTTCACCTCTGCCACTGTGTCCCTGGAACTTATGGTAAGCTCTACTTCTCCCATTGCTCATGGCCAGCTAAGATCCTTCACCTCTGCCACTGTGTCCCTGGAACTTATGGTAAACTCTACATCTCTCATCGCTCGTGGTCAACTAAGATCCTCCACCTCTACCCCCCATGTCCCTGGAACTTATGGTAAGCTCTACATCTCTCATCGCTCGTGGTCAACAAAGATCCTCCCCCTCTGCCACTGTGTCCCTGGAACTTATGGTAAAATGTTATCATCGATGTCCTTGGGCTCTCTAAGTATCAAGTTCCTGTTCCAATTCCATCCTACAATGTAACAAAAAAAGTTTAACCATTTCCTCTCAGAAGATTAGAGATCTTAGAAGGGACGAGAGAGCGGGGCCAGTGAGCCGTGGCCCCCCGCTTAGACACGCTCTACATTAGTAGGGACCCCTCCCCCTGGGGCTGAAGGGGTTAACAGGCAGCGCTGCCTTTTCTTCGCAGGACCAGGGTGTTTTACTATTATTTTTTCGCGTTGGCAACTCAGAAGGGAAGCCCATCCCTGCCCGGTATTGTTGTGCGACGGCGCTAATCAGATCGTTTAATCCTGTTGTGGAAATATTGGGCCTCATATCAGAACAAAGGAGATCGCAAGCCCGCCGCTGGTTAAAGTTCTACCAGCCTGTGGCAGGGCCGCGCGGAGAGAGCAGCCTTAACCTTTATCCCGGAGAGGGCCAGAGTCCCCGCTGTTGTGTCTGTCCCTGCGATAAGGGGAGGCGCTGGGGCTGCACACAGGCCAAACTTCAGACTGCTGCCGGCGGTGACATTCAAGTGTGATTATTGTAGGGAATACGGGAGAGATGGAGGCGTCGTAGTGGGAAGCTCACTTATCCACCTGGACCATTGACATCAGAGGAGATCCCGGCGGGTTTAGATCCAATGTCTATGGGGCAGCCTTAGGCTGTAGGGATGGGGACAGGTTAGAAAACCACATCCTGCCCTCCCCCCCCCCTACAGCAGGGGTAGCCAAACTCCGTTCAGGTTTTTATTACTGTCTGTGTCCCCATTAGGGTTGCCACCTGTCCAGGATTCACCCGGACAGTCCGGGTTGTGAATGCTGTGTCCAGGTTTCATGGCAGCAGAAACCCGGACACAAGATGTCAGGCAGACAGGGGCAACCAAAATTAAGATAGGGGCTACTAGCCCCGCCCCCCTCCCCCCACTGAAAAAAGTCCCAACTGTGAGATTTACGTATGAATGGGTGGCGGTTTTACATATGAATAAGCCATGACTCATTCTCACCAAAAAATGTCAGTGCGTCACTAGAGGGTGTTCGGGTTTCACTTAAAGAAAAGGTGGCAACCCTAGTCCCCATTAGGGAGATTCGCCCTCTTTCTGATCGGTCATTCACTCGGCTGCCCTCGGCAGCTTTGTGAATAGACCCCTATGTGTCCCAGTGACCGGTAATCCTAAAAGTGAAAGTGAAAGAAAAAAAGTGAAAGAAAATTCCAAATCTTGGGTTGTCACCAGAACAGGAAGAGATGGGAAGTCTGTCAATGAGGACACTAGTTCTGTTGACCCTGATGGCCACCATGGATTTCCTTTCACTTCCTGCTGTGGCTATCAGACAGGAAGTGAAGGGAAATTACCCAAATGGGATACAGATGGAAAAAAAACATGCATAACCCTCCAAAAACTATAAAAAAAAATGTTTGGTTTTAGTTCTACTTTAAAGATTAAATGTATGAAAGTGAAGTTCTCCTTAGAGCTGCCCATAGGCAGCAGAGAACGTTTTGGAGGAAACCTTCTCATGATGTCTGCTGTTCCGGCTTTGGTCCCGAACAGTTCTGCTTGGGTTGCAAGAACAGACTGTAGAGCAGGGGTAGCCAAACGCCGGCCCTCCAGCTGTGGTGGAACTACAAATCCCATGAGGCATTGCAAGATTCTCACAGACATCCCCGGAGAGAGATGCATCATGGGATTTGTAGTTTCACCGCAGCTGGGGGGCCGGAGTTTGGCTACCCCTGATATAGTGTATTTAAAAAAAAAAAAACACAGATGGACTCACATTTATATATGTGATATTCGGGGGTCATGGTGAAGATAATAAACAGGTACAGAGTGGCCAAACATTCTTGTCCAAACACTAACAGTCATCATGTTCCCACACAGCTCCAGCTCTCTCAGCTCGGCTTCCCTGAACTTCCTGTCCAGTACAAGATCACAAGGGACAGAGCTGTCTCCAGCAGTCGTCCATCTACTAGCTTGGAGGAGGGAGGAGTGAGAATCAGGGAGTGTCTTGCCTTGCTGTGTATTGGTGGTGACACATGTAGCTTACTAGCACACACAAGGGCGGCTCCATAGGGCCCTGCAAGGGAAAGGAGTCACCCTAAAACAGTATATCAGGACCAGTGCTCAGCTGATTCTGCAGGACACATCAAGTGATTTAATCTGCATTTAAAATAGCTTAAAACCCTTTGGACTTGAATATCCCTTGAAGACAAGGCCGATGATGTGACCGCTGAATCATTACTCATAGAATACTTCACCAACAATCCAGAATCAGAAGTTATTACGCTGATAAGTTCACCGCCAACCAATACCGACAGAGGGACTCGGAAAATCACTGCAAGAGCTGCAGGAGGTATAAACGGTATCTAAGAGAGCAGCAAAAAAAACAAACCCGATGGTCATATTATAAAACCTTCCTCTGTCCCTGCTGACGATGAACCCAAATACTTCATTTATATATTCCCCAATAGTCACAGAGGAGATACATCCACCTTGTGGGCACCGGAAGCCAAAGGAAACCAAGCTTTTATTTTATTAAGTGACATCATCGCTGTGCTGTACATGAGCCTGTGCGGAGATAAGAGCTGTGGGAGGGGCCCAGCAGGCTCCTCCCACTAGAGGAGGGGGCAGAGATAAGACCAGTCACCCAGCACAAGGAGAGAGAGAGCAGCAGTGAGCGGTCTTTATTACAGGGGGGGGCGGAGACAAGACCAGTCACCCTGCACAAGGAGAGAGAGCAGCAGTGAGCGGTCTTTATTACAGGAGGGAGCAGAGACAAGACCAGTCACCCTGCACAAGGAGAGAAAGCAGCAGTTATCGGTCTTTATTACAGGAGGGGAAGGAGACAAGACCGGTCACCCTGCACAAGGAGAAAGAGTAGCAGTGACCGGTCTTTATTTAATCCTTTTAATCCTTCATACATTGAACCTGTCCAGAGAAGGGCCCTCAGTGTATGTGGCCCTCATAGATGCTCCAACCTGCAGCTGATGAACACTGTGCTTTTGAATTCAATTGGTCAACGTTCCACTTACATTGCATTCCTCATCCAGTCCAGTCTTTATTGTTCATCAGGCCCTCATGAAGAGGTGATCTCTGGCCCCCGAAACGTGTTGGCTCTATTGGATCTTACATTAGAATACATTTGTATCTGGACTATGTACTGGGGGTGTGGCCCTTCAATCTCAGATCCTTTTAGAATAAAACAATAGATCCAATCAGAAGCTTCTCATTCAAGCCCTGATGAAGGGGGCGATCTCTGGGCCCCCAAAACGCGTTGGACTCAATTTTTTAACGTGTGTTGTGGCGCTTCGAGCTCATCTCCTTTTAACTACATCACCAACCAAGGAAATTATGAAAATCCTTCAACATTTGGAAGCTGAATCCAGAACCCTTGTTCAAACACCAATGTGATACTGTTGGGTATAAAACCCATAAGATCCCGGGGGTTCCAGCAAAACGTATCCATTCCTCCAAGTTCCTATTTTCCATTCTGGCTCTTCCCTTACTCCTAAATCAGCATCTGTGAAAATTCCGGCAGTGTGTTCACTGGCTCCAGCACCTACATACTGTGAAGCATGGCGAGGACGAGGTCATGTGACAAGAAGATGCAGTGCCTCCTGGGGTCAGTAGAGATACATCATTATTATTCTGAATGTGATGCGTCATATAGATGTCACCTGATTGTATATCCGGCTCCAGTGATTCCCGGAGAGAACGAATAACTCCCCCAATGATGTCACCGATCGCCTCGCTCTCCCGCCGGTGCTGGGGGGGTCCATAGAATAGTAGGCAGAGGTGGGACCGGGAGGGTAGGACGGGGTGCGGCCCCAGCAGGATTCTGATCTCCTCTAGCCGGCGACGGAGAAGCTGATTTAACCCGTCGGCCGCTATTCCGTATGAAATAATATTATTTGTGTGTCTGGCACACGGAGAACCCAAAAAAAGAAACGCTTCAGACTGCAACAATGGCAGCGCTGGGGTCCCCGGTTCAAATCCCGGCCAGGACACTGTCTGCATGGAGTCTGCAGGTTCTCCCTGTGCTTGTGTGGGTTTCCACCACCAAAGGCATCCTAGCACGGTGACTGGCTCCTGTCTACATTGGACCTGACATGTATGTGAGATGGGGCCCTTAGATTGTGAGCTCCTTGGGGGGAGGGACTGACGGGAATGCACAATATGTAAAGCGCTACTTATGAATGCGTATAATAATAATAACGCACAGCAACCCCCGACCCTGCATCAGATACGTATTTCATGTGGAGTCTACTCTACACACACAGCTTAACGCCAACCCCTCCCCCCCCAACAATTATAGTGGTAATTACCAGGGTAGGAAAAACAATGTCTGCTGAAGTTTTGCTTCCTCAGTCGCAGCTCATTGGACAAGGAGCGACCATCACCACACTGTTGAGGTCTCGCGGCTCTCTCCTCCTGTCGGCAAGCTCCCAGTGTTAGATAAACAGCACTCTGAAATGAAAACTGATTCGTTATTATATTGTAATAGCTGAAATGTGTTTTTTTTTTGTGTTCACATATTTGCCTTGAGGTCTGATTGAAAGGGAACCTGTCATTGTAAAGTCATCAAAGTGCAGGTTATCTTTAAAGAAAAACTCAGGTCCCAGTGAAAAGCAGAATATGAAATATAATCAGGTGTCACCTTGAACGTCACTAGAGCTGCTCTCTCCCCCTGTACAGGGTGACTGGTCTTGTCTCCGCCCCCTCCTGTAATAAAGACCAGTCACTGCTGCTCTCTTCTTGTACAGGGTGACTGGTCTTGTCTCCACTTCTCCTGTAATAAAGACCGTACACTGCTGCTCTCTCTCCTTCTGCAGGGTGACTGGTCTTGTCTCCGCCCCCTCCTGTAATAAAGACCAGTTACTGCTGCTCTCTTCTTGTGCAGGGTGACCGGTCTTGTCTCCACTTCTCCTGTAATAAAGACTGGTCACTGCTGCTTTCTCTCCTTCTGCAGGGTGACTGGTCTTGTCTCCACTTCTCCTGTAATAAAGACTGGTCACTGCTGCTTTCTCTCCTTCTGCAGGGTGACTGGTCTTGTCTCCACCCCCTCCTGTAATAAAGACCAGTCACTGCTGCTCTCTTCTTGTGCAGGGTGACCGGTCTTGTCTCCGCCCCCTCCTGTAATAAAGACCGCTCACTGCTCAGACAAAGTAACATAGTAATAAAGAGTAATAAAGAATTGGTTATAGGTAATTCCATACCGACTGACCTCCTGCAGGATCCAGGCATAGGATCACACAGGGGGGGGGCAACGAGTCCACAAGGCTTCTATGCAGCCGAAAGGGTTCTCTTCGCCGTTTTAAAGGAAAATCCCAAAAGTGGTGACTTCCCACTGCTGAAAGGGGACCACCACTGAGCGGGGAGTCTGTGGAAGACACACCCGGGGAGGAGGTGAGTATTGCAGCAAAGGTTACTCTTTTATTGTAACAAACGACAGAGTCTTTATTTATTATTATACAGGCTTTATAGAGCGCCAACAGTTTGCGCAGCACTGTACAATGTAAGGAAGACATTACAATCACAATAGAATTCAAGACAAGATGGTAAGGAGGTCCCTGCCCCTGAGGGGCTAAAAGGGAGGGGCCAGTGATACATGAGGAGATAGCTGTGTAGGGATGAGTTGTTTGAGAACGTAATGGTTCCGTGGTTAGGTTGAGGTGGGATAGGCTTCCCTGAAGAGATGAGTCAATCCAAAATTAATGCAAATCCAATTAAATAATCCAAAATGGCAAAGTTAGGAATAGGGGTGATCAGGGCAATCAGGGGTACCGTACCTTTCCAAGAGCAATAACCAATCGCTGGCCAGAATGAGCGAAGCGCACTTTCACTATGCATTCCTCACAGGCGGAGTGCATTTGGTATCACTCCGCCTGACAGGAGCCGGCGCTATAGAGGAGGTATCGGCTTATGCGGCTCTGCTCCCTCCGGCTTTGTTGGCACCGCTGATTCTCTCCCGCCTCTCCCGCGGCTCCTCAAGTTCCCCCTTATGCCACCACCGGCCCTGGGAATGGTCACAACTAGGTCTTATTTTTGGGGTAGGTCTTATATTTTAGCAATTCCCAAAAATAGTACTAGGTCTAATTTTCGGGGAAACACGGTATTGTTGGTTTAATAACACGCCTCCTTTCACATGGGCGCGGTCAGTTCTGATCAGCAGGGGATCTGTGCACGGAATTCCTGCTGATCAGAGCAGTTCAGAGCAGAAGTTAGCGTTGTGACATCCGTGTCCGAAACTGAGCTGTACAGACCCATGTTAGGTCTGTGGGGAGTCGAATGTAAGCAGACGTGTCCGTTTACCTCAGACCATCCCCAATCAGTCACGATCGGGTCCTCCAAAACGGAACCATTCTGTTTGGTTTTCCGGACCTGGGCGGAGTGTATCAGTTTGCATCCGGCTGCCCACAGAGTAACATTGGGCTTCCAATCAGAGGCGCGTTCAGTTGCTCAGCCGCTGCGAGTGCTGAGTTAGCAACCCACCGATGAACGCTGTGCTGCAAGTCAGCGCTCAGCACTGCTAATTTAGCACTCGCTGCGGAAGTGAATGAGGATGCAGAGCGCTGAGTGTGATGGACAAGGTGGGTACAGAGCACCAGCGGCCATTTTAACTGTGGGCATAACTGGCAGCACTGGAGTTGGTGCCTGAACCCCGATGGAGGAAATCAATTCACCGTGGGAACCTACAATTTAAAGGAGAACTATGGGGTAAGGGTTAAGGCTTTTCCCCATAGTTCTCCTTAGGGTAACGGGAGGACACAAACTAGCGCCCTCCCGTCACCCTAGGCTCAATATACTGCGAGCTGTAGCTCGCGGTATACTGAGACGCCGCAGCTGAAGCGGATCCTGACAATTATGCCGGGATTCGCCCAGCTGCGTGACTGACAGCTGGCTCTGCCTATCTAGAGGCAGAGCCAGCTGTACCCTCCCCCTCCCCCGTCCGTTCTGCCAGTCAGCGCTGGAGGATCGGAGCGGGGAGGGAGGAATCCAGCCCCTCCCCTGTCACGAGAAGTGAGCGAACGCCGGTATATGTTCTCTCACCTCCCGATCTACTGAGCCGCCCTGTGACAGTCTCATTGTCACAGGTCGGCTAGAACTATGAGGTGAGTGAAAAGCGCCCACCTCATAGTTCTCCTTTAATGTTTCTATGGATGAGCACACCAAATATTAGTTGGAAAATTGTATTTATTAGTCAGAAATATTATCCTCCGCCATTTTGCTTAGCACCATGCAGCTGAAGTGTTCGGTGAAGCTGCTGCAGGGAACTGACGTGCTGCAAAACAGCTACTCAGCGCTTGGCCAAGGAACTCAGATGAGCCCAAAAAACTGACAGCCGGACCGTCTGAAATGAAGAGGATGACTTTAGTCTCCCGCTACAGAGACGTTACATTGTATCTAAAGTCAAGAACAAAAATGTAACACATTGCAGCTTCCTGTTCCTTATATGTGGCGGCCGCATTAGTTTTCCATGTTCAGGCTTTTATTTCCTTTATTTGCTCCTGGTGATCCTGCCAGCAACTCACTTCCTGTCCTAGGGTGACAACGCTCACTCACTGTACTTCTTTATTTAAGCATCATGGTTGTCACCCTAGGCTGCTTTCCTGATTTGGACTACAAACAACCCCTGCTCTTTACTGCATAGAGTGAAGGTGCTTTGTAGTTCACAGATGATAACTGAGAAAAACACTGTTCAAAATGTCATTTTAGTGCACAGGAAGTGACAAGGTCGCTGGATTTCTGCTGGAATCAACAAGTGTTTTCTTTACTCGCAAAAAATGTTCGAAAACAAAAATGAATGCAGCCGCCACATCTAAAGACTGGGGAGGAGCTGAGATATGTGACATTTCTGTCCTTGGGCTGAGATCACTTTCTGGCAGTCCACATATTGACACTGCACAGTAGATATCTGTACAAAATGACTCAAAGCAACTGGACTTTCTGTATTTTCTTGAAGATGTTTTGCTGGTCATCTGACTAGCTTCTGATTTGAGAAAGCCAGTCGGATGACCAGCAAAACGTCTTCAAGAAAGATACAAGTCAAGTCCAGTTGATTTGATTTATTTTTTACAGATAGTCCATGAACTGGATGAGAGAGAAATGTGTACAGGAGATTTTGAATAGCTCAGTAGTGCTACAAACGTCCCTAGATATAAATCAATGGGAGCAACTGATGGAACACATGGCTCCCTATGGAGCGAGCTACACTACAGCATGCAGCAGCCTCATAGAGTCAGAGATTGGAGCCAGGGCCGGAATTCCCACAAAGCCAACCAAGGCCCGGCCTCAGGGCAGCAGACAGTAGAGGGGCATCAGGGGTGTGGAATTCCTATCCCCCGACGCTCGGGACATGCAGTTCCAGGTGCCGGGCGGGTAGTTGTTTTCTACATTTAGCCCTGCTTTGGGCAAGCAGAGTGCATTGAGGAACCTGGCCTTGGGGCAGCAGAGTAAATCCGGCCCTGGTTGGAGCATTGTGCAATAATGTGAGCCTGGCGCGGTCACCTATCGATCTTACTCCGCAAGGAACGCCCATTGCTTTAGTGCGTTGGGGTGCACCTCAAAGCCCAAAACGCATTTGTTACAGCAATGCAAAGACGCAAAGGGGCCCGTAACACGTTGCTGCAAATAATCGCAGTGAGTATCATGAGATGAGGAGAGCGTGCTGCTGCTACATGTGTAGCGTGTGTTGCGTGCTCCTTAGGGAGACATTTGTTCCGCCTCTTTAGCAATCAGTTGAATAATCGCTGCATTTCGGTAGCCCAACCGAGCTAGTAAACACCCCCACCCCCACCCCCCCATGTGTAGCCCAAGCCCACTGTCCTCCCTGTAACTTTCTGACCTCACATGCAGAGCCTGACTATTGTATTTCTACACATTGGTAACAATGTAACTCTTTATGAAGGACAAATAAAGGAATATCTTCCTACTGAGAGATTTAACCCCTCGCTGGCGATCACCACATTGGAGCTGCTCAGTCGTGCTGCTGAAATATTTGGCCATTGATCCCCAGAAGTAAAAACTGATCACTAAACAGATGGAACGCATGGCTCCCTATGGAGAAAGCTACACAGGCAGCATAGACAGGGCCGATTTTACTCTCTCTGCTGCCCCAAGGCCAGGTTCCTCAATGCGTCCCCCCTCCCCCCATGAAGAATGACAGACCTGCAGGCTGCATACAAGTGATCTCAGTGACATCACCGGGATCACTTGTACAAAACAAGCGGCGGCTTCCCCGCTCTACATTTACCTATGCTTGCCCAAAGCAGGGCTAAATGTAGAAAACTACCCGCCTGGCCCCCCGGAACTGCATGTCCCGGGCATCGGGAGATAGGAGTTCCACACCCCTGCTGCCCCACTACTCCCTGCTGCCCCACTACGCCCGGTTGGCCTTGTGGGAATTCCGGCCCTGCATGTAGTAGGGTCTCTTCTCGCCTATCAGTATGTTACCCCATGCCTGGTACTCTGTGTTATGCTGCGTGTTACTGTGTTAAGGCGGCCTGCGACCCTTTTTTCTGATGCAGCGCACCACGTCACATGATAGTGCATTACCGTCCATCGCAGTGTCTGTTGCCTTCAGGATGATGGTGCTGCAAGTCCTAACGCATGTTACCGCAATGCAAAGGTATGAAGGGGCCGGTAACATGTTGCAGCAAATAGCTGTGTTGAGTATTATGAGATGAGGAGAGGCTGCTGCTACTACCTGTGTAGCTGACTCCATAGGGAGCCATTCGTTTCATCTGTTTAGAGGCAGAGAAGACAAAAACTATGTCAAAGTTTTTTTTCCATTTAGTGGTGGACTACAAATATTTATAAATAGTTTTCTGAGCTTAGCTCCGTCTTCACATATTATAACAGAAGACAATATCTCCACTTTAGATTGTAAGCTCTCAGGACAGGGTCCTCCTTACCATCTTGTCTTGATTTGTACTCTAACTGTAATGTCTTCCTTATATTGTAAAGTGCTGTGCAAACTGTTGGTTGAATAATAATAATAATACATAACAATAATAAATAATAATAATAATAAAAAA
>NW_017306446.1:406730-407128 GCF_000935625.1 Nanorana parkeri | reverse complement strand
AATAATAATCTGGGTGATCCTTTTTACTTCTAGGGATAAAAGCAGCCAGCATCTGCAGCAGCAGAATCGAGCTTCAAGCCTAACGTCCTTCCTGTAACTTTTTAACCATTCGAAATCCCTGACTAAAAAAATCTAAACCCCCCAAAAAAAGGATCACAACGCAAGGGATCAGAAAGGAAATCGGAAGGTACAAATAAGACCTTCCATTGACCTTTCGATTTTGGTGTGAATCGGAAGGTAAACACTATGTGCATGTGTTGTAAATGACGGTGAATCATTCACCAGCAGTGAGAGCTCATTCACTCCGGATCCGTCGCGTTATGATACGTTTAGATGCTACTGGAAGGGCACCGAAAAATGAATGGCTGTGAATGTGGCTCGTTCCCACGGCACCGCAC
>NW_017306446.1:387639-406255 GCF_000935625.1 Nanorana parkeri | reverse complement strand
TCCGATCCGTTGTGCTGGAAAAAAAAATGAGCACGCTCTACTTTTTTTCAAGGCAACATAATGCAGCGGATCCGGTGTGAACGAGCCCTGCTCATTCTCAGCGCCCTTCCGTTACCATCCGTTGAAAAACATATCACAATGTATCAGATTGGAAGGAAATCGGGAGGTATAATTGCAAGTCAACGGACCCTCTGATTTCCTTCCGATTTTGGGGTGAATGCAGCCTTACTGTAGGTGAATCTTCCAGGTGCATGTGTTGGAAATGACGGTGATCCATTCACACCGGAACCGTTGTGTCGCGATATGTCTTTTCGACAGATGCGGAAATGGAAAGACACCGAAAAATAAATGGGGCTCATCCACACCGCTCTTGCATTGCGCTAAATACAAAGTGGAACGGGCTCTGCTTTTTTTTTCCAGCGTAACAGATCCTGTGTGAACAAGCCCCATTCACACCCATTTATTTTTTGGCACCCTTCCGTTAGCATCCGTTGGAAAATGTATCGTAACGCGACGGATCGGAAGAAAATCAGATGGTTCAATTAAATCAACGTACCCTCCGATTTCCTTTCCGACTTTGGTGTAAATGTACTGTTATTGTAGGTGAATCTTCCAGGTGCATGCGTTGTAGATGATAACTCATTCTCCAGCAGTGAATAATATTTATTGTAACCATGTAACTCATTATTAAAGCAAATGAATATAAACCGGAATACATATATTATAGATCCCGGCCTGAAAGGGCATTAGGGGCTCAGTACACCGCACTCTGCTCTCTGAGGTTCTGAACTCCTCTGTCATCTATTCTGAATGCCGGACAGACAGCATACAGTGCTGGAATGGGGAGCGCAGTAGCAGTAGCGCAGCCCAGGTGCACATCAGACGCCGGGCACGGATGACACACATCTGCAGACAGCCATAATTACAGAGAACGGAGCGGCAATTAGAGAAGCCACCTCTATGGATCACAAAGCGCAGCAGCCCCGACGCGTCACCCAGCGCTGGGACGGGACGTCGGGCTCGGTGACACTTCGCTCTCAGCGGTGACAACTTTCTTTTTATTCTGACATGACAATCCGGAGATCGGAGCGCTGGAGAGGTGACAGGGAGCTGAGGCTGAGATCGGTCCGGTCATGCTGATGGCAGATGGAGCTCCTGTGATCCGCAGCCCCAGGGAGCCCGGACGCCCCATGCAGCTGCTCTCGATCGTGCTGCTGCTCTGCGGCGCCTTGCTGCTCCTTAGCCCGGCTGTGCGAGGCTGCGGGCCGGGCAGGGTGGTGGGCAGGAGGAGAAGACCTGCCAAGCTCACCCCGCTCTCCTACAAGCAGTTCAGTCCCAATGTGCCCGAGAAGACCCTGGGGGCCAGCGGGAGGTACGAGGGCAAGATCGCCCGCAACTCGGAGCGCTTCAAGGAGCTCACTCCAAACTACAACTCGGACATTATCTTCAAGGACGAGGAGAACACCGGGGCAGACAGGCTCATGACACAGGTGAGGGGTCCTGGGGTTGGGGGTATGAGACAGGTGATGGGTTCTGGGGATGGGGGTATGAGACAGGTGAGGGGTCCTGGGGATGGGGGTATGAGACAGGTGATGGGTTCTGGGGATGGGGGTATGAGACAGGTGAGGGGTCCTGGGGATGGGGGTATGAGACAGGTGATGGGTTCTGGGGATGGGGGGATGAGACAGGTGAGGGGACCAGAGGTGGGGATATGAGACATGTGAGGGGTCCAGAGGTGGGAATATGAGACAGGTGAGGGGACAGGGATGGGGGTATGAGACAGGTAAGGGATCCTGGATGTGGGGATATAAGAGGTGAGTGGTCCAGAGGTAGGGGTATGAGCCAGATGAGGGGTCCAAAGGTAGGGGTATGAGACAGATGAGGGGTCCAAAGGTAGGGGTGTGAGACAGGTGAGGGGTCCTGGATGTGAGGGTATAAGACAGGTGAGGGGTCTGAGGTGGGAGTATGATAAAGGTGAGGGGTCCAGAGGTGGAGGTATAAGAAAGGTGAGGGGTCCAGAGGTGGGGTATGATAAAGGTAAGGGACCAGAGGTGGGGGTATGAGACAGGTGAGGGTTCCAGGGGAGGAGTTTGAAACAGGTGAGAGTATCGGGGATGGGTGTATGGGACAGGTGAGGGGTCCAGAGGTTGGAGTATAAGACAGGTGAGGGGTCCAGAAGTAGCGGTATGACTCTGATGAGGGACCCCCAGGATGGGAGCACGAGACAGGTGAGGTGTCCAGATGTGACAGTATGAGACAGGCGATGGGCATAGAGGTAGGAGTATGCACAGGTCAGTGGGCTAAAAGAGGAATTATAACTTTAATGAGGGTACAGGGTTGGGATTATGACACAGGTGAGGGACCCAGAGGTGGGATCGTGACCCCAATGAGGGACCCAGAGTTGGCATTATGATCCAGGTGAAAGACTCAAAATTGTCAGTTTGATGCAGGAGAGGGGCCCAGAGTTGGGAGTAAGGCATAGGTGATGGGCCAAGAGTTGGATTCATGACGCAGGTGAGGGACCAGAAGTGGGTTTATTATATAGGTTTGGGGCCCAGAGTGGGATTACGATACAGTTGAGGAATTGGATGTGGGATTTCATAAATGAGTAAAAGATGAAAGTGTGATGATGTTTAGATGATGGCACTGGTTAGGGGGTGAAAGTAAGGGATGATGGTGCAGGTGAGGAGATGAAGGTGGGATGATGGATCAGTTGAGGGGATGATGGCACAGGTGAGAAGATGAAGATGAGATGATGGTGCAGGTGAGGAGATGAAGGTGGGATGAGGGATCAGTTGAGGGGATGATGGCACAGGTGAGGAGATGAAGATGGGATGATGGCACAGGTGAGGAGATGAAGATGGGATGATGGTGCAGGTGAGGAGATGAAGATGGGATGATGGTGCAGGTGAGAGGTTGAAGCTGTAATGTAGGTGAGGACAGGAGAGGAAAGGAGAAATGAATGAAGTGATGCTAAAGTTAAGGAATAGGAAACCAAGAAGATAAGCAGCTGAAAATAATGGCGTGTCTTGGTGCAGATGATGGCATAGGACACAGATATAGAGGAAAGTGTCCACAGGTCAGGGAACTGTGAATGTTGAATGATGGCACAAAGCCTGATTATTGATAGTGATATTTCGGTAGTGTGATAGTAGAATATTGTTCATGTGATAATGGCATATTCGTATTGTGATAGTGGTATATAGGTAGTGTGATAGTGGTATATAGGTAGTGTGATAGTGGTATATAGGTAGTGTGATAGTGGTATATAGGTAGTGTGATAGTGGTATATAGGTAATGTGATAGTGGTATATAGGTAGTGTGATAGTGGTATATAGGTAGTGTGATACTGGTATATAGGTAATGTGATAGTGGTATATAAGTAGGTTGATAGTGGTATATATGTATTGTATATAGTGTAGTGGCATATACAGTAGGTATTGTGACTGTGTACTCTGAACATGAGCTTGTGGTACAAGTGAGAATAATGGGCTCAGCTTTGGGCAGGTGATAGGGGCTGCACATGGCTTGTAACAGGAGAGGAGACGTGGTGAGATTAGGAAGGATGAAGGGCGCTGAGGTCCGAGTATCACATTATAAAACAATTTAAGGTCTCGTCATCTTCTGTGCAATGGTTGCGGAGCGAATACAAGAAAGGTTTTATGATACCGCTCATTAGGCAGAAGGCAGCCACATAACATTCCCATTTGATTTACTGCCGCAGTGTAAATATAGAATAACATGCGGCAATTGTTCTTCCTTTTCCTTTCTGACGGCGAAATCAAATGTTTAACTGGTTACTATGGACTACTTCACAATTATTTGTAAATAACTATGTACAGTCTTATGACACAGGTTTATGGTTGAAGGGTTTGACTGCTTCTGAGGATAGGTGTGGCGCACACTGGAATGAACAGAGGACACGGACACGGTGGTGGGAATAGTACATAGTGACCAGGAGAGGACACGCTGGAGGGGTGACAGGTCACAGATAAAGGTTACAGCAAAGATCAAACAAGTCATCCGTGATAGCTGTCAACACTTCATGTCCAGCCGTGGATAGAATGCGGAATGATTAGATCTCTCGTTGGGTTTTTACTGCTATCTGGGGCTCCATAAAGGTGCCCATACACTGCGCGATTATCGTACGGCAATCGCGGGAAATCGTAAAGTGTATGGAAGGCGTGCGACCGTTTCTACTTCCGTCGAACAAGCAGACTGGAAAACCCACCGGGAATCGTACGACTCTTGGCGAGTTAGTAGCCTGCTTTTTCGACAACTGCCGACAGGCCGGTGTGCGCACGCGCACACAGCTCGTTTGCAGTCATCTGAAGCCTGCCCCTCAGGGGGGGGCGGGCTTGCGATGATCGGAAATACGATCTGCCTGTCCAAGATGGGCAGATCGTATGTTTTTTTACTTACTTTACAACCCTCGCAAGATAAAAGTCTATGGCCACCTTTAGGGAGATTTAAGGTGCCCATACACCTTACTATTATCGGTCGATTTGCGTATGCGATCGCGTTTTTGTGTGATATTCGTAAAGTTGATGGGCAGTGTACAACCGCCAGTACTGTACAATCGTACGACTTGACTTCAACTTGAGTTGACTTCCCAGCAGGTTAGAAAACTTCAGTCGATCGTACGATTTTCGCAAGGTTGGTGGCGTTTCCGTATGTCAAAATTCGTGCGATTAACACTGCTCATGCGCATACGAAAATAAGTGCGGGCGATTAACGCAATTCGTCCAGGTGTTGTTTTTTAACTATCGCTAATTGAACCTTGCGATGATCGGGGCAGGATGGGGACGTCGTACGAAAATCGTACGACTGTTCGATCATCGGGCGAAAAGTTTCGTCCGACGATCGCTTGGTGTATGGGCAGCTTTACCCAGGAAAAACCTTCAACAGCAACATGGAAATGAAAATGCTTTAAGGTGCCCGTACACGATTTTCGTACGGCGGCCCCATCCTGATCCGACCATCGCAAGGTTCAATTAGCGGTAGTTTTAAAAAACACCTGGACGAATTGCGGTAATCGACCGCACGTATTTTCGTTTGCGCATGAGTAGTGTTAATGAGTAGGTTGAGAAAAAACACAGGTTGATGAAGTTCACCCCTCTGTGTATGAGTTTTATGTGTTTGATCCAGAGGATCAATTTGCTCTAAGAGGGTAAAAAAAATCCTCGCTGACCCCATACTGGCGATCGGATAAATCCTTCAACCAATGTGCTTTGGAATGTAAGAACTCCCATAGCCCTGTATATTATGCCGGTTGTATCAACATTAGAACCTAGAGGCTAGGTTCAGACCTGAGCGACACCCGGGGGCGCGCGATCGCGTGCTAGTGCAATGGGGTGACATCCGCGCGGCAATCATTAATACAAGGTACAAGTACCTTTTTTTGCGACACACGACGGACGGCTTTTATAGCCGCAATGTTGTGCAATTGCACGGGTGGAATCGTGGCAGGAAACCGCGCAATCCGCCCGGCTCGACTGGGTGCCATTAGAAAATAATTGCACCCACAGCGCGATCGGCTGTGTTGGGTGACTCCGTGACCGCCGGTAATCCGCACGGTTTTGTGCACGATTGCAGCGTGGTCAGGAGTCGCACAGGTGTGAACCTAGCCAGAATCCTTTGACATTTTGTTTACACCAGCAGCAGCAGCACGCCCCCCTACGCTCTCCCTCCTGCACGTCTGTGCGGATGAGCGTACTCGTACGCCCACAGCATGGATCCTGTCTGCGTCCGAGCCGGAACACCCGCACCCTGCACTTGAGGGGAGCGTAGGGGGGCGTACGGCCGCGTAGTCCCATAGAGAAGGACGGGGGCTGCGTACTAATCACACGCAGCACCTGTCCTTCCCGGGAACCGCCCGATAAGGCCGTGCACACAGCACGGAGCTGTACGTGCCGGCCGATTACAGTGTGATTGAGGCCTAAAGCTGACCATGCACGCTGCAATCTAATTGTTTAATCAACTTTCACCTATGAAGCGCAAGGCTTGCCTGATTAGATAGAAACTGAGTGGACCTTTTAGGTACGTCCTCAAGTTATATAGTTTTAGTGAACCTAAAAGAGATTGTACAATCAGATTGTTAAACTGACCTGACACAGTACAACCTGACTGTACAATCTCTGTAAAGGTGCCCATACACCTATCGATTATGGTTTGAAAATCGTCCACAAATGGTCTTTCGTACGATAATTGTGTTCATGGGAACCCAACGATTTTTTTTTACTGTACTCCTGGCCGAATTTTCTGGAAGGGTGAGGCTGGAAAACCTTTTGAATATCGATGGATTAGTGGCATTTTCGTACGGAAAAAAAAATTGCAACAAGAACGCTGCACATGCGCAAACGGAAATCCGTTGTGTCGATCGATGAAATTTGGTGAGTTAGTGTTGCTCAAGAATGAGTATCGGAATCGACATCGGTCTGTGCATGATGGGGTATTCCAGCGGAAATCGAACGAGGGTTCGATGACGGCACGAAAAAAATCTAACGATGATTGCAGAGTGTATGGCCAGATTTAGATCTGCAGAGTACAAGAGTCTGATAGCTTAGATAGCTCCTCATACTACATAGTTTCGGTAGATCTAATGTTGATTGTGCTGAGATTGTGCGGTCAGATTGTTATGTGTGTAGTGAGCCTTAAAGGAGAACTGTCACAGGTCGGCTCAGTAGATCGGGAGGTGAGCAAACACTGGCGTTCGCTCACCTGCCGATCCTGTCACGGCTCTCTGCCGTGACAGGGGAGGGGCTGGATTCCCCCTCCCTGCTCCGATCCTCCAGCGCTGACTGGCGGAACGGACGGGGGAGGGGGCGGGTACAGCTGGCTCTGCCTCTAGATAGGCAGAGCCAGCTGTCAGTCACGCAGTAGGGCGGATCCAGACATAATTGTCGGGATCCGCTTTAGCTTCAGCGTCTCAGTATACCGCGAGCTACAGCTTGCAGTATACTGAGCTTAGGGTGACGAGAGGACGCTAGTTTGTGTCCTCCCGTTACCCTAAGGAGAACTATGGGGAAAAGCCTTAACCCCATAGTTCTCCTTTAAGGTGCCCATACACCTTACGATTATCGGATGAAACTTTCCGTCCGATGATCGAACCGTCGTACGATTGTCGTACGGGGGCCCCATCCTGCCCCGATTATCGCAAGGTTCAATCAGCGGTAGTTAAAAAAAACACCCGGACGAATTGCGGTAATTGACCGCACGTATTTTCCTTTGCGCATGAGCAGTGTTAATCGTACGACTTTTGACGTACGGAAACGCCACCGACCTTGCGAAAATCGTACGATTGACTGAAGTTTTCGAACATGCAGGAAAGACAAGATTGTACAGTACTGGCGGTTGCACACTCCCCATACACCTTACGATTGTCGTACGAAATTCGATCGCATAGGATTATCGTATGGGCACCTTTACATAGCTGGACAGCTGGGGCTGATTTTTTATAAGTTTCAAGAAGATTTGGTGTAATATATATTATTATTTGGAGATTAATATTATTAATAATTGAATATTAATTTTGATAGTAATACAGATTTGATACATTTGCAGAATGATCCTAAGTGAAGGAATAAAAAGTAACTTGTATGCTGCAATTGTTTTCACATGTGCTATGCTATTGATCGGTTCATCGATTATTGTTTCTTATCATTTGCACTTTGAATAGTTACAGATATCTTTTAGTCTTTCATTGCCTTGTACGATAAATGATTACTTGTATCGAAAACGTGCTTCAAAAAACATCTAAGGGCAGAGACTCATTAACTCCCATCGACTGATATCTCCCATTTGTAATCGGTCATTGTTAGACCCGATGGGTTGAACTTGATGGACTTGCGTCTTTCTTCAGCCTCATCAACTATGTAACTCTGATGGGTTTTGTACATTTTGTATAATTATATTTTTGTACTTGGGATGATACAATTATTGGTCGTGTTGATCAACATTTATATGAAAACTCATCCATGTGTGGGATTTTGATCAATGCTTTTCTTTAGTACAGTTTGAAAATAGTGAGAAACACTTTTTCCAGTGCTTACATGTCTGCTCCCAATGTCTTTACAGTAGTTGACGGACATTGTGCAGTGTCCAGAAAATACAGATTATTGTCGTTAGAATGTTCAGATAGATCAGGGCATTCTTAATTTATTTATAAATACCGACCTCCAATGGATTACCCAATATATCCCCAAATCAGCGGGTACAGCTGGCTCTAGATAGGCAGAGCCAGCTGTCAATCATGCAGCTGGGTGGATCTCAACAATAATGTCAAGATCCCTCCTGGCTGCAGCGGTATTAGTATACCGCGAGCTGTAGCCCGTGGTATACTGAGCTTTGGGTCATGGGAGGATGCTAGTTTATGTCCTCCCGTGACCCTTAGGAGAACTATGGGGAAAAATACTGACCCCATAGTTCTCCTTTGAAATTATATTAAAGCCAAAAGGTTTTTAAGCTTTTTCAAATGCTAGTGAAATCACTTACAATGGATGCTGCTTCTCGATGTTTAAAAGTTTGAGCTTCTTATAGAATCTGCTGGTCCCCTGAGCACTGTTCCTGATATCCTGGTTTAGGGTGGCTCCTTTCCCTCGCAGGGTCCTATGGAGCCACCCTAGTGTGTGCAACTAAGCTGTGTGTGTCTCCACAAACACACAGACACAGCAAGGCAAGTCACTACGCTGCTCCCAGATCCTCCTTCCTCCCTTTTTCCATGCTAGTAGACTAACAGCTGCTGGAGACTGCTCTGCCCCTTGTACTGGACATGAAGTTCAGGAAAGCAGAGCGGAGAGAGTTGGAGTCAACTGTTCTGAAACATGCTGACTGGAAGTGTTTGGTCAGAAATGTGAAGAAACACTTTGCTGGACAATGTGTATTGGTTGGATCTGGGTTCATTGTTGTAAAAAAAAAGTTTGAGCGTTTAATACGACTTTGAAAGATGTCAAACGTTTGGTTCTACCTTACACATGGAGAGATAGTTACAGAGCAGCTGACAGAAAATCATAAGGCTTTTTTAAATATTGATATCAACACTTCAAATCACAAATATTCAAAAAACCAGAAAAAGTGATATTTCTGCTGTTGTAATTGTACTTTCAAAACAAAGAAGGGAGATTCCCGACAATGTTGCTCACAGGTCAGCGGACACATCGGGTCCATCTGTCCACTTTGATTTCAGGTTCAATAATGCAGAGATCGCACTTTCCTATTTTCTCATTCCTCACAGATCAAGTCCCTCACACCCATCATTTGGTTCCCCAATCACCAAGGTGTATAGATACCACCGGGAAATACCCCTTTTTTGTTGGGTTTCATCTTATTGATCAGTCTTTGCCAACTTTGATTTGTTTGCTTAAGGAACAAATGAACCCATAAAATAATTTTCAGGTCTAAAATTATTGTACCTACAAACGTATAAAACATCGGCGTGATCACTTGTAGAAAGGCTCATATAAAAGACTAACGCTGGGTTCACACCTTAGCGTATTGGAAACTCGCGTTTGCCCCGCGTTTCTTACCGCGCGGTTTTACCGCGATTTGCGGTAAAAGAAACGCGCGGCAAACGCGAGTTTCCGAGGAGGGTATCCGGCTGTATCCTGATGGATACAGCGGGATAGGCGCGTTAATACGCCCCAAAGAAGCTCTGGAACTTCTTTGGGCGTATGGCGTTTTACCGCGCGATCGTACGCGCGGTAAAACGCGCAGGTGAGTACCATGCCCATAGGCAAACATGGGTTTTCACCTGTTGCACGTTTTACCGTGCGTAGGAGCGCGCGGTAAAACGCTCAGGTGTGAACCGGGCCTAAAGAATGTGGTGTATATTTTTGACACCCAGAGCAGATCGTTTTTTAATGCTCCTCACTGCTTAACAACGAAATTATTGAAGTGAATGTACAGTAAATAGCCGGAAAAAAACCCCTCAAACACCGAAAACTGTGGTATACCCTGACATTGGTGGTCTGTGTAGAAATGACCATTTACTTTGATGGTCAGTGTTGAAATGACCCCTGGCATTGGCGGTCATTGTAGAAGTGACCTCTGACATTGGTGTTTAGTATAGTACTGACCCATTACATTGATGGTCATTGCAGAAATGAACCCTTACATTGGTGGTCCGTGTAGAAGTGAATCTTTTTATTGGTGGTCAGTTTAGACGGTACCCCTTACATTGGTGGTCAGTGTAAAGGTGACCCCTTACATTACCTGTCAGTGTAGAAGTGACCCCTTACATTAGCAGTCAGTATAGAATTGACCCCTTACATTGGTGGTCACTGTAGAAATAACCCTTTACATTGGTGGTCATTAAAAAACTGCCCCCTTAAATGGTGGTCATTGTAGATGGAAAATCAAGTTGCCACTTCTCATTGCTCAAGGAACCCTTTGCAACCGCAGGAGGAACCCTAGAGTTCCACTCTGGTTAGGAAAGGCCATCATTGGTGTTGAAACAAGGAAATCAATTCATATTTGCCACGGGGGATCTGTAATAAAAGCTCAGCTGCAGTAAAACATAAGAGACATCTTCTTCCGGGTTCGGGATCTTTGGCCATATTGATTTGCCGTGTCAGGATGACGTAACGCTCGCGCGTGAATGAGGGCCGCAAGGGTTGGTAAGTAGTTATCTGTATTATGTGACATTCAGAAGGCCACTAGAAGGAAAATCCAAGGAATCTGTATATAAAATATACTCACTCATGTATCCCCACCGCCACCTAACTGACATATCCCATTCTTCTGGGTTTTCAAGGCTAAGTATAAAGACTTACCCTCACTCCTGCAGGCTGGTGCATCCACTGTCAGCCAGCCATAACTGAATGCAGGTTGGACAGAACCACCACTTGGTCTGTGTCCGGACTGTGGGACAGCCAAAGGACTGGATGTGGCCCGTGGGCCCTAAAATGGCCAGGTCTGATCTAACAGCGATCCGGAGTTGTGCTTTAAGGTGTGATGGGTACTATGCCGTGCTGACACATATGCCAGGCTAGATATTCGACTAGTCACTATTGCCTTTGAAGTGGCGGGAAGGGGGGGGGTATGCTACTGGCCACCAATATCTAGGAATGGAGAAAGGGAACATTCGCCTATGCGTCTATTGTCTGTGCTGGGAGCATTCTCAATCGCGAATCCCCAGCACTTGGACCGCAGTCGCACTGTCTCCAACAGCTCCTGGTCACAGAGTGATGATGAGGATTCGGACAGTCTTCCAATCACGTGATCGCTGTGATAGTCAATCACATAGTCACATGATCAGAAAACCCATGTAATGCCTCTGGTGTTACTTTCTCCCACTGGTGACAACGGGTTAGATGCCACCATCATTTCACCTTCCCCTTGACTCCAATGCATTTGACAAAAATGGCGGAATTTCTTTGAAATCTTCCGATTGAACTTTCAGGGAAATGAAAACTCGATCTCTCTCATCTCTATTCCGTGCATTCAAGACAATCTGCATGTCATACATCAAACGTCGACACTTCCCTTCAATTACCATCGCTATATCAGTCATCGCGATCATTCACCCTGTTGATACGAATGACTGCCGCGATAAGATCAGGTACAGGATAAGCCACATGGATTGGCCAACAAAAGATAACATTTAAAAGTTTAATGAGGAAAAATTATCTTCTCATCATCAGATTGGCCATAAATCAATATTTGATAGATTTACTTATATTTTTTTTGCACTTCGGTGCTCCGCCCTCTGTACACAGAGTATAGATGAAGAGATCTCTGGAGAGAACACTTTATTGGAGCCTAACTTAAAGAAGAACTTCAATACAATAGTCATGGACTACAGAGCAACCAGCAACAGCTGAGACAATAAACACCATGGTCAGGAGTATCTAATGTACAGCACAGCATTCATGGAGCAGAGGTCAGGACTATGTAACAAAAAACACAGTAGATACAATGAAGGAGACAGGAGTATGTAATGTACAGCATAGCTTACAGGGTGCAGCATTCAGGACTGTGTAACTTAAAACACAGTGTATACAAAGCAGTGGAGAGGAGTATCTAATATACAGGTGAAACTCGAATAATTAGAATATCGTGCAAAAGTAATGGCAGTAAGTGCTGCAAAAGGGGCCCAAACCAAGTACTGAGTACATATGCATGCTTGTACTTTTCAGAGGTCCGATATTGTTCTATGTACAATCCTTGTTTTATTGATTGCATGTAATATTCTCATTTTTTGAGGTTGTGGATTTGGGGTTCTTGGGGTTTTCATGAGCTGTAAGCCATAATCATCACAATTATGACAAATCACGGCTTGAATTATCTTGCTTTGCATGTAATGAGTCTATCTCATATATTAGTTTCACCTTTTAAGTTGCATTAGTGAAATAAATGATATATAATAAATATCCCTCCTCTCTCCCTCCTTCCTTCTTCAGGCATTAGTGCCAGTAGAATATCTGCCCCGGCATTGTTGGCCAACAAAATATTCCCTTCCTGCTTTTCCAGACATTGGTGGCCAATAAAAGCTGGCCTCTTCTCAGGCATTATTGACCACTAGAATATCTGCACCAGCATTGTTGGTCAGTAGAATATCCCCTTTCTCCATTCCTAGATATTAATGGCCAGTAGCATATCCCCTTCCCGCCACTTCAAAGGCATTAGCGACTAGTAGAAAATCGGGCCCAGCATTATTGGTCAGCAGAATGACCCCAATCTCCATTCCCAGCACTGGGAATATCCCTTCCCTCTTCTCAGGCGTTAGTGACCAGTATAATAGTGACCAGTAGAATATCTGCCCCAGCATTGTTGGTCAGTAGAATATCCTCTTTCTCCACTCTCAGACATTGGATTGGTGGCCAGTGGCATACCCGCCATCCCCACCTCCGCAAATTTAAATTAGAACATCTGTTCCAGCATTTGTGGCCAGTAGAATATTCCTCCTTCCCTCTTCGTAGGCATTAATGACCAGTAGAGTGTCTGTCCAGCATTGTTGGCCAACAGAATATACCCCCACCTTTCCAGACATTGTTGGCCAGTAAAATATCCGCCCTGGTCTCTTCTCAGGCATTACTGACCAGTAGAACATCTTCCCTAGCATTGGTTTGGTGGCCAGTAGCATACCCGCCATCCCCCACCTCCGCAAATTTAAAGGTATTAGGTATTGGATTGGTGGCCAGTAGCACAGTGACATTCCCACCTATTCCCCCCCCCTCCCCCACCGTCACAGTAGAACATCTGTTCCAGCATTGGTGGCCAATAGAATATCCCCCTTCCTCCCTTTCCAGGCATTGGTGACCAGATAACATCACCCCCCTCCCTTCCCCCACCACTTCCAAGGCATTAGTGGCTAGCAGAATAGTAGAATATCTCCCTTGTTGCTCAGGACCATCCACAGAAGTCCCAGGACAAATAAAGCTGCCTGTTGACTCCCATTTAAGTACACATAGCTTTTTGGAGTGATGCAGCGCTCCTCACCACTTGGAGAAGTACTGAAAAATAAAAATCCAAGATTCTAACCTTTCCCCACTGCTTCACAGAAATGCAGTCTGCTCCCAACCAGCACAGTGTTAGATTTGCTCCTTGTGCTGCTTCTCTCTCTCCCATTCTGAGCTCTGGTGTAAAGGGATGGTAAGGATCTGATGCCAAGTCACATTCAGGTACTTACACTAGTTGCATTTAGAAGAATACAATTGTTGATGTATTAATGAATACAGAGCTGTAATAAATCATTTAATCTGCCTGAAGTTCAGCTTTAATGATGAAGTATAAATCTAACACAAGCAAAGACAATGTAACAACATCCTGCTGCATGAAGCTGCCACAGAGTACAGGGACGTGTACTCGGAAGGGTTAAGTGACGACATGAAAACTCTCGGGCGTACACAAGCGTACTTCCAATTTCCAGGTTATAGATTTAACTATATGGCTTCTTATCTGCAGTGCCACATCTCTGACCGTTCCTCTGGAATGTCAGTTCTTCAATAAGGCATGAGGAAATGCTTTCCATAAAGGGATCACAGCCAGGCTGGGAGGACCCATTACAGTCTTCTATGGAGGGATCACTCGGGGGGGATGTCCACTTAGCCTGTCCAGTGGCAGTGCACCTGCTCTGTGTGTGGTGCGCCGCAGTGTCATTCATTGTAAATTGTATCTGAAGGTCAGGGTCGAAGTCACAAGCCGAGGTTCGATCACAGAGAAGCAGAAGTGAGCCACCAATTCAATAAACAGAAGCAGGGTCAGGTCACAAGCCAGCAGGGCCATCCCTACCTTTTTTACCACCAGAGGCAGCCAGGAGAAGAGAGCTGAACCCCGGGCGGGAGGCGATGTGTGGCCCAGCGGGAGGTGGTGGGCGGCATGTGGCTGAGCTGCCAGCATGCGGGCAGGTGCTGTTAGTCGCCCATGCTGCCCCCCCTGGTGAGATTCTGGCTCATGGGGGGGTCTCCCTCTCCCTCATTATAGGGATTCCCCTGGAAGTTAAAGTCGTCATCTTTGGGAATCAATTTGCAGGTTGGGTCACAGGGAAACAGGAACAATCTATAGACAGTCAGCAATTAGCCCAGACTCCATGCTGGTTTAAAGAAGAATTATGAGGCGAGTGATTTTCACTCATCCTCATAATCTGAGCCGACCTGTGACAATGAGACTGTCACAGGTCGGCTCAATAGATCGGGAAGTGAGCGAACACATACCGTCGCTCGCTCACTTCTCAATCTATCCCTGCAGAGAGCCATGACTGTCACTCACGGCTCCCTGCAGGGATTCCCCCCTCCCCTGTCCGATCCTCTAGCGCTGACTAGTGGAACGGACGGGGTGGGGGCGGGTACAGCTGGCTGTGCCTCTAGATAGGCAGAGACAGCTGTCACTCACGCAGCTGGGTGGATCCAGACAGCATTGTCGGGATCCGTTCCGGCTGCGGCGTCTCAGTATACCACGAGCTGTAGCTCGCGGTATACTGAGCTTTGGGTGACGTGAGGACGCTAGTTTGTGTCCTCCCGTTACCCTTAGGAGAACTATGGGGAAAAGCCCTAATCCCATAGTTCTCCTTTAAATAGGCCAACTGATGCCAACGAGCACACCAGTACACGTGCTTGGCAGTGCGCGCACACTGATGCTAACTTTTATGCGCATGGGTGCTGGTGTTCTGTGTGTGGTGCCATTCATTGTAAATTGTATCTGAAGGTCAGGGTTGAAGTCACAAGCTGAGCTCGAACACAGAGAAGCAGAAGTGAGGCACCAAATCAGTAAACAGAAGCAGGTCGGGTCACAAGCCAGGATCATTGTCTTTGGGATACAAGTCGCAGCCCGGGTCACAGGGAAACAGAAACAAGCTGAAGACCCGTCAGCAATTAGCCCAGACTCCATGCTGGCTTAAATAGGCCAACTGATGCCAACGAGCATACCAGTACGTGTGCACGCCCCTGCGCTCTATCAGCGATGCTAATTTTTATGCACATGGGTACTGGTGTGCTACTCTGTGTTTGGTGCACTGCAGAGCAATTCATTGTATATTGTATCTGAAGGTCAGGGCCGAAGTCACAAGCCGAGGTCGAACACAGAGAAGCAGAAGTGAGCCACCAAATCAGTAAACAGAAGCAGGTTCCGGACTTCGGGAATCCAGTCTCAGGTTGGGTCGCAGGGAAACAGGAACAAGCTGAAGACCAGTCCAGCAATTAGCCCAGAATAGGCCAACTGATGCCAATGAGCATGCCAGCACATGTGCAGACCAGTGCGTGTGCACACCCGTGCGTGCACCACGATGCTAACTTTTATGCAAATAGGTACTGGTGTTCTGCTCTGTGTGTGGTGCGCAGTGGGGCCATTTATTGTAAACGTTAACCTAGCACAATGTACAGCAGAGCTCAATGGGCACCACAACGCTTACACCATGCTGTGCCTTCAAAAAGGGACATGTGCGTTTTTTCACCTGTTGTGGTGCATTGGCAGCCCATTCATAACAAACAGGCTGCCATAACTCAATGCACGTTGGTGCGCCACAACATGAATGGGCCCTAAATCCTACCCCGGGGAAGGAAGCGCAGAGAGTATATTGGGACACAGATCAGTTAAACAGTAACGCGGGATGTCTGTGCAGATGACCCGACCAAAGAAAAGTTGCTGGGCTTGGAATTCCCCTAATTAGACGAGGGCCGGGAGGATCGCTCCCATTGGAAGGCACGGGATACATTTTTTTAGTGTTTTGTTGCTGCAGAAAAATCCAGGGAGCGGCACTCCTCTGCGTGTCCCTCTTTCTAGTAGCGAGGTGTGTATATATATTTTGGAGGGGGCTCAGGAGCTGTTATACCCAGAGAGGTATGTGAAATATTTATTTGACACTTAGTAAAATGAAAAGGAACGGCCAGGCATCGTTCATATCCTACGCAGTCACGAGGTTCAATCTGAATTCCGCTCGAGCCCAAAGTCACGGTGGCAAAGTGTTTTCCGAAGCCCAATAAAAACTTCATGGGATCATGTCATCCGATGTTAATATGTAATAAGTACAAAGCAAACATCCACGTTAGCCGGGCCGAGTGCGAAAGGGTCCAGCGGCCGCACAGGGATCGCAGTGTGCATGCAGGGTTGTTTACTCTTGTCTTCATCATACTTAAGAACATTGAGCTCCGAGGAGTGTACCGTGATTGGAGGAGCGAGTGAGAATAAAGAATTTATGGGTTACGGGCTGCACTCTGTATACAAACACTGGGGTAAAGCCCAGCTCCAGATTGAATGCTTGCATCAGGCCCTGAGGGCTCTTAAGACGAGTACTAAGGCAAGGTGCTGTGATGTTTACAGGAAGCTATGTACAGCACCCTGCTGGCCCCTCCCACCAGCAATAATCTGCCTGCATTGCATTGAGAAGCATGGAGACCTAGTGATTCCATAATTGATATGTAATAAAAACAGAAATATTTTATTAAAAAATATAATTCGCATTGAAGTCAATGGAGGCTGTTCACACCTTTGCGGTTAGTCGCGCGGATCAAATCGCCTGTTGCAGGAAAAGGTGCAGGAGCTATTTTCAGCCGGTTGCCGTGCGGTTTAGGTCCCATAGACATCTCTATACATTGAAAACCGTGCGGTTTTCAATGAACAGTCGCGCGATCAAAAACGCGCGAAAATTAGGCGAAAACAGCTCAGCGTCTTAATCGCCTAGGTGTGAACCTAGCCTTAAAGAAAAAGATTTTGGCCTATGCTATTTGCAAATATTGCCTAAAACAAAAACTCCGGTGTTGTTATTTAAAACACGCACTTCTAAAGATTTTATCAAACGTTATCTGAGCTTCTAACCTGCTTTTGTTCTGTAAATGTTAATAGGTTGCTTCGGCTCACTTGCTGAAATATTTTAAAATAAGTGCTGGCCTGGGGGGTTTCTGGCTGTGTAATAATCATACAATCAGCCTCTGTGTTATATTAAGGAACATGGTTCTTGTACTATCCCTATATACACTGAGTGGCCAGATTATTATGACCACCCCATCAGTACTTCGTTGGGCCGCCTCGTGACTCCACGAGATGGTGAAAGGTGATGCGAGGAATCTGACACGGCACTGTTGCCCTTCTGTTGTCTTGTACCAGTCTTGCCACTCTCCGTTCTGCCCTAACATTGACTAGTAGCTGACGGCCACAATTCGCACGTTCAGACCCAGATTTTCGGCTGACAGTCCGGTCTTTAAACACTTTAACAACAGCTGCTCTTGAACATTTAACGAATTCTGCTGTTTTGCTGATACTCGCTCCATGGCTCCGAGCGCCAACAATCATCCCACGTTCAAAGGCTGTTAAATCGCGTTGTTTCCCCGTATCTTCAGAAACAAATCACTTCTACTGTCGTGGTAACCAACCCGCTTCCCTATTTATAATGGTCTGGCCCTCTAGCAACTTCAGCGCCAAATTATAGCTAATTTGCCTGCAAACGTCAGGTGGTCATAATAATCTGGACACTCAGTGTATGTGAAGCATCCCCCCTCAACGTGGAAGTCTCTCCCAAGGATGACACACTGCAGTTAAACTAAGGGCATTGATAGGGATCCCTTTTATTTGACACTGGAAAATGAGAGTGAATTTCCCCAGAGAACAATGCAAACCTGACTCGGGGTTCTGGTTGACCCAGAAAAATAAGTTTTGGCTAGAGTTCCACCTTAATTTATCAGCAGTTCTGCAAGCTCATGTTCAGGCTGAAAGGGGAAGATGATTTTTTTAAGAACCTTAAATTCTAAAGTAGCCTTTGCGGCAGTTGTATATGTTACATTGTATATGTTACTTTCATATTTTCAGAAGGGAAAACATTCTTTTGAAGCCCAATGCCACCCACATGTTTGGCACTTAGGCTTCTATGACATTATTGAATTCTGCTGTCTGCCCATCGCCTTCTTTAGATATAACAAGAGCGGAGTTGGGAACCCTGAATCACCCTGTCCTGCATCTAGGATCTCTATCGTGGTGATGTCGTGTCCAGGGCTGCGTCCTGGGATCACAGCTTCACCCATATTTGAGTTACAGAGAGCATGGCCAGGGTATTAACTGTGGGGATCGTGGTCATGAGTGGGCGGTTAAAGCATATTGTAGGGTAAGACCGTGCATAAAATGGGTGTGGTTTCAGTGTGACTGGTAAGCAAGTACGTGTCAAATGGGGGGGGGGGGGGGGGGAGACTTTTTC
>NW_017306446.1:385347-387629 GCF_000935625.1 Nanorana parkeri | reverse complement strand
AGAGGAGACATTGTCCTGGGAACTGGGACTAATATGCTGGTTAGAATGATTTTTGCATGTTCAGAATAGTACAATACCAGTAAACACTGGGATCCAGTCAGTGGTCAGCCAGTTGCACAAGGTGAATGGCAGAGTTATAATTGGAATGATTATATTTGAATGATATAATTGGGGGTCATTCAGCAGGTAGGTTGCATGTGCTAGAACCATTTCCATCACTGGATAATACGTATTGCAGACTTTTCCTGGTATATCCTATAAAATATAGTTCCGTGTTTCAGTATTCAGTGATTCCACGGGCAGAGACATCCAACCCATTGTTCATGGACATAAGTGGTTTCCATAAACCAAAATAAAATGGGATCGAAATCGCCTCGATCGAAACCCAGCAAAAAAATCGAATGCTTTTGACAAAATTGATGTAATTCTTTCTGGTTTCAATCGTTTTCTCAGTAATCTGTATGGAAGCGATCAATTTATAGCCCAGGTTGATCATATTCGATTTGGGCCTCGTGTTGCATGACCCAATCTGGTTATCAGTAAGATCAGAAGAGCACCCATGTTAGAGACTTTGAAGGGTTTGGACTGTATATGGTGCTTGTGAGCTTATAATTGGTTTTATTTCTTAGTAGCAGCACAAAAGAGATTGCTGAGTAAAATCCCGATCTTTATTTATACCAAGGCTATAAGATATGTTTTGCATACTACATAAGTATATAATATGGTTCTTCCTCAACGCAACCAAACAGAAGTTGTTTTCAGTTTTTTGGGGCTTTTACCGCCTCTTGAAAATTGACACTTAGAGAAAGTAAATATCTGCACTCTGATAACGTCCGATAGCTCCAACATTCAGGAAGCAGAATTGTGCCAAACCATACATACCCTTCAGGAGCCTCAGTTCTTGACTTGTTTTGCTCGACCAATGGGCCTACTCATAGAGATCCATCATCAGTAAGGTGAAACCCATTGTTTGAGCTAAACACAACACATAAAGACTCTGAAGGGGTCTCAGTATGGTTTGGTACAAAGTGCGACTATATACTGTACATTGCCTTGTGTCCATATGTCTTGCAGCACTCCTTACTGGATATCCCAAAGGTAACGGGTGCACGTAATGACTGCGGATGGCTCCGCTCACAGTAAAACTTGAATACAGATGTCACCAGCACACCAGCATGAGAATTCCATATCAGTGCAAATCTATTTTATTGATAGATGTCACTCAAATGACAGTCATTTGAGTGACATCTATCAATAAAATGGATTTGCACTGATAAGGAATTCTCGTGCTGGTGATATCCGTATTCAAGTATATACATTGTCTGGCCCAAACAAAGTCACACAGTCTAATAGAGCCTTTAGCTTTGATTATGGCACGTTTGGATAAGCCTATACAATGTCACAACATTTATTTCTGCCCAGAGTTGCATTTTCCACCAAGATCTTGTAGTGATGATGGGAGAGTCGGACCACTGTGTAAAGTCTTCTCCGGCACATCCCAAAGATTCTCAATGCGGTTCAGGTCTGGACTCTGTGGTGGCCAATCCATGTGTGACAATGATGTCTCATGCCCCCTGAAGCACTTTTTCACAATTTAAGCCTGGCATTGTCATCTTGGAATATGCCCATTGTATCATCAAGGAAGAAAAAAATCCATTGATGGAAAAACCTGGTCATTCAGTATATTCAGCTAGGCAGCTGACCTCATTTTTTGGGGGGACATAACATTAGCAAAACTAGACCTATTGTCCAATGGAAGGCTCTTATCTATTTGCTTATCTAAATCCAGGTGGGGACTTTTTTTGGGCCAGGGAAGAAACCACAAGTGGTGATGAGCTCCTTAATGGCCAGCACCCTCATTACTGAGGATGTTATTTCAGGCGTTTATTTTGATGAGTTTAGATCCCTATGCTGGCCGCTTTCCACCGGCTATTTAGGTTTAATTGTCTTAGACATGGGACTAAATGGCAATTGCCGACCGATTGATCTGTTATGTTTTATTTTTTCGCATTGCATTTTATGCTTCTTCGATGTAACCTTCTCTAGAATACCTGATTTTTAGTGTGGGAGGCTCCGTGACACTTTCGTAATGCACTTCATTTTTGTACAATGTGCGGTTTATTTGTCTTCTTTGCTTTATTGTATTGTGAAAAATGTAATAAAATACTTTGAAAGTTAATGGCCAGCACCCGAGTGTTGGATGGTAGTGGTGATGGGATTCACCCCAAAATGTAAAAACACAACAGGAGTGCCAGACCAAATGGTGAAAGATTCCCTAGTAG
>NW_017306446.1:384066-385318 GCF_000935625.1 Nanorana parkeri | reverse complement strand
GTTTTTATCACCATCCTTTATCATAAAATAAATACAAAGTAAAAATGTGTATACAAATTCATAGTGTTAAACCAAGTTAATATTAAAATTCCTATTATACATCAATTTATAAAATAAAGTCAAAGCGGAAAAAACACGGTCAAAATTCCATGTGTCCATTAATTCATATGATCTGATGGACACTTGTAATTTTGAATCAGGGAGCGCTAGGAATGTTGATCTTGTTTTTGCCTTTTTATATAAATTGATGTATATTATGAGTTTTAATATAAAATGCTTTGACGCTATGAATGTCCCTACGTATTTTTAATTTTGTATTAGATTCTAGGCACCCACCTAAGGGGAGCCTTGCATTACATGAGGAGCCAGTGAGCTCATAATTTTGTTTTCTCCATGTTATTAAACGAATAAGTTTCAAAGTTTTGGCACCTATAAATATATCCTTTTTTGGGGTAGAGTCTTCCCAACTTAGAGCAGTACCCATCCCTTGGCTTGGTTTTAAAAAAATTACAGTTGGTAGCTATAGGTTCCACACTGCATATTGTATGCTATGGGATTTTCAGGTTCAGGCGAGTCTTGTAGTCCTAGTGGGACAAAAGTGAGGAGCTTTTTTAAGATGCCGCAAACGTCTTTAATTCACTAGATCAGGGGTGCCCACAATTTTTGTGTTAAGATCTACTTTTCAAACGACAAGCTACATGAGATCTACCAACGAAAAAAAAAACCTCCCTCGTTCTCTCTCTCTCTCCTGGCTGTCTCTCCTCGCTCATCCTCCTGGCTGTCTCTCCTCGCTCATCCTCCTGGCTGTCTATCCTCGCTCTCTCTCTCTCCTGGCTGTCTATCCTCGCTCTCTCTCTCCTGGCTGTCTATCCTCACTCTTTCTCTCTCCTGGCTGTCATTCCTTGTTTTATCTCCTGGCTGTCTTGTCTATCCTCGCTCTCTCTCTCCTGGCTGTCTATCCTCGCTCTCTCTCTCCTGGCTGTCTATCCTCGCTCTCTCTCTCCTGGCTGTCTATCCTCGCTCTCTCTCTCCTGGCTGTCTATCCTCACTCTTTCTCTCTCCTGGCTGTCATTCCTTGTTTTATCTCCTGGCTGTCTCTCCTCTCTCTCTCATTCCTGGCTGTCTCTCCTCTCTCTCTCATTCCTGGCTGTCTCTCCTCTCTCTCTCTTTCCTGGCTGTCTCTCCTCTCTCTCTCTTTCCTGGCTGTCTCTCCTCTCTCTCTCTTTCCTGGCTGTCTCTCCTCTCTCTCTCT
>NW_017306446.1:376350-383094 GCF_000935625.1 Nanorana parkeri | reverse complement strand
TGTCTATCCTCGCTCTCTCTCTCCTGGCTGTCTATCCTCGCTCTCTCTCTCCTGGCTGTCTATCCTCGCTCTCTCTCTCCTGGCTGTCTATCCTCACTCTTTCTCTCTCCTGACTGTCATTCCTTGTTTTATCTCCTGGCTGTCTCTCCTCTCTCTCTCATTCCTGGCTGTCTCTCCTCTCTCTCTCATTCCTGGCTGTCTCTCCTCTCTCTCTCTTTCCTGGCTGTCTCTCCTCTCTCTCTCTCCTGGCTCACCTTGCTGTATTTTGCAACAGGCTGTGTAAATTAATATTCTTTGATGTAATACATAGCACTACAACCACCAGTATCCACCAGAGAGGTGTCGGGGAGCTTGGCTCAGCAGACTCAGGCTAATAGGTAATCATGTGTGCGCAGCTAAATAAATATACCAAAATGGAATAAAGGGGCCGCTATTCACACCCTTCCTGATCTACCAGCATCAGCTTTGAGAGCTACTGGTAGATCACCCCTACACTAGGTGAACCTTGCAAGTGGTCCAAGCCTGCAATTTTCCAAACAGCTGTGCCTATTGCCTTCCCTTAAAAAAAAAAAAAAAAAAGACAGAAGTAGCTATGGGCGCCACCTTGCATCCTCTCTGCTATGGGACTTTGAAGTCACCCGCGCTGTATACAATAGGGCGAGCCTTGAAGTCCAAAGCCTTTTTCTAGTATGCCGTAGTAGAGGCCATCAAGGATCTCAAGGGAGCAAGGGTGGGATCTCTGAGAGAGAAAGTCTATCTAGTCCAGTAACTGAACGCCATTGCACTTAGCATGGCGTTACTATCGCGCGCTTCCGGGCTCACCGCCAAACCAATGACAATCAGAGCGTCGCTGATGATTCTGTTATTAGTTACGGCAAAGAAGAAAAATTTGCCTTAATTCCCGTTTTCCTTGTAAACATTAAACCTATTTTTTTTTTTTGCGTGGAAAAGAAATATGAATGAAACGCTTCTAAACTTAGCTGGGCGATAGAGGATGACTCTAGGAATGCGGTTTTGGAAAATTGCAGGCTTGGACCATTTTCAAGGTTCACCTAGTGAATTAAAGATGTTTGCAGCATCTTAAAAGCTCCTCACTTTTGGCCCGTCGAGACTGAAAAAAGCTGTGAAATTAGAGAAATTGGTGGTATGAGTTGGGATTACCACAAAGTATGCTATTATCGTTACAGCGCGTCTAGCACAGAGTATCCTGCAGAGGTGGGGAGAATTATCCCTTCACTGCAGAGGGCATGCATGGCAAATCCCTGAGGGTTCCTTAGTCTTCATAGTACATGTGTGCTGGTAGCATGCCTGATGATGTCTGTCTGTCACTGTGTAATGCCCCTGGTTCTCCGGCTATAATGGTAAAGGGACAGATTTACATTTCACCAAACTATGCCATGGTGCTTCCCTAACTCTTTGAAATTAAAGTATATGTAAATGCTAAACTGCTATTCAATAAAATTGTTGCCTACCATGATGTCCTCCTAATAGTTGCTCTCCAACAAACTGTCACTAGTGTTCCTATATGCAATTCCACCTCTTCTTACTGCTTTCTGAAGGCCTGACCCCTCTTGCTGTCCCTGGGTGACAACGGCCCATTACCAGCACCAGTGGTGTCACCTTGGTAGGGTCATTTATACAGAGTTCTACCGTCCACCAGTATGTATGGCCTTGATGTGCACAGCGCTAAAACACTGGATTAAGTCTCCTGTCACTCATGTCTGGCTGTTGAATTGTTCACTAGGGGAGCATGTGACAGGGTGACAACTCAGAAACACATCTGGGGGACACGGACAGAGGTTTATCACCCCATAACAGAAAGTGCCAGGACAAGGGACCTTCAAGGATCACTAGCTGTGTTTTTATTGAAGGGCAGGATTGAATCTGATTGGAGAATGTGGAGAAATACGGACAGTTACAGTAGGGATGAGCTTCATGTTTGACTTGACTATAAGTTTGACGAGAGCCCAGGCTGTTTGCAGTTCACCAGATGGATGAACAATTTGGTCAGTTCACTCACCCGCCAAACCTGTGTGATATTCTTTAGAGCTTACTGTGTCAGGCTGGTGACTGTTGGCTGAGCCACATTATTGGTTTTTACAATGAAGCCGTCTGCAACCAAGCATCCTAACAACCAATGGTGCTGTGCTGTCCAGCCCCTAGCATCCTAGCAACCAATGACATCACACAGGTGGCACAGCATGATTGGTTGCTGGGAGACAGACTGCGCTAGGTTCCATTTGCTTGTAAACTTATTTTTAGCTGGGTTCGGCAAATGTCCAAGCAAACTGAACCTAGACACATTTGGCTCATCACCATTGTACAGAGCAATTAAAATGTATCCATGCATGTAAGCACGTACTGTGGTGAATGCTGCAAACCAGTATAATGGCCCCTATCTATGAAACCCAACAGTCTACTAGTATACCAATGTTAGGGACCTCCCTAGGAAGGAGAAAGGGGCAGTGTATGAAAATCTTAGTAGTTGGTAGGTCTACTCATCCCAGGACAGAAGGACTATTCCATCAGCCTAAGCCAACAGAAATCCTAAAAAGGATTAGGTGAGAAGAGGGAGGGTAATGGAGAGGTAATGGGGATGCTTTGGTGGGAGAGGTCGCCCCCATACCCAAGAGAATTGAGGAACCTCCAGATGGAAGAGGATTGAGTAACTTCCAGATGGAAGAGGATTGAGGAACCTTCAGATGGAAGAGGATTGAGTAACTTCCAGATGGAAGAGAATTGAGGAACCTCCAGATGGAAGAGGATTGAGTAACTTCCAGATGGAAGAGGATTGAGGAACCTTCAGATGGAAGAGGATTGAGTAACTTCCAGATGGAAGAGAATTGAGGAACCTCCAGATGGAAGAGGATTGAGTAACTTCCAGATGGAAGAGGATTGAGGAACCTTCAGATGGAAGAGGATTGAGTAACTTCCAGATGGAAGAGGATTGAGGAACCTTCAGATGGAAGAGGATTGAGTAACTTCCAGATGGAAGAGAATTGAGGAACCTCCAGATGGAAGAGGATTGAGTAACTTCCAGATGGAAGAGGATTGAGGAACCTTCAGAGGAAGAGAATTGAGGCACCTCCAGATGGAAGAGAATTGAGGATATCTATCATCTTCCATACACATTAGGAAGTTGAGTTCACTAATCCGTTCTTTTATGATCAAGGTTTTCCAGTGTCGCGGAATAATCCGCTCTCACAGGTAGTACGAAGAATCGAAGGCAGACTTTTTTTTTATCTGGTTCAGAATTTTAGTATTTAAATAAAGCCAAAGATTTCCTAGTTTCACAAGAAGATTTATCAAATCATCGCAGGAGCAATAGCTTCTGAAACAATCCAACGGATTCCTTTGAATTCTATTTCAGAAAACTTTATTGTGCTTATTATAGAAACATAAAAGGCACAGCTACGGAATAACCTGTCCTTTGTACAGAGTAGTAAACAGCAGCTGTAAAGACAGAGGTGAAACAGGGACATGAAAACTAAAGTATAACCTGAAATAATTCCTCACATGCCAAAATTTACAGCAAAGTATCCTGTTTAATGTAAAGCCGTCTTTGAGGTCCAGGCAGTGATTTTGCCTAGGCACCCGGTCCCCAGAGCGGGGACCGGGTGACACCCGGCCGTGACGTCATCGTGCACATGCTGTCATCTAAGTGACGCCTGCAGGCGGCCATCTTTGTGATAGACACCGTCAGAGAGAGGAGGGGACGTTCACCTGGTGGGATGAGGTATGCCGCTGAGTCCCCTCCTCTCTCCTAACACTGTCGGAATCTCGGTCCCTGACCGGGTGCACCACTTTTTAGAGGGGGTGACACCAAAATGACTGTCAGTCATTTTGGTGTCACCCCTCCAATGGTGTCACCCGGGTGCGGGCCGCACCCCCCGCGTGACGCCACTGCCATATCGGTGTTAAGGATAGTGCAGGAAAATAAGACCAAAATTGTTGCTTGTGTCACCCGTGTAATTATTGTGTCATCTTTCAGACAATTTTGCAGCACAAATAGGGGGAATTTATCAAAACTGGAGCAGACAGAATCTGGAGCAGTTGCCCATGGCAACCAATCAGCATCTCTCTTCAGTTTGCTCAGGTAAGATTCGGAAATGAGACAGAGAAGCTGATTGGTTGCCCTGCACAGCTGCTTCAGATTTTGTTTGCTCCAGTTATGATAAATTCCCCCCATTGCATCTTTTTTTTAATTTCCTCTGGAACTGATACACTTTCATTTCCAAATTCCTCAAACCGCACCTCCGTGTGTACAACGCCACCACTTTGCAGGAGAGATTCTCGCAACAGATCTGTCCAAGTTGCGACAGATTCATATATACGTTGACGCGTACGTGACTCTGACGCATTTGTCGCAGTACCACGAGGTTAATTTTTACAGAGTATACGCGTTATGAATTCCGGGGTACGCCTTCCAAATCAGAATTTCATCCTCGAGTTTCCGGAGCCCGCCATCGTTCTGATAAAAGGGGGGTCGTATATTATCAGTAACCCGCGAGCCCTGGCACCCATCGCTGTAGCGCCCCGGGGCCGCCTGTAATAAACACTAACAGGGCCTTCCAGAATTTCACAACAAAGAGCTGCATTCTAAAGTCACGTATACGTTGCTTCCAAAAAAAAATAAAACTCTGTTGGGCCGAGGCCAGAAATGTAATTTAGATTCGCCCCCTAGGTGAGCTATCTGCTGAACGCGGCGTAGAATCCGCGTAGACCTTTAATACGTCTCACCGAAAAGGTTCAGTTAAAAAGAAATTAATCAAAAAGTGATTAGAACTTCTGCTGGATATAAGTCTTTGATCTGCACGTCTGCGTTGCGTGTTCAGGTCTATTAAACATAATGTATGCGGAAGGTGAATCACGTTTCCATGTGTTCTCTCTCCAGGAGCGCTGTCATGTGGTCCCGGAGACTCCTGTCGCCAGGTCACAAGGTGGCTGTCAGCTGAACTGTGCAGGAGGACATGCATGGGCAGTTCTGCTGGATACGTTAGTGACATCACTGAAAGCAGCCGGCGTGCTCGCGGATGGGAAGATTGTACATGGGAAGGTGAATCTGTTCATGTTGTTGATGTTTTCAGCGGCTGCAGACACTTTTTTTTCATTACTCGGTTTTGATGTTTATATGTCATTTATATATTGGGTATTTATTTGCAATCTTTTCCTGTTGGAACAGGAAGTGATTGGAAATCTCTCCAGTGGGGGCACGGATAACAAGAAAACACTTTTTTTCTTTGGAAAATTGGGATGTTTAGAACTGGGGATGTACTTCGTGTTCAGGTCGTCCATGAATTCGACTGAACAATTTGGCTAGTTTGCCTATTCGCCAAACCTCCATCTGTGTCCTAGCAACCATTCATACATTGATGCTGCACAATCTGCACATCAGCTTAGCTTGCTGGCCTGCACAGCATTGTTGGTTGCTAGGACACAGATGGGCACACCATAATAACCAATGAAGCTGTGGTGCCCTCTGTATCCTGGCAACCAATGATGCTGTACAGCTCACACACATCATTGGTTGACCAGTAACTGATTAGCACAGCATCATTGGTTGACCAGTGAGTGATCAGCAAAGCATCATTGGTTGACTAGTGACTGATCAGCACAGCAGCATTGGTTGACCAGTGACTGATCAGCGCAGCAGCATGGGTTGACCAGTGACTGATCAGCACAGCATCATTGTTTGCGAGTAGGGATGCACCACTACCAGTTTTTCGGTATCGAGTACGAGTACTGATAATCTTTTTTCGGTTCTTGCCGGTACCTGTGCCACGTGCCCAGATTATCAGACAGGCGGCGGATCATGACCCATAGCCCGGCTTCCTGATTGCCTGTAAAGCCGGTGTTCTAGCGAAAGAACATCAGCTTCACATGGCGAGGCTGCCTGGCTTCCTGGCCAATCCGGAAGCTGGGCGGCAAATCATGAGGTGCCGTCCAGTTTCCTGATTAGTAAAGGAAACCAGGCTGCCTGGCAACAGGTGAAACCAGCTTCCTAGCCAATCAAAAAGCCGGGCGGCACGTCATGACCTGCCTCCTGGCTTCCTGATTGGCTAGGAAGCCAGTGTCACTTGTTGCTAGGTAGCGTTGCTTCCTGACCAATCAGAAAGCCAGGAAATTAGTCATTACGTGCTGCCCGGGTTCTGGATTGGTTAGGAAGCCAGGCTGCTTACCAACAAGTGAAGCCCGCTCCCTACCCAATCAGGAAGCCGGGAGGCGGGCCATAACCCAAGGCCTAGCTTCCTGATTGGAAAGGAAGCCGGCTCCATACTCCTTCGGCACTTGTGGTCACAGGGAGATCTCCCTCTGACCGGAAGGTCCGGTATTGGGAAAGGTATCGGAGCATTTGGACAAGTACGAGTACTCGCCCAAATGCTTGCTATCGGCTATACTATACTCGTATCGGTGCATCACTAGTTGCTAGGATGCTGGCGGGCGCACTATAGCAACCTGTGAGGTTGCCAGCATCTTAGCAACCAATGATGGGTGTCAAGATGCTGGCGGCTCCTCAGCTTCATTGGCACAAAGAGGTCAATTGTTTTTAAAGGAATTCATCAAGAACGTTAATAATGTTTATTTTAATAAGATAATTTTCTTTTATTTCCTTAACTTCACCTGTACTTTATATCCCCCCAATGGGGTCACACACAACAGAGTGTCAGACTTCATTGTACATCAGTATACAATAAGTACAACAAACTATTTGTAGTAGATGATATACAGTGTATATATACACAC
>NW_017306446.1:374866-375855 GCF_000935625.1 Nanorana parkeri | reverse complement strand
AAATCTTCAAGTTTCATTCCGTGACACACAATTACTCATTTCCTTCCATCTAACGCAATGGCGGTGTGTTTTCTACCCTTATCTCTGTCTGTGTATGGCGTGTAAATAAAGATTTTCACAGATTTAAGTCCTTTAAAAATATTTGATCGGATGAAAATAACATTCCGCAACTTCCTGCTCGAGTAACAACATTGTACTATGTATATAAGGGGCTGTTAGGTTTGGATTTCATTGGGCTCTCACCTGTCATCCAGGACAGACAATAGAGTTTTACAGGAAGGGGACTTATAAGGAAAAGCTCCAGTTTTGTTGAAGAAATAAAAACGAATTCTCTCGCACGTTATGTGCAGTTTTATCAAATGGTATTAAAGATTTGTATGCTGATAGGAAGAGAGAGCAGGGTGACAGAGAAATGAACTCATCAGTCTCCTGCCTCTCCTTTGACAGGCTGGGGGAGGGACAGGACCTGTAAGCTTTACTGAACGGCAGCAGAGGAAGATCAGGTCTCCCGCCCTGTCAGCCAGGACTGTGCTGTGCAGCTTAGCTGGGCGGAGTTCAGGACTGGATGGACAGAAATACAAATCGTATGGCTGATGTGTATCACATTTCTTTGCCTGGAGCTCAGCCTTAAGGTAACTCAGTTTGGTTTTATATGGGTTTCATGGCCTACCACACGCTATATCTAAAGTTATTGATCCGGCTCGTATCAGCGATCGATTGTCATTGCGGCCGTGCCGAGCTGTTGCAGGTGCACGCTTGCGAGTCGCGCCCTTGTACAAGAATGGACACAAATATTATTTTTTTGTCTGAAAATAGGCCAGTTGGCTTTTATTGTCCCATTCAAGAGCACGGAGGAAGGTGTGCACGGAGGAAGGTGTGCATGGGGGAAGGTGTGCACGGCGGAAGGGGTGCACAGGGGGAAGGGGTGCACGGAGGAAGGGGTGCACAGGAGGAAAGGGGGCACAGAGAAAGAGGTGCACGGAGGAAGG
>NW_017306446.1:346313-374686 GCF_000935625.1 Nanorana parkeri | reverse complement strand
AGGGGGAAGGGGTGCACGGAGGAAGGTGTGCACAGGGGGAAGGTGTGCACGGAGGAAAATGTGCATTGGGAAGGGGTGTACGGAGGACAGGGTGCACAGAGAAACGTGTGCACAGGGGGAAGGTGTGCATGGAGGAAGGTGTGCACGGAGGAAAGTGTGCACGGGGGGAAGGGGTGCACGGAGGAAGGTGTGCACAGGGGGAAGGTGTGCACAGGGGGAAGGTGTGCACGGAGGAAAGTGTGCACGGGGGGAAGGTGTGCACGGGGGGAAGGTGTGCACGGGGGGAAGGTGTGCACGGAGGAAGGTGTGCACTGAGGAAGGTGTGCACGGAGAGTGATCTTCCCGCTCTGTGTTTACTTTGTTTCAGCTTCAGTCTGAAAAAAAACCACACAGATTGTAGGTGAAAAGTGCCGGCCGTCGGCGTGTTTACCAAGTGGGTCCGGTTCCAGGTCAGCAGAAAAGTAATCAGGCAGCCCGGGCCTCTCTGTTCCACTTGTCAGTGCAGCTGGGCGCTGTGTTGTTACAGGTAGACTATGGCCCGGATGGCGGGGAGGGGCGCAGCGTGCGTCTTTATTCATTCAGAAAACAAAAAAAAAGGCATAAAAGCCACAAAGATAAAAAACTTGGAAGAAGAACTCCGGGGAAAGAAAAAAGCATTTCCTTGCAATGGTTCTACCCCCGCACTAGCTGATTAATCGATGATTGAAAAAGTTGACAACTTTTTCAATCATCGATTATAATCGATTATGTCGATTAATTGTTGCAGCCCTAGTTAAGTGTTCCTTTTGTCTAGGGGAGCTCAAATAAAGCATACATACTTTCCTGTGTTGTAGAGCTTACACAGGGTTAACCGCTTCCTGCTCCTCACATGAAAGTGTTGGGCCCCAGTGATTGGCCGCTTGGTCCTGCGCACTTCATCCTTAAAGGAGGTCACATGCTCCTCTGCTACTCCATTGCCCCATTTGAGTTGAGTCCTAACCCTATGAAAGGATATGTATATGTTGAAGAGCTTACACAAGGTTAACCTCTTCCTACTACTCACATAGCAGTGTTGGGCCCCAGTGATTGGCCACTTGGTCTTGACCACTTCATCCTGGAAGGAGGTCACATGCTTCTCCATTACCCCATTTGAGTTGAATCCTAACTCTGTGAAAGGACATGTATGTGTTGTAGAGCTTACAGGGGGTTAACCTCTTCCAGCTCCTCACATGACAGTGTTGGGCCCGGTGATTGGCCGCTTTGTCCCGAGGACTTCATTATGGAAGGAGGTCACATGCTCCTCTATACCTGGAAGGACCAAGGTAGGGTATTCACTAAGGGCTCAAATGAAGCAATGGTGGATGAACGCAGCAAAGGTAAATACCAGCTGGTGTTGGTGGTTGGGGGTCTTTTCACAATCCTTCATGGGAAGAGTGATACATTCCCATAAACCTGGGGGGGACATAATGCCAACTGGCCTTGAAAAATCCCGGGATTGAGCTCAGAGGACTTGACTATGTAACTATGAAGGCTTATCCAGGGGGTATCGGGAAGACCTACAGAGCTACGATTGTCCCCCAAACCTGACCACCATTGGCCGGCTTGGGTGAACTTTTTCCGAAGCCTTTAGGAAGCTTCAGCGATCATGCCGGTGAATCTGTGCAGTCTTCTAGGTATCGATCCGTGTCTCAGATTCCTCAGTATAATCTCTTCTCTGAGCTGGTTGGACTTTTGAACCTCGGTGAAGAGCTGTGGTGAGAAGGGTGTTGTGTAGGGTTTCCAGGTAGAACTCCACCCTAAATAAAGAACAAACATCGGGCTGCATTCCAGCCAGCTCACGCAGCACCAGGGTGGGAAGGAGCCAGGTATCGACCTGTTAACCCCTTCAGGGGCTAATGCATAGAAAATAAAGACTCTGATGGATAGATATTCGCTCTTTATATTAAAGGAGAACTATGAGGTGAGTGCTTTTCACTCACCTCATAGTTCTAGCCGACCTGTGACAATGAGACTGTCACAGGTCGGCTCAGTAGATCGGGAGGTGAGCAAACACATAGCGGCGTTCGCTCACCTCTCAATCCTGTCACGGCTCTCTGCCGTGACAGGGGAGGGGCTGGATTCCCCTCTCCCCGCTCCGATCCGCCAGCGCTGACTGGTGGAACGGACAGGGGAGGGGGCGGGTACAGCTAGCTCTGCCTCTAGATAGGCAGAGCCAGCTGTCAGTCACGCAGCTGGGCGGATCCCGGCACAATTGTCGGGATCCGCTTCAGCTGCAGCGTCTCAGTATACCGCGAGCTACAGTCCATTTTTGGTTTTTAGAAAGAAGAAAATTGCCTTCAGTGTTTGAGAATCGTCCGGAGCTGTTGGGTTATTATTGCTTTCCAATCCATTCATCATAAGTTCATGAAAGAACGATGACTACGCGCTACATATTGCAGTTGTTTTGTGTGTGGAATTTCCCAATTGTTGCTTCAATCAGATAAGCTCATGCTCCTTGCTGATTGGAGAGTTACAGATCTGAATCAACAGGGTGTGTGTTGAAATTCTGCAGAGAGACCGCTGCTTCCCCACAGAGAGCAAAGGGCCCTTCTCTGCAGCATGCTGGCAGGGGACAGGATTTTCTACTCTGTGGCTGCTTTGCAAAAAAAGAAATAAACTGCAAAACTTTGAACACCTTTGCCCGGAGTAGAGGTAGGCTGTGCAGCTGTGGTGCAGCTTCAAATCCCATGAGGTATTGCAGGATTCTGACAGCCACTGGTATGACTCTAAAGGGGGCCATACACGTTACAACCCTCGCAAGACTTTTGTCTTGCGAGGGTTGTAAAGAAATTAAAAAAACGTACGATCTGCCCATCGTGGACAGGCAGATTGTACTTGCGATCATCGTAAGCCCACCCCCTTGAGGGGCGGGCTTCCGCTGACTGCAAACGGGCAGTGTGCGGGTGCGCACACCGGCCCGTTCGTCAGTTGTCGAACAAGCAGGCCACTAAATCGCCGAGAATCGTATGATTCCCGGCGGGTTTTCCAGCCTGCTTGTTCAACGGAAGACGTGCGACCGTACAGTAGAAACGGTCGCACGCCTTCCATACACTTTGCGATTCTCGTACGATAATGGTGCAGTGTATGGGCACCTTTAGAGGTAGATGAGTGATGGGATTTGTAGCGATTGTTTCACTACAGCTGGAGGGACGGAGTTTGCCTACCATTGGCTTAGAGCAGGCGTAGGCTGTGCAGCTGTGGTGCAGCTACAAATCCCATGAGGCATTGCAAGACTCTGACAGCCACAGGTATCTCAGAGGCAACTGCATGCTGGGATTTGTAGGGATTGGGATTTGTAGTTTCGCCACACCTGCAGGGCTGAAGTGTGCTCACCCACGGCCTAGAGCAGGGGTGGACAACTCCAGCCCTCTAGCTGTTGTGGAACTACAAGTCCCATGAGGCATTGCAAGACTGACAGTTACAGGCATGACACCCAGATGTTGGTATTTGTAGGTAAAGCACAGTTGGGGGGCCTGAGTTACCCACCCCTGGCCTAGAGTATAGCTGGGCGAACGACATTCACAGCACATTATTGCCTCTAGGTGGAGCCAGAGAGCATAGGAATTTCAGTAAAAACAGTAGCCCGCTTTTGATGCACCTGGAATGTAATTAGCTGATTTAAACCAAAAGTTTGTTTGGACTTTAAACAATTTCCTGTTTTTTTTTTGGGTTGCAGCCACTTCAATACAATTGATAGCCTGAGTGATATGATGGGCTGGAATAGCATTCTACAACATGTGTGTGTTGCCTCTGCACAGTACAGTCATCTGTATTTAGCTGCTTAGCTAGAAATTTGTCTTTGATATTATATTTTGGAAAAATGAAATTTTCACTCATTGAGCTGCTTCAGCAAAAAAAAAAAATGTTTCTTTCATTAAATGGTGAAGATTTTTTGGGTGCGTTTAGGTGAGTTCATCTCATTCAGTACCTGAAGTTTCAATGAAGTAAAAACTGAGATTTTGCTCAAGCGCGGGGGATCCCCAGTGATGTCATCAACTAATTATGGTCATGAACATATATGGTCAGTGATGTCACCCGGGATTCCCCTTGCCCCTTTGTTTACATTCAACTTCGGGCCCCAGATGGATATAACCATGAGATCATGGAGGGGCTGGTGGGCCGTGGACATCTCCGGTGCTGGATGATTGGGGGTGTATGGGGGTCAGGGGGTAATATAACAATTCCATAAGGTTTTCTAACCAGACTAGTTACTATTGCCGCCATGGCCCTTCACGTTATGTACACCGGCTCTGCTTTCTGATGAGTAATGCTAAACTCGGTGATCAGCATACTGCACCTAATATATGAATATGAAGCTCTCCTACCTACCTACCTACCTAACTACCGACCTACCTTAGCAATACAATAACATGTTACAATACTGAGATGATACAAAGAACGGTGCAAACAAATTGGCACATTGTGCTAGAGAAATGTATGCAGAGTCTGAGTGGATTGTGACATGTTAAACATAACCTTGTAGATACCCACAGGAATGCAGACAAGGAACTGGGCCGGCTGGGTGGACTCTAGTTGCAGTCTGGCAACTCTACTGTCGTGGTAACCAACCTGCTTCCCTATTTATAATGGTCTGGCCCTCTAGCAACTTCAGCGCAAAATTATAGCTAATTTGCCTACAAACGTCAGGTGGTCATAATAATCTGGCCACTCAGTGTATATATATAGGGGGTTATTCACTAAAGAGCCAAAAGATCCAGCCATAGCTTCGACTGATCCTTCGGCTTGCTTCGGCCGCCTCTGCCCCTCGGTTCAGTCGCACCAAAGAGCTGCTGTACGGGGTATTCACAGCGGCTCTTCACAGCTGCTGTATGAGCGGCTGAGTGCTTCGGCTCGGCTGAGCCATAGTGACAACTGAAGCGTGGAGAAAGGTCGGCCGAAGCCGACCGATCTCCATGCAAATGACAGCTGAAAAGGCTGAAGTGAATGGCCTAACAGCATTCGGCTCACTTCACTTCGGCTCAGATATTCACTCGGCTGCCTTCAGCAGCTTTGTGAATAACCCCCAAAATGTCTATCTATCTATCTATCTATCTATCTATCTATCTATCTACAAACGTCAGGTGGTCATAATAATCTGGCCACTCAGTGTATATATATAGGGGGTTATTCACTAAAGAGCCAAAAGATCCAGCCATAGCTTCGACTGATCCTTCGGCTTGCTTCGGCCGCCTCTGCCCCTCGGTTCAGTCGCACCAAAGAGCTGCTGTACGGGGTATTCACAGCGGCTCTTCACAGCTGCTGTATGAGCGGCTGAGTGCTTCGGCTCGGCTGAGCCATAGTGACAACTGAAGCGTGGAGAAAGGTCGGCCGAAGCCGACCGATCTCCATGCAAATGACAGCTGAAAAGGCTGAAGTGAATGGCCTAACAGCATTCGGCTCACTTCACTTCGGCTCAGATATTCACTCGGCTGCCTTCAGCAGCTTTGTGAATAACCCCCAAAATGTCTATCTATCTATCTATCTATCTATCTATCTATCTATCTATCTATCTATCTATCTATCTATCTATCTATCTCTTTCATAATATTAAACTTTAATTCATTATTTGATATTGTTATTCAGAGAAATATCACCTTGTCATCAGCTCATCCCTCACAGTTATTACCTTTTGCATCACTTGCCCCTCTCTTTTGGATTATAAGTTCTTGCAATCATGACCCTCCTAACCCTCTTGTCTTGCATTGTATTGTAGTTGTTCTGTCTGACTTTACCTTGTAAACTTCTACACAGACTGTTGGCGCTATGTAACTCCTGTACAAAATAATACTAATAATAATGTGTTATTGTATGATATACCATAGACATGTGCACCAGCAAAAAATTAGTTTAGTTTAGTTTAGTTTTGATTTGGAATTTGCATATTTCGTTTTTCGGATTCGGGTCCGCAATTGAATTAGTTTCGGGATTCGTCATCCAGTTGAAGCTGAGTTTTAATTGAAACTTTAACCAAATCTCTATGTATTGTTTGCATAACAGAAGCAGTGACCCAGTAAACCACCTTGGAAGATGACAGAAGTGCCTGCGACTTGGGGATCATTTTTTGATGCTCCCCGGTCTGTCCCACCCATTCATCTCTTGATGGACAGCATAGACAAACGTCAGTGTTCCTGGCAGGCGAATGACAGCTTTGCACTATGTGGGTGGTTGCTTCAGAGCAAGGAACTGCCCAGTTACCACCCACAGCTCTGACTACATTTACCAAGAATCATGGGAGTTGTAGTTCAGATCCGGGAGGTGGTAGATGACATACAGCACATCAAAGATCTCTCCTCCAGGCTGTAGGACAATGGAAGGATGCAGAGTCTATAGTGATGTCACAGTATTTAAAAAGCATTTATCTCAGAAGCGCTGAGTGATTTATAATATTTTTGGGGGGGCAATTTGATTGAACGTTGGGAGCAGACGGCTACAATGATGATTCATGGTCATTCTGGAGTTCAGCTTTAAGAACCCTTGGCCTGCAGGTTGGGTGAATACAAGCTGTTTTCAAGTCCAAGGGTCCTTCCCTGAGATTATCATTTCCCGGAGAGTGAGGTGGGGACGGACATCGACTCAGCATCTTATCTCATAAGAAACTTGGGTTCCTGTGTTTAACTTCCACACCTATGTCCCGATAAGACTGTGTGCAAAGGTGAGATTCCTCACCTTTGCCTAGGGCTGCATGGACAGTATGTTAGCGACTATAAATCTTAAGAAGCTAGTGTCATTGGGTTTAGATAGATCTTATAAAGCAGATTATAAAGCTTAAGGTGATGGCTCATCAAAAGTTGTGAAAAAGCACAATCATGTAGAAAGTTGCTCAGAAAGCTTTGGGCAACTCTTAGGGGTCTATTTATAAATATTTCCAGTGACCCTGGGAATCTCTGTGAATAGATGCATAAAACAAATGTATTTTAGAATGTCATCTGATAATACCACATTATGGCCACTCGATGGAGCTGGGGAGCATACACAATAAGCTTATATTTCCTGTGCTCCTCAGCTCCATCTTGTGGCCATAATGTGGTATTACAAGATGATATTCAAAAATACTGTACATTGGAATCATAAAGAAAATATAGTGAGAATGTTTGTTTTGTCCATCCATTTGCACAGAATGAACAGTCACAGAGATTCACAAGGCCAGTGGCTCTGTAAATTGTAAATGGACCCCTTAGGGTTCCTACAGACACTCGACAGCGGAAAGATAGTTCTTACACTTTGCTTTGGATCAACTTGCAGAGTTTGCCTTCGAAGATGCCTGGGGGAGGGGGGGAGGGATCACTTCAAGTGTTGGTACCTTAATAGTACCTATACATATAGAATTAATATCATAAATACTATGAACGTGTACTACCGCTGGTGCTCATTTAACTTCTTACCTGGTAAAGATTTAAATTCAGAATTTACATAAAATAGCACCTTGGAATTGCATGTGGCATGAACAGTCCAATGCATTGATGAAATACATACAGTATATGTAAACTGCCTTAACTGGCAATAGATTTGTAATTCAGTAAGGGCCTGCATCAGTGGGCTATGGGGCTTGTATAATTGGGCTGTGGGTTTGCTTCAATGGGCTATGGGCTTGTATCAATGAGCTTTAGGTTTGCGTCAGTGGGCTATGGTCTTGTATCAGTGAGCTTTGGGCTTGTGTCAGTGGGCTATGGGCCTGTATCAATAGGTTCTGTGCTGGTGTTAATGGGCTATGGGCTTGTTTCAATGGGCTTTAGGTTTGCATCAATGGGCTATGGGCTTGTATCAATAGGCTTTGGGCTTGTGTCAATGAGCTTTAGGTTTGCGTCAGTGGGCTATGTTCTTGTATCAGTGGGCTTTGGGCTTGTGTCAGTGGGCTATAGCTTGTATCAATTGGCTTTGAACTTTTATCAGTGGGCTATGGGCCTGGATCAATAGTCTCTGTGCTTGTGTTAATGGGCTATTTGTTTGTATTAATGGGCTCTGGGCTTGTATTAATAGGCTTTGGGCTTGTGTCAGTGGACTGTGGGCCTGTGTCAATGGGCCATGGGTCTACATGAATGGGCTTTCGGCTTGATTCAATGGCATCAGTTTGAGAAGCTTTTCAGACCCTTCAGAATTCATTAACAGGTGAATTGGACCTGCAGTTGGCCTACTTCTAATTTGCATTTGACCTGCTTCGAGTGGGGTTTGCCTCCCCATAGGCTTGTATAGGAATGCATACGTGCTTGAAGGGAACAATAGCCCTTTAAGATGAGCTTTAGGGTGGTCTTGTTATGATGGCGCCCCTGCCAGACAGCACAATCAGATCCTTGATATCACACTGCTCTTCTATCTTACAGCATTGGCCCTCTATCTTGCAGTCTGATTCACGCTGTTCAGTGCCATGCAGGAAGTTAATATAAACACAGATTCAGCTGCTTATACTAGACACCCATCTCAAAGCACTTTTTATGTCCATGGCACAACCTTTCATACTACAGGGGGCCCTCTCACGCTGCAAGGTTTGGGTAAGACTGCTCTAAAGGGTTAGTTATCAGCTCCGTTCTTTGACATTGGAAGCATTCCAGCTTCTCTACCGATTCCTGTTCTGAAAGGAAGCCATGACCTCTCGCAAACACTGGAGCCAAGACAAGGCCTGAACAGTGCAGGACAAGTAGCGTGTCTGCTGTTTGTTCAGGATAAACTCAGGAACACACTTGCCCCTCAATCTCATGTCACTACAAGGAAATCCATTCCTATAATGAGGCAGAAGGAAGTCAGTAGATGGTTTGGTTTTAAAGTGAACCTGTCACCCGGGGAAATCTAAAACAGCGGCATATGTAAATTCCATCATTTATACTTTCATAAGTCTTCCTATGTGAAGAAAATATTTGTGATCGCCCCATACCACTGACTTCCTCTTCAGGAAACGGGAATCAGGAAAAAAAAACCTTTGATACAGCTTTCCATTATCAGCCGCCATTATGTACTGGAGAGGTCAGTACAGATAAAAGGTTTTTGGGCACGTCCGCTAGGGGTCGGGCAGAACAGATGAGTTTTGCCTCAAAATGGAAGTGTATAGTTTTAACTAGGGATGCAGCGATACTAGTATTGGTGCCGATGCCGAGTATTTGGGCGAGTACTCATACGCGTCAAAATGCTCCGACGCCTGGCCCGATGCTTCAGCTTCCGGTATCAGTGACGAGGGAGCATGGAGCCGGCTTCCCAGCCAATCAGGAAGCCGGGCACCAATCAGGAATCCAAAACCTGAACCGAATTGAATTTTGGATCCTTATCCAAAAACAAAAAAATATCCGAACCGAACCGAATTTTACTGCAGCTTACATGTCTACTGCTGAGCCCATCTGCCCGTGCACACTCCTGTACCACAAGGGAGGTGTTCATCCTAACGGCTGGTCAGGCCTAAAAATAAGACAGGACGGAGCTTTGCTGCTAAACTGCAGCAGTGAAAAATCAGGTCCCCCTATAAAGAAGCTGGAGTGAGGAGCACCTAATTGATATATATTTATATATATACGGTGATATAGGTAATAATTGTGTATTTAGATGTTTGTCTTGTGTTTAAATGATTTGCTTTAGTCTGTGATAACAAGAACGTGATGGCAGTGCTCACTAGGAGTTGCGCAATTGTTCACTGGTTACACCTACAAGGATATACATAAAATAACATCTTTGGCAACAATTCATGTTTGATCTGATACTTCTTGGAAATATATCATTTGTTTTCATATATAATAAAACATCTGAAGAGTTCTGGTGATTGTGAAGTTGGGTCGGTGTCAGTATTTATCCCATAAAAAGGCTCCAGAAATAGCAGAGGTCCAGGAGCAAGGGCGCGTGTTCACCTCCCAAAATCAATCGTTTCTGTGACCAGTAATGTATTTTATTGATTCTTTTTTTATTACACATCCTGCCGGGGCTTTTCATACCCTGCCAACCTCTTAGCTAGTCATAGTAAGGTCATCGAAGCCGTCGTAGAACCTCTTAGGTTGTGTTGGGTTGCCTGTTCCAGTTTTCTTTTTGCCATTTAAAGCTTCAGAGCTCCGCATGTCCAGCTTCTTAAAGGAGAACTATGAGGTGGGTGCTTTTCACTCACCTCATAGTTCTAGCCGACCTGTGACAATGAGACTGTCACAGGTCGGCTCAGTAGATCGGGAGGTGAGCGAACACATACCGGCGTTCGCTCACTTCTCGATCCTGTCACAGCTCAGAGCCGTGACAGGGGAAAGGATGGATTCCCCCCTCCCCGCTCTGATCCGCCAGCGCTGACTGGCGGAACGGACGGGGGAGGGGGCGGGTATAGCTGGCTCTGCCTGTAGATAGGCAGAGCCAGCTGTCACTCACGCAGCTGGGCGGATCTCGACATTGATGTCGGGATCCGCTCTGGCTGCGGCGTCTCAGTATACCGCAAGCTGTAGCTCGCGGTATACTGAGCTTAGGGTGACGGGAGGACGCTAGTTTGTGTCCTCCCGTTACCCTATGGAGAACTATGGGGAAAAGCCCTGACCCCATAGTTCTCCTTTAATATCACATCTTCTTAAAGGTGAGCGGTTAACGTGGAACTCCAAGAAAATGCAATATGTAAAAAAAAAGATTGTGCTTTTATTATACAACATATACACCTGTTAATTTTAAAGAAGAACTCCAGGTGTTTTTTTTTCTTTAAGCATCTACTGTATTTGCCGGCGTATAAGACAACCCCTACTTTTTGTGTTAAAATATAGGTTTTGGGCTATACTCGTCGTATAAGACGAGTATAGCCCAAAATAATGTTTAAATGCACCCACTAACATCCATGGCGGTATTCCCGAGTTCTCAGCGCGGTATACTGTATGTAGCCGAAGCTACATATAGTATACAATATCCTTCCGCATGTACCCGGCGTATAAGACGACCCCCGATTTTTGGGGGATGTTTTAAGGTTTCAAAATCCGGCGTCTTATACGCCGGCAAATACGGTAATGCTCAGTATACCGCGAGCTACAGCTCGTGGTATACTGAGACGCCGCAGCCGGAGCGGATCCCGACGTTGATGACGGGATCCGCCCAGCTGCGTGAGTGACAGCTGGCTCTGCCTATCTAGAGGAAGAGCCAGCTGTACCCGCCCCCTCCCCCGTCCGTTCCGCCAGTCAGCGCTGGCAGATCGGGCGGGGAGGGGGAATCCAGCCCCTCCCGCTGTCACGGCAGAGAGCCGGGACAGGATCGAGAGGTGAGCGAACCTGGTATATGTTCGCTCACCTCCCGATCTACTGAGCCGACCTGTGACAGTCTCATTGTCACAGGTCGGCTAGAACTATGAAATCACTCATCTCATAGTTCTCCTTTAAAGTTTTTCACAACCAATAATGGTGCATTTTATATACGATAAATAGCAACCGCATACATGACATAATGCATTGAGGAGATGCCAGCAATATCTGATACAAAGACCACTGGCGGTACAGAACTGGGGATGACAGTAGATCCGGCATGCATGGATAAAACACATCATGTAATGCTGCAATAACTCTCGGAAGAAATTATAACTGGTATTAGACAGAAGAAGAAGGAAAGGTGTTGAAGAATGAGAAAAGGAAAGAGCAGGGGAAGCAAGAGGGCATAGAGGAGAAAGAAGACAAAGGGGGTGTGTGATCATAAGTATAGTCCAGTAGGGATACGGAAGGCTGGATTCGAAGGGGACATAGAAATGGACTAAGGACATAGTTTGAAATGTCAAAGGCTGGACGTAGGTATTGTTGGTGGACTTGTTCCCCAAAAGCGATCAGTTACAGCTGAAGGTGCGCTAAGCATGTACAGCTTTACCCGCATATTAGATGTGTGGTCTCATAAAACATCAAGACATGATATCCTTGAGTTGATCATAGGACAACTCAGAGACTAGGTATGCAGACCAGGTGTCAAAAAAGTTTCCTGTGCGTATTTGGTTAAACTTGTTTTTTTTATAAATGGGGCGACCCCCTGCCCTGCAAGGCTTCACTGCTTGTTTTGGTCCAGGGGCCGGAATACAGAAGATATTCTCACCTGATCCTCCATCCGGCAGTGGTCAGTACTCACCACTCTCTTCTCTGGCTGTGGTATGTCCCCCGGCATTCCTCACATCTATTGCAGGTGAACAGACTTGCATTAGATGTGACAATGTCTGTGCTCCTTAGACCGCCGGAGCCCAGGAAGAAGAAGCCGCTGGGACCGGTCTAGAAGCCAGTTGGGACAGAGGATCACGTAAATATAACATCTTTATTCAAACCGGTAGACCAAAGGGAGCAGTTAGCCCTCGCAGTTAATTTTGTTAATTCCTGGAGTTGCTCATAGTCTCTCCCAAGTATTTACCTGCAGAACCTGCCAGTGCTGCTAGCCCCTTATTTCCTGTTGAGGGCCGATAACGCATTGCTGCTGTACAGAATTTGCAGCGTTATAATATATCCCCTATTACCACACAATCCATTCAATCAACAATGTTATAAACTCTTAAAAGCAGCTGTGATTGCAAAATTACATTACAAGTATTTATATAACCCGTGCTACATAACAAGTATACAATACAATAAAGGGACATCTTTTGTTACACACAAAGATTGTAGACTATGCAACATTGTATTTATTATTTGTAAATACAATGTTGCAAAGTTCACAATATTTGTGTGTAACAAAAAAATGTCCCTTTAACTAGGGAAATGATCCTCAGAACTTCAAGTGTTCTGAAATCCGCATGGAATGTGCTCCTGATATGCATCATTGTATTTATTATTTGTAGCAGATATTTGTTATTCAGCGCTGTTTGTGTTTGTGAATTTGCAGCGTTGTTGGCCCTCTGATCTGTGTCTCGCCATTCCTGTATTCACCCTGGCGGCTATAGACATAAAGTAAGGGTGCGCCGGAAGCGCGGTGACGTAGGGGTAGAGCCCGCCCACTTCCCTGAAATGCAGAATCCCTAGCAGGGTATCGGAGGTCATGTGACCACCAAAAATAAATGATTATGATGCTAGGTATAGAGGGTGTTAACAAGAAAAAGGATCGCTGAATGGGGCTGACCAAACGGGGCTGACCATACCGGGCTAACCATACAGGGCTCATCATACGGGGCTCATCATACAGGGCTCATCATACGGGGCTCATCATATGGGGCTAACCATACAGGGCTCATCATACAGGGCTCATCATACGGGGCTAACCATACAGGGCTCATCATACGGGGCTCATCATACGGGGCTAACCATACAGGGCTCATCATACAGGGCTCATCACACGGGGCTCATCATACGGGGCTAACCATACGGGGCTCAACATACGGGGCTGACCAAACGGGGCTGACCATACCGGGCTCATCATACGGGGCTCATCATACAGGGCTTATCATACGGGGCTCATCATAAAGGGCTCATCATACAGGGCTCATCATACAGGGCTCATCACACGGGGCTCATCATACGGGGCTAACCATACGGGGCTCAACATACGGGGCTGACCAAACGGGGCTGACCATACCGGGCTCATCATACGGGGCTCATCATACAGGGCTCATCATACGGGGCTCATCATAAAGGGCTCATCATACAGGGCTCATCATACAGGGCTCATCACACGGGGCTCATCATACAGGGCTAATCATACGGGGCTCAACATACGGGGCTGACCATACCGGGCTCATCATACGGAGCTGACCATATGGGGCTCATCATACGGGGCTAACCATACCGGGCTCATCATACGGGGCTGACCATATGGGGCTAATCATACGGGGCTCATCATACAGGGCTAATCATACCTGGCTAATCATACCGGGCTAATCATACCGGGCTGATCATACGGGGCTCAACATACGGGGCTGACCATACAGGGCTCATCATACGGGGATAATCATATGGGGCTCATCATATGGGGCTGGCCATACCGGACTGACCATACGGGGCTAATCATACCGGGCTGATCATACGGGGCTCAACATACGGGGCTCACCATATGGGGCTAATCATAACGGGCTGACCATACAGGGCTCATCAAACGGGGCTGACCATATAGGGCTAATCATTCCGGGCTCATCATACGGGTTGGCCATACCGGACTGACCATACGGGGCTAATCATACGGGGCTAATCATACGGGGCTAATCATACTGGGCTGATCATACGGGGCTCAACATACGGGGCTGACCATACAGGGCTAATCATACGGGGCTCAACATACGGGGCTGACCATACCGGGCTCATCACACGGGGCTAATCATACGGGGCTGACCATACCGGGCTGACCTTACCGGGCTCATCATACGGGGCTAATCATACGGGGATAATCATACAGGGCTCATCACACAGGGCTAATCATATGGGGCTGACCATACGGGGCTGACCATGCGGGGCTGATTATAACGGGCATACCATACTGGGCTGACCATACTGGGCTGATTATAACGGGCTGACCATACTGGGATGATTATAACGGGCTGACCATACTGGGCTGACCATACTGGGCTGCATTATATGTGTGTCAGTGTAGGCGTGCCTTTTACTTTAAATACACATCTGAAACGGGAGAATGTGAACTTTTACCTCTCGAAGGATTAGATTTGAGGCCTGTTTCGTCGGGCTTTGGGTTTGTGTTGATGGCATCAGTTTCAGACTTTTCCTCGATCATTCAGAATCCATTGATAGGTGCATTTGACCGGCAGCTGACCTCCTTCTGACCTGTGTATGACTTGCTTCAAGCAGGTTTTGCCTATTCATATTCTTGCATTAGAATTCATTTTACATGATGATGTTGGGAAAGCCATGACTGGTTGAGCAGGGATGAGCAGCAGCTTTGTGAAACGGTGGGGAGGGAGCAAGAAATACGGCAATCTGTAGTATGTGCAGTTGTGAATGGTGTTTAAATATGACCGTGCAGTCCAGTAGACACCACAGTTAGATCTAGTGCACTCACCAAACAGCACTCAGTAACAGATCAGGCCTGACATGCCCTCTTTTCCTCTGCAATACAAGTCTGTGTGAGGACACTGGTACTGAGGGGGTGTGTCTATTACTCAGCTATGCCAGCACAGAACTGGTAGCTGTGTGGGGATGAATTGTTTGAGGACGTGATGGTTGAGTGGTTAGGTTGAGGTGGTATAGGCTTCCCCGAAGAGATGACTCTTTAGGGAACGCCTAAAGGCAGTCAAGGTGGAAGACAGACGGAGAGGCTGGGGTAAAGAGTTCCAGAGGATGGGAGAGGCTCTACAGAAGTCCTGGAGGCGAGCATGGGAGGAGTTGACAATATTGTGTTTGTATAGCGTGCACTATAAGGGTCCACACCTCAGTTTTCGCACCCCCTTTCACAGAATCGAGACAGGTTGGGTTTGGCTCCCTGAGCCTGTTTGTGTTTTTACTTCTTCATTCTGTGCAGCTTATTGGCACATTCTGCTTTGTAAACATTACCGCATGGCATGAAAGAATAATGGAGCATCCATATTTTATCAGCAGAAGCATGCGAGGGCAGACAGCAGCTCCCATACCTGCCAGCGCTGGCACTGATGAGACCTCCCAGGGGGGGAGATAACACAATCTATTAGAGCTGATCTCCCCATCCCGACTTATCACAATCTATCCAGTGCCTCCGTGTTACTCCGTCTCTTACTATGTCACTGCATTGGAAGAGACATGAGGATGGAGGTGTTGTGTCAATTGTGCTCCAAACATTATGATTGCAAAAACTGGAATGATGTGCTTATACCAAGAACCTTAAAATGAAACTCCAGGAAAAAGAGTTAAAGGAGAACTATGGGGAAAAACCCTAACCCCATAGTTCTCCTTTATATAGACGTTACAAACGCATTTATGTGAATTGGTTTGCCAGGCCAAAGATTTGCATCGTTACCAATATTTAAGTCCCGCACCCCCGGATACAGTAAACACAATCCACCTCGAACCCGCCCCTTGTTTCAGCAGACCCTGCCCAGTTATGGGAGTGCCGTGCCTCTATCTAGGCAGGATCCACCCAATCATGGCATAAGATCACCGTAATGAATGGCTCAGTGGGTAAGTGTGCATGTGCAGTAATTTACACAGGTGACACTGTGATCTCGGGACACAGGCAGGGACACATCATCAGCAGCACTGCAGGTCCATGTGTGACTGTCCATCACCAGCACTGAGGTCCATGTGGGACTGTCCATCACCAGCACTGAGGTCCATGTGGGACTGTCCATCACCAGCACTGAGGTCCATGTGGGACTGTCCATCACCAGCACTGAGGTCCATGTGTGACTGTTCCGGCACAGTCGGCATCTTTGGATTTGTAACCCTGAGCCTCTTATGATTCATTTACCCAGGCAGGTTATACCACCAATTACTATTTCGGCTTTGTGGCTTCTTGTGGCACCTGCCTGCTTATTGGACAGTTGTTCAGCACATTAGTTTCACTGTCCAGTGAGCAGGCAGGTCACAAAGTAAGCTGCAAAGCTGTAAAGGAAGCAGCGCGTTCCCCTGCCTGGGCAGGCAGTATGGCTGGAGTCACGGGTATATGGGGCTTCTTCTACCTCTTTCTCCCTTCTTCGACAAAGCAGCAGGGTACGAAGACAAGGTAAGTATGGGCAACTGGTGGGGCTGCCATTACAGTTATCTTTTGTGAACTACAAAACCTCTTCCTCCCTATGTAATGAAGATGAGGAGAAAGGAAGGTGTTTGTTTTCTAGTACAGGAGAGAAGCCTAGTGTGACAACTAGGGATGCACCGATACCGATACTAGTATTGGTGCCAATACCGAATATTTAGCTGGGAAGCCGTCGCCATGCTTCTCGTCACTAGGTGACCAGAAAGCATGGAGCCGGCTTTCTGGCCAATCAGGAAGCTGGGCGCCGTGTAATGACGGGGCGCCCGGCTTCCTGATAGGCCGGGAAACCGGCTCCATGCTCCCTCGTCATGAGGTGACGGCTTTCTGATTGGCCAGCTTCCCAACCAATCAGGAAGCCTGGTAGCGAGTCATTACACGCTGCCTAGCTTCCTGTTACTGGAAGTATCGGAGCATTTGGCTGAGTACGAGCACGAGCCCAAATACTCGGCATCGGCACCAATACCAATACTAGTATCGGTATCTGTGCATCCCTAGGACAGGAAGTGTTTTGATGCAAGCAGTAGGCTGGCTCATGGGTGGAGTTATGCAAATACCAAAATGCCTTGATGGGTGGATGTCAGTCTGGAAGAGTGGGCCTTCCTGGCAGGCAACATTTGCATGTAACACCCACATGTGATGCGGAGTCTCCATGATTGGAAGAACTGAAATCCAGTGAAGGAAATATTAGGTTAGGTAGGTCCTTATATTACATAGATTTGATAAATAACAAATTGATTGTATGCAGGGGCGTAACTAGAAATCACAGGGCCCCATAGCAAAATTTTGTATGGGGCCCCGTGATTGCTAGTCATGCCACTTGCAGAGCCCCAGCGGAGAGTGACCCTGCAGAGCCCACCATAGACTCTCTATAGTGGGCTCTGCGGGATCTGAGATGTCTTACCTGTCAGCGCCTCTGTGGTCGCCGGGCCCCGACTCCTGTTCCGTCCCCGGGCCCCGACTCCTGTTCCGTCCCCGGGCCCCGACTCCTGTTCCGTCCCCGGGCCCCGCCTTCTCTTACATCACTGGCCCCACCTGCTCTTACATCACTGGCCCCACCTGCTCTTAGGTCGCTGGCCATTGATGTAAGAGGAGGCGGGCCCCGCCTCCTCCATTCCGAACACCGCCCTCATCTGCCGCAGCGGCCGGCTGTCACTGACACAGCTCCGCAGCGGCTATGAGGGGAAATGCGCCGCGGCTGCTGCTGAGCTGTGTCTGTGACAGTTAGCACCCCCACATGCCATAGCGGCCCTGGCCGGGTCCCCCTGTGCCCGGGCCCCATAGCGGCCGCCTGGGTCGCTATGGCGATTGTTACGCCACTGATTGTATGGTCAGACTGTAACGTGTATGGTGACCATAGGCCCTCATATTACATGTAATACGTTACATACATATCATTCTGGTAAATCTAAAGCAGATTGTGCGGTCAGATTGTGACGTGTATGGTGAACCTCAGGTCTACTTCAGAGGCAGTATGGCTGCCCTCGCCGGAGACTTACATGTGTACTTTTCCTGTTATATATACAGTAGGAAAAAAAAAAAAAAGTGGTCAGAAACATGAACGGGTCAAAAATGATGTGCTGCGGGAAATACAGAGCAGAGGCGAAGCGATCATGAATGAATGAGAAGTTAGCCGTGTGGTTAGCGTCTGTGGGCAAGGTAACTCCAGGACAGCGCAGCCAGATGGGGGCCGGATAGTAGGCACAATTCAGTTGCATTGAATGAAAAATGTGCAGCGCGCTCATGCTTCGGGCAGACAGACGCTGCCTGTGCACCAGAACTGTACCACTTGTGATCCGCTGTGTTTACTCCTATGAATCAAGAGGAGCGCGCTACCTCCCCCCCGGCCAATCAGATCGCAGCCGACGCACGGGAAGCAAAGACCGGTCAATCTCCCTCTTTGCTCTCTGATTCTGGCGTCAATCTTGATACGGATCTTGAATAAGCCTCCTATACATACAAGACGTAACGTTTCCCGGCCCGTCATGTGCACATATCAGGGTGTGCGCTTTCCTGAGGTGTGCCTGATGAGGTGACAACACAATCACAGATCTCAGATTGGGGTCAGTAACATTACAGTGTGAGACGGATGTGAAGTGTTCTAACGTTGTATCCGCTATTGTGAGAGACCTTCACTACAGGTACAGGGCCTGCTGAAACCTGTAGTTCTGTGACTGCCAAAGAGTAACATTTGTAATACTTATATGTCGTCACATTGCTCTGATCCCTACAATCTCCGGGAATCTCCTCTTCTCTTCACTTTTCTTTTCTATTCATCTCTTCTTTCCTCTCATCTCTTCTCTTCTCTTCTCTGCTCTTCTCTGCTCTTCTCTGCTCTTCTCTGCTCTTCTCTGCTCTTCTCTGCTCTTCTCTGCTCTTCTCTGCTCTTCTCTGCTCTTCTCTGCTCTTCTCTGCTCTTCTCTGCTCTTCTCTGCTCTTCTCTGCTCTTCTCTGCTCTTCTCTGCTCTTCTCTGCTCTTCTCTGCTCTTCTCTGCTCTTCTCTGCTCTTCTCTGCTCTTCTCTGCTCTTCTCTGCTCTTCTCTGCTCTTCTCTGCTCTTCTCTGCTCTTCTCTGCTCTTCTCTGCTCTTCTCTGCTCTTCTCTGCTCTTCTCTGCTCTTCTCTGCTCTTCTCTGCTCTTCTCTGCTCTTCTCTGCTCTTCTCTGCTCTTCTCTGCTCTTCTCTGCTCTTCTCTGCTCTTCTCTGCTCTTCTCTGCTCTTCTCTGCTCTTCTCTGCTCTTCTCTGCTCTTCTCTGCTCTTCTCTGCTCTTCTCTGCTCTTCTCTTCTCTGCTCTTCTCTTCTCTGCTCTTCTCAGCTCTGCTCTTCTCTTCACTTTTCTTTTCTATTCATCTCTTCTTTCCTCTCTTCTCTTCTCTTCTCTTCTCTGCTCTTGTCTGCTCTGCTCTTCTTTGCTCTTCTCTGCTCTTCTCTTCTCTGCTCTTCTCTGCTCTTCTCTTCTCTGCTCTTCTCTGCTCTTCTCTTCTCTGCTCTTCTCTGCTCTTCTCTTCTCTGCTCTTCTCTGCTCTTCTCTTCTCTGCTCTTCTCTGCTCTTCTCTTCTCTGCTCTTCTCTGCTCTTCTCTTCTCTGCTCTTCTCTGCTCTTCTCTTCTCTGCTCTTCTCTGCTCTTCTCTTCTCTGCTCTTCTCTGCTCTTCTCTTCTCTGCTCTTCTCTGCTCTTCTCTTCTCTGCTCTTCTCTGCTCTTCTCTTCTCTGCTCTTCTCTGCTCTTCTCTTCTCTGCTCTTCTCTGCTCTTCTCTTCTCTGCTCTTCTCTGCTCTTCTCTTCTCTGCTCTTCTCTGCTCTTCTCTTCTCTGCTCTTCTCTGCTCTTCTCTTCTCTGCTCTTCTCTGCTCTTCTCTTCTCTGCTCTTCTCTGCTCTTCTCTTCTCTGCTCTTCTCTGCTCTTCTCTTCTCTGCTCTTCTCTGCTCTTCTCTTCTCTGCTCTTCTCTGCTCTTCTCTTCTCTTCTCTTTCTCTGCTCTTTTCTCTTATCTGCTATTTTCGTCTCTTCTGTTCTGTTCTCTTCTCTGTTGTTCTTTCTTCTCTTCTCTGCTCTCCTGTCACAAGTCTGCCAGAGATAACAGACTTGTGAAAGGAGATGACAGACATATTATTATTATTATTATTCAGGATTTTTATAGCGCCAGCAGTTTGCGCAGCGCTTTACAATATAAGGAAGACATTACAATCACAATACAAATCAAGACAAGATGGTAAGGAGGGCCCTGCCCCTGAGGGCCTACAATCTAAAATAGGATAGGAGATGGTGAGAGATGGCAGATATATGACAGGAGATGGTCAGAGATGGCAGACATATGACAGGAGATGGTGAGAGATGGCAGACATATGACAGGAGATGGTCAGAGAGATGGCAGACATATGACAGGAGATGGTCAGAGAGATGTCAGATATATGACAGGAGATGGTCAGAGACTGTAAACATTCTGTAGGAGACAGTCATAGACTGTGGGCTCATTACATTAGACTGCTATAGATCAGAGGAATAGGGAAAACACAGGCTACTGCAGGAGCCACACAAAAACTACCAAAGGGCCACATGTGTCCCCCGGGGGCCACTGTCTGAGCACTAGGGCTTCAGTGGGTCATGCAAAGTCTGTAGCAGTTGGTTTCCTTGTCGGGCTCATGAATCACCTTCTAGAATACAGTAAAGATAATATTGTTGTGTCCCCGGGAATGTCTGACGGCGTCTCTTCTCCTCGCAGCGCTGCAAGGATCGCCTGAACTCCTTGGCCATCTCTGTCATGAACCAGTGGCCGGGCACCAAGCTGCGGGTGACGGAGGGCTGGGATGAGGACGGCCATCACTCCGACGAATCCTTACATTATGAAGGGCGAGCGGTGGACATCACCACCTCCGACAGGGACCGCAACAAGTACGGCATGCTGGCCCGGCTGGCGGTGGAAGCCGGCTTCGACTGGGTCTACTACGAGTCCAAGGCTCACATCCACTGCTCTGTGAAGTCAGGTAAGACCCCCCCGCCTCCTATACACTTCTATGGGGACCGGTGTGCGTTGTCTGTGCGTTGTCTGTGCATGACACGGTCCTGTATGTAATGTTCCTCCATGTATCACGCACACCGACTGTTTAAGTATATTATACTGTCTGAGATGCCCATGTGGATGTGTTCGGGTTCAAGTTGACCTCCAGGCAAAATGTGTATATATTGTTATTCTGTTCAGCCGGTCTTGTAATCCAGACACCCCTGCCAGACAGCGCAGCCAGATCCTATGCCACCCAGCAAACTAAACTAGGCCACACAGCGTGGCCAAGGACCAGTCTAAGCTATTGAGTGGCTGCAAGCTATGCTCCTCCCCTGTAAGGATGTTCCCTGTGCTAGACTGACACTATTATATAATGCAATGGAGTCCTGATAGGGCTCAGAATGCCTCTCCCTGCAAGGATGTTCCTTATGTTAGACTGACACCACTATACAATGCAATGGAGTCCTGATTGGCTCAGAATGCCTCCACCTGTAAGGATGTTCCCTGTGCTAGACTGACACTATTACATAATGCAATGGAGTCCTGATAGGGCTCAGAATGCCTCTCCCTGCAAGGATGTTCCTTATGTTAGACTGACACCACTATACAATGCAATGGAGTCCTGATTGGCTCAGAATGCCTCCACCTGTAAGGATGTTCCCTGTGCTAGACTGACACTAATATATAATGCAATGGAGTCCTGATAGGGCTCAGAATGCCTCCCCCTGCAAGGATGTTCCCTGTGTTAGACTGACACTATTATATAATGCAATTGAGTCCTGATTGGTACAGAATGCCTCCCCCTGTAAGGATGTTCCCTGTGTTAGACTGACACTATTATATAATGCAATTGAGTCCTGATTGGTTCAGAATGCCTCCCCCTGTAAGGATGCTCCCTGTGTTAGACTGTCACTACTATACAATGGAGTCCTGATTGATTCAGAAAGCCAACCCCTGTAATGGTTCAGAATGCCTCCTCCTGCAAGTATGTTCCCTGTGTTAGACCGACACTACTATACAATGCAATGGAGTCCTTATAGGCTCGGAATGCCTACAGGCCCCTCTCCCAGTCCTCATGGTGCTGTGTCAGGTATTACGGGAGGCTCATATGATGACATGTGTAGGTACCTGTGCTAGCTGTGTGATAAGGAGGTCAGAGGTCGGGAGGACTCCTCTGCAGAATGTGTTCCAGATATTGTTGATATACTTATTGTAATATTGTTGTCACTTTGTGTCATTGTCATACATGTCAGTGGGGGGCGGTGAGGAGGGGGGGGGGGTGAATACATACGCAGGCTCTGCTTCTTCATTACTGTCCCCGACAGTCTCTGATTGAAAACCGCGCTGCAGTCTCCAATGAAGTGAAACCTCCACAATGACCCTGGTGGTCTCTGCCCAGGCTGTAGGTCATGTGACGCTTTATTCGTCTCTCTCTGTGATAGAAATCCTGTCCATGTTTTCACAAACCTTCATTCTTCACATGATCCATGACCGTCATTGCACACGAGGAGGCCGTGTTCACATCTTACACGTGTGTGCTGTGAAAGTAGATGTAAACCCGCTAAACTCTCATACACAGGGGTAGGCCAACCTCAACACTCCAGCTGTGCTCAAACTACAAATCCCATCAAGCTTCTGCCTCTGGGAGTCATGCCTGTGTCTGTCAGAGTCTTGCAATGCATCAAGGGATTTGTAGCTGCAGAGATGTGTCCCCACTCCCCGCTGTGACAGAAGCCAATTGCAATTATTCTTAAAGCTGCAGCTTTCATTAAAATCCTCCCCTGGCGATCCTGCCATGAAGGTCGTTGCTCAGGCACTTCCTGTTATAGGGTGACAACGCCCTGTCCCATCTCCCTTTTGTGCTCTTGCGTTGTCACCCTGTCACAGGTGCTTTCCGATGGAGACTACAAGCAGGCATTTCGACACAGATGAAGCAGGCACCATGCCACACCGGACGGGGGGAGTAGAAGAGGACCGTCTTGGCTACTTCAGCTAAGGCATCGGCCTGTCTCTCAAATGCTTCCTTGGGTTGTCACCCTGTCACATTTACCTCCAGCGGTGACTGAAAGTCGTCCATGATTTATCCCGGAAGAGAGAGATGCTGACCACAGAGGGGAATGCTAGAAATAGGTTTATGAATGGCGAGCCGGTGAAAATGTCAAAGTGGTTAAAAAATGAGTTTTGGGTGAATGCGCGCTTGCTGAACATGTAGTCACAGTTTTACTCCGATTTGAACTTTGACTCGGGACTCCTCTCACGCGTCACCTCCCCGATGTGAACTTTGGATGGTGGAATTCTCTCCCGCCACTCGGCAGCATTGGATACAATGGGAGAAGGTTTATTACGGTGTCACCGGCCTCCTAGTGGCAGATATGGGGATTGCACCCCAGAGAGGGGACACCAGGAGGATCCGCTGCGTCAGAGGTACTGTGAGCTCTGTGAGACCCGGACTGGTTACACCGGCGCATTACTTAGCATGTCCCTAACTACTCGCTCCCCGCCCATTGGAAATAAACGGCAAGCTCCTTCCAGTGGCGTGCCGTAAATATATGACATTTATTTTCCCCGCTCGTGTGCGCCCCCCCTATCGCTCGCATGAGCAGGACACGCTGACAGGTGTAGGCAGCCGGTAACAGCTGTCACATGTACAAGCGTTTGGTGGCTCTATAGCAGTCCGATCGCTTGTATGTACCCAGCAGTGTTTGTGCCCCTTCAGCGCCCCCTCCGTTACTGGCTATCCTGTCCCCTCTGCGGGACCGGCTCCTGGTCCCGATTTGCATTTTGCGCGATATCGCGCGGTTTGTCGCACGATATCGCGCAAATGGTTGCATTGAGCAAACTAGAATCGCGGCAAAATCCGCTCCAAAAAGGGTCCTGCTGTAGCGACGCACGACCCGCGACAGCGACGGACAGAGCCCCATTGCCATGCATTGGAGAGCGATATCGCGCGGTAAATCACTCAGTGTGAATGGGGCCTAAAGGAGAGCTATGAGCCGAGTGATTTCCACTCACCTCATAGTTCTAGCCGACCTGTGACAATGAGACTGTCACAGGTCGGCTCAGTAGATCGGGAGGTGAGCGAACACATAACCGGCGCTCGCTCACTTTCCGATCATCTCCCTGCAGAGAGCAGTGACTGTCCGTCACCGCTCCCCGCAGGGATTCCCCCCTTCCCCTGTCCGATCCTCCAGCGCTGAGTGGCGGAACGGGAGGGGGCGGGTACAGCTGGTTCTGCCTCTAGATAGGCAGAGCCAGCTGTCACTCACGCAGCTGGGTGGATCTCGACAGCATTGTCGGGATCCGTCCCGCCTGCGGCGCTCTCAGTATATAGCGAGCTGTAGCTTGCAATATACTGAGCTTTGGATCACAGGAGGAAGTTAGTATATGTCCCCCCCGTGGGCCCTTAGGGGAACCATGGGATAAAAAGGTTACTCCCATAGTTCTCTTTTAATGTCCTTAAAGAGGACCTGTCAGTGTACATGTGCCGTCACATAGGGGGATCATTAGCCTGCTATCTGATAGCAATATCATAAAGTGTAAAAAAAAAATCAAAGTCACATATAAAGAAAATGTAAAAAAAAAAATATTGTTGTCCCCCACGTATACGCATATCTAAACGTAAATACACATTGGGTGCGCCAGAGTGCAAGAACGACAATCCCGCCGAACCTTACATATCGGCGCGAGCGTCTCAGTGAGAGCAATAATTTTAGGGCCAGCAATCACTGATAACACTAAACTGATGAGCGGTAAAAGCTTTTAAATCGTTGCCTATGGACCATTTTGGGTATGGTAGTTTTTTGCAATTTCGCAGGCGCGCGCAATTTTAAGGCTTGACATTAGGGATGCTCCGATACGGATACAAGCATCGGAATCGGCGGCGATACCTAGTATTTGCGTGAGTACTCGTACTCGTGCAAATACTCCGATACAAAAAACGAGTACCTGTGCCGCGTCCGCCATCTTCAGGGACCCGAAAGCGCCGCACACATAGCGTCTTCAATGAAACAAGATGGCCGTGAACTCCTCCTCCAAGTCCTGAGTCATCTGCTCCATTCTTGTATAGTGTGGCACAGCTATATCCAATTCTGCATACCTGGCTTTATATTATAAAAAATGTAATAATAATATAAAGCCAGTTATACAGAATTGGATATAGCTGTGCCACACTATACAATGTTCTGGTCTGGAGTCTGGACATGTGTTCATCTATTTTCCCCACTAGGGGGATACAAGCCTTAGTTAGCAATGGCATGATAAATATTAATTTCATGTTCATCTTCGTCATAATATTAAGAAACTGACCTAAAATCATGATTTTGTATTGCTTTAGAAAAAATGTGACGATCCCTTTAGGAAAAAGTATCGGTAATTGGTATCGGCGAGTACTTGAAAAAAGTATCGGTACTCGTACTCGGTCTTAAAAAAGTGGTATCAGAGCATCCCTACTTGACATGTTTGGTGTCTATTTACCCGACGTGACCCCGACTTTTATATTTTACCAAAAAATTGGGTAATAATAAATGTTTTATAACATAATGTCAAAAAAAAAAAACTTGTATTTTTCAAAATTTTTAGTAATTTTTCCTTAATATAGTAAAACATGAACCCCCCAGTGGTGATTAAATACCACCAAAATAAAGCCCTATCTGTCCCTAAAAAATGGTATAAAATTAATTTCAGTACAGCGTTGCATGACGGAATAAACGTCAGTCAAAGTACCGCAGCGCTGAACACTGAAAAATGGCCGGGACAGGAAGGGGGTGTAACACCGCGGTCAGCAAGTGGTTACCATAAAGACAATGTGGTCAATTTATAACCAGAGCCATTCGCCCGACGAATCTTTCTGAACGTTTGCTTTGTGTGAATAGGCACAAAAACGAAAGTTGTTACATATATTTTCTTTGAGGGGAAATGTATTGTGACGTAATACTGCATTTTGGACACTAGATGGCGATGAAAAGCATAGAAAATATATAGTTGTGCTCCACAGTGCCATCTAGTGGCTAAAATGCAGCATGACATCACAATACATTTGCCCTTAAATAAAACTATATCTGCAAACCTTCATTTTTGTGTCTGCGCAGAGCGAGTGTTCAGAAAGATTCCCGGGTTATTGGTTATAACTAGACCCCGATATGAAACGCTCGCTCTGCTGTATCTGCGCAGACCAGAAGAATCCTCTCTGAAGTTATTTCGGGTGACGGATTGAGATGTTTGTTAATGACAAAGGTTAAACCATCGCTCGCTAATCTTCCGCTGCGGAAGATCGATAGTCAGTCGATAACGAGCGTTTCTATGGCTGACAAGTAAGTGAACGGTAGGAGAGCTCTTAGGGGAAGCGTGCTATAAAAAGATGAAGGGGGCGGGACTGTAGAGATCAGTGTGTGCAAAGCGAGCGCCGTGACAAAGGAGGTCAGACGTGTAAAGTGAACCTGTCACAAGCAACTGCACTTCACAGCTCACAGAAAGATAAAGCCGGCAGCTGGACATTTGTGTGTATGAGGGCATTGGTGTCTCTGTGCTCACATTGGTGTGAGACTTGGAGCTTCCTGTAGTAAAGACTGGCACTGCTGTTCCCTCTCCTTGTACAGGGTGACCGGTCTTGTCTCCGCCCCCTCCTGTAGTAAAGACTGGCACTGCTGTTCCCTCTCCTTGTACAGGGTGACCGGTCTTGTCTCCGCCCCCTCCTGTAGTAAAGACTGGCCACTGCTGTTCCCTCTCCTTGTGCAGGGTGATCGGTCTTGTCTCCGCCCCCTCCTGTAGTAAAGACCTGTCACTGCTGCTCTCTCTCCTTGTGCAGGGTGACTGGTCTTGTCTCTGCCCCCTCCTGTAGTGGGTGGGGCCTGCTGGTACCTTCCTCATTTAGGAGTGGGTGTTCCTAGACAGGCCACATTTGCATGCCCTAGGTAACCCCCACGTATGATGCTGAGCCTCCATGATTGAAAGAATTTGAATCCAATGAAGGAAAAGGGGCGGGTCCAGGACAGTCAGCCTGGGGAGGAAAGGGCTCCAGCCATGAAATGAGGCGGGGCTCTATCTGACTTGCTGCAGCTTCTAATGCACATTGTGAGTAATCCCCATCAGAAGCCCATGTGACACAGTGACAACGCATGAGCACAATTGGAAGATATGGAAAGAGTGTTGTCACGCTGGTGACACTCCAGTGATGGAATTTCTCAGGGTGGACTTCCTGATGGTGACAACCAGTAACAGGACAGGTTCCTTTAGCAGCCAAGGCAAAAAGGCCAAAGTGCGCCCTCCCTCCCCTTCTCCCTGACCTGTTACGTAGTTTGCAGTTCCCAAGACAGCCTCTTCTTCCCTACCCCTCGGTCTGGCTCTGGTGACACCGGCGGACCATCCCTGCTGCATCTGTGTTGAAACGCCCACTTGTAGTCTCCACCGGAAGCTCGTGTGACAGATTGACAACGCAAGGGCACAATTGGGAGACAGAACAGGCAGTTGTCACCCTATAACAGGAAGCGGCGGGATCACCAGGGATTATTTTAATGAAAGCTGCAGATTTTTTAATACTGAAAATGACTTTGAAACTGAATTAAAATGAGATTTTAATGATTGAGCTATTAAATTTATACACTGGGCAGAGTTCCCCGGCCGCAGCTGATTGGGCGGCATGGAAGGAAAGGGAAGGAGCTCCTGTCGGGTTCGGTCTGAACCTGAGCTCATCCCTATGGAGGATGAAGAGTCCCTGTCTGAGTTCTACAACAATCATAATCCTTCAAGTGAAGCGAACACGAGGTCTGTTCAGCGCGCTCAGTATTGTGTCCGTGTAACACTTTCGGGTTTTTATTACCTCTCACAGAGATCACATGACTCTCCCAGACAATGCCTTCATCTGCTTTCCTCTCCAGAAGGACGGCACCATCTTTGTTCAGGCATTATCCAGGGTCACCACCTTCTTCCTGGGCTAAAATGTCGGCTCAGAGATGATAAAATAATGCAAATCCCGGGGTCTGTGCAGTCCTTGGCTGTGTTCTGACACAGATCAGCCCCCTGCTGCAGCCTCTCACCTTGCTGCAAAGTTACAATGTTGCCGACTGATCACTGGGGGAGGGGAGATGAGGCAATGCTTCCTCCTGCCTGCAGCAGACTGATCACTGGGGGAGGGGCGACTGAGGAAATGCTTTCTCCTGCCTGCAGCAGAGAGATCACCTGGGGGGGGGGGGACTAAGGAAATGCTTCCTCCTGCCTGCAGCAGACTGATCACCTGGGGGAGGGGGGACTAAGGAAATGCTTCCTCCTGCCTGCAGCAGACTGATCACTGGGGGAGGGGGGACTCAGGCA
>NW_017306446.1:341176-346204 GCF_000935625.1 Nanorana parkeri | reverse complement strand
TCCGTGTTAATGCCGGAGACCGACAACATCACGTATGTCATTATTTCCCATCGGACGGATTGTGACGTCAATAGTCCACGGGGTGCTGGGTACTTCCTGTCCTAATGGGCTCATCAGATGTGGCACCCGACCCTCCTACATGGGACCGCCGGCCATGACGGAAAATCAGATTACAGCCGGTTGGGTCAGAAGAAACCATTTCATGTTTTTGAACTGTGGGAGGAAATAGAAGCCGAGCCGGCTCCAAACAATGGCCGCGCGGGGGGGGAGGGGTTGTATCTTTAATTATGGAAGAAATAATCAGAAATGCTATAGGAAGGATATGTTGGGGGGACACATCATTTTTTGAGGGGGGTAATTACTTCCTGTGCCGCCCGTGACGGCAGCTTTGAACCGGAGCACTCTGAATAAAACCCAAACACGCACAGGAAAAGCATGCAAACTCCATGCAGACAGCATCCTTGTGGGGATTGAATCCAGGACCCCCAGGAGTGTTAGTCACCCTGCTAGGATTTTGAAGCTTTATATAAACGACAGCAAGGGACCGTTCACACAGCGACGGACGGGCGTTATGCTGTGTAGAATGCACCGTGTTGTTTTGTTACAATGTATCACAGTGATGACTTTTTAAAACTTTATTTAAAGATACAAAAAAAACGTTGATATGTTGCAGCACGCTGAATCAGTTTGAAATGCATTTTTGGGGCAGTGCATTCCTAAAATTGCAGCGTTGCACACAGGCCGGATTTTCATGCAATGCACCTCCGTGGTGTGAACAGGGCACACGGGGAACAATTGTTTTCTTGCATTGAACCTGCGCCACTTAAAGCCCACTGTGCTGAGACAAGGCTTAGTACAGGGGTGGGCTATCCCTGGCTGAAACTACAAATCCCATGATGCATCTGACTCTGGCACTCGTGCCTGTGAGGTTCTTGCAATGCCTTGTGGGAGTTGTAGTTCTGCAAACAGCTGGAGGGACTGAAGTTTGCCCACCCCTGGCTTAGTAGGACTTGTAGTTCCCCAACACCCACACGGAAGCCCTCATCTCTATGAGATTGCTATGCAGCGTTGTCACCCCAAGGTCTTAGAGGGACATGTAGTTTATAAAGGCAACAATCACAGCCGAACTCCAGCTAACACATATTAAACTGTTACAGGAACAGGATTTTCTTCTGTATGGATAAAAGACTTGAACCCTGTGAATAAAAGTTGACAGTTGCGAGCACCCCCCGGCAGTGTTATATGGTTTCTCCCGACCTCTGTTGCTGTCACTGCTAGTGGACAGCTCGGCTCGCATGTAATATACACTATATTGCCAAAAGTATTGGGACGCCCCTCCAAATCATTGGATTCAGGTGTTCCAATCACCTCCATGGTCACAGGTGTATAGAATGAGGCACCTCCGCATGCAGACGCTTCTTCAAACATTTGTGAAAGAATGGGTCGCTCTCAGGAGCTCAGTGACTACAAGCGTGGTACCGTGATAGGTTGTCACCTGTGCAATAAGTCCATCCGTGACATTTCCTTGCTACTAAATATTCCGCGGTCACCTGTTACTGGTATTATAACAAAGTGGAGGCAACTGGGAACAACAGCAACTCAGCCACGAAGTGGTAGGCCACGTAAAATGACAGAGCGGGGTCAGCACATGCTGAAGCGCACAGTGCGGCACAACAACAGTGCGTAGAGAGCTTCATGGAATGGGTTTCCATGGCCGAGCAGCTGCATCCAAGCCTTACATCACCAAGTGCAATGCAAAGCGTGGGATGCCGTGGTGTAAAGCGCGCCGCCACTGGACTCTAGAGAAGTGGAGACGTGTTCTCTGGAGTGACCAATCACGCTTCTCTGTCTGGCAATCCGATGGACGTGTCTGGGTTTGGCGGTTGCCAGGGGAACGGTACTTGCCTGACTGCATTGTGCCAAGTGTAAAGTTTGGGGGGGTGGTTGCTTTTCAGGGGTTGGGCTTGGCCCCTTAGTTCCAGTGAAGGGAACTTTTAAGGCCTCAGCACACCAAGACATATTGTACAATTTCATGCTCCCATCTTAGTGGGAGGAGTTTGGGGATGGCCCCTTCCTGTTCCAACATGACTGCGCACCATTGCACAAAGCAAGGTCCATAAAGACATGGATGGGGGAGTTTGGGGTGGAGGAATTTGACTGGCCGCAACCCGATAGAACACCTTTGGGATGAATTAGAGCGGAGACTGTGAGCCCGGCCTTCTCCTCCAACATCAGTACCTGACCTCACAAATGGTCCAACATTCCCATAGACACACTCCCAAACCTTGTGGACGTCTTCCCAGAAGAGTTGAAGCTGTTATAGCGGCAAAGGGCGGAGCCAACCCAATACTGAACCCTACGGACTAAGACTGGGATGCCATTAGAGTTCATGTGCGTGTAAAGGCGTCCCAATACTTTTGGCAATATAGTGTGTATAAAAGGATGTGGGAAAAGGACACCGTTCATATACTGAATGTCGTCATTGCAGGTGTTAACCTCATACAGGAAGCAAAATATAATATTTGTCACTAGAGTGACCACTTGAACAGTCCGAGGGAATAAAATTGCTTCATATAGAGGTGTGTGCGCCTTTTTTCTGGTTAGTTTGGTGAGTTGTTTTAGATGACCCATCTAGTTTCTTGCTGTTCTGCATTTTCTTGCTGCTGCAAGATAACAGTTGATTACGGCGCTACACACACACACACAGTTGTCGGGATTTCCTTTCCAGTGGAATAGTAGGATGCGATTACAGAGATATTTAAAGGAACACTCCAACCAGAACTGATCAATAATCCTGATGATGCATTGAGCTCAGTGTACCTATTAAGCAATTCAGCTTTTCATCCCGACTTGTGTGTACGGCTCCTGTTCATGCCGCCATCTTTTCCCTGGGAACGCTGGAACACCCTCACACAGCATATAAAGCTTGAGTATTAAGAAGTTTCTCCAATCCAATGAGATTCAGACCTGTCTTGGAAGCTTGTATGTGATTGGTGATACAGAAAGCAGAGACTTATTCACTTGTTTGATGGTAACTTGCAACTGCATAAGTGATATATTGGTGATGGCCGGTCATAGACCCAAGAGCTGACAGTCCAGTGTTGGTGTTGAATCGTTTCTCATGCTCCTGCTGGGCTGTCCCTGTAGTGTCTATTGTGTCCATGGTCTTTTTTTCCCCCTATGGTGCTCGTCACAGGGGTTCATGGTTGAAGATGGCCGCCCCCTTTGTCTCTTGGTAAGTGTGTTTTGTTCCAATGGCCTTATATATTCTACTTGTGGCCGGCTGATTGGGGGTAGCTCATAGCAGTCTGTGTCTTCTCTTGGCAGATGCTGCGGTGGCGGGGTACGCACCGGCCACCTCCCAGGACCATGCCCGGAGGACACCGATTTCCAAGGGCAAAATGGAAGAGGGTCGAGATCCGCACTCTGATTGGGGGACCCCGGGGGCAGCCGACGTACAAGCAGAGAAGAGTCCTGATCATTGGGACAACCACCTGAGGTGAGGAAACCTGTGTACTGGGCTGAATGAATAAGGAGGCTGCCAGTGCGGAGCTCTCCTCCTGGAAGCGCTAGTTGCCTGGCCATCATGTTGATCCAGCAGCTTCAATATCTAATGACCAGGAACAAGACAGCAGATCAAGAGTTCTAATACCACCCAATGTGCAGGACACAAGAACTCTTCTGATTGTCTCCTCCAACAGGACACATGTACCAGCCTGGCATCAGTAAAGTGCATTCTGATTGGCTGGAGTGGGTTACTATACATAACACTCATTGGTTTGCTCCTGAGGGGAGAGAGAAGGAGAGAGAGGAGAGAATGAGAGGGGAAGGAGAGAGAAACATATAGTGAGAGAGAGGAGGAGGAGAGAGAGAGAGAGAAGGAGAGAGTCTAATCACACGCAGCACCTGTCCTTCCCGGCAGCTACTTGGTACGGCCCCGCACGCAGCACGGAGCTGTACGTGCAGGCCGATTCGTGTGTGAATGGGGCCTTAAAGTTAATCATTCATTTGTTATAGAAAAATTGTGCAATTTGTTTGCAAAATTTATCCCCCAGATTCATAAAGATGGAAAAAGCTTTTTTTTCTGGCAAACTTCAATCACAGAAGTAATCTTTTTCCATACCTAAATTATACTGAAATAATACCATTTGCTATTTTCTCCCTCTAATACCAGTCTGGCAGGTGTAGGATTTTCCTTAACTTCCAGTCTCAGTGACATTGGTCACCTGGACTAATAGAAGGAAGAAGTTGCATAAAGAGTGTCAGACCAAGATGAGTCCCAGAAAACGTTAATTCATCAGATAAATACGACAGCCACTGAGTTTGGGAGTCCAAGCAACACTGGATAGATAGATAGATAAATAGATAGATAAATAGATAGATAGATAGATAGATAGATAAATAGATAGATAAATAGATAGATAAATAGATAGATAGATAGAATCATTGAATTCTATTCTATATAACCTTTTTATCGTCTTTCCTTTACCAACTGCTGATCCAGTTTATACTTCACTTGAACATCACAACTTTCCTGTCACTCTTATAGCCGGGAGGAATACCAGGTCAGGTTTTGCGGTGACATTGGCCGAGCTGCTGCTAAACAAGAAGCAACTATGTTGCCGATCTTTAAATAGGCCCCTTAGAGCGCTCAGGCCGTATACATATGAATATTCATCAGGCGGCAATGTCCTGAACACTGGCCAATGTACACTGACGATAAGCAGACATCTTTGAGCTCCATATCCCATTTATTGGCCATTCCGATGTGGCGGTGCAAAGAGCAGAGGTGATACACCGAGTGTAGAAAACTATCAGAGCAGCCAATCAGATTTCAGATCACTGTGTACAGACCAATGAGGGATGAATTGATTGGTCTGCCAATGATTGGTTTCCTAAGGGCTCAGTTTAGAAACACAGAATAACACATGAAAGGGTGCATGGCAAATGGCAAAAATAGACAGAGTGGCCCACTGAGTCTGTCCATTTTTTATAGTTTTTTTTTTTGGGGGGGGGGGGGGGTGGTTT
>NW_017306446.1:339630-340939 GCF_000935625.1 Nanorana parkeri | reverse complement strand
ACCTCATTTGCAGGTCCGTAGGGGTGCGGGTGATCGTATTCATACGCCGCCGGAATGGATCCTGTATGCGTCCCGGCCAGAAAACCCGCACCCCTACGGACCTGCAAATGAAGTGAGCGTAGGGGGGCGTACGGCCGCGTAGCCCCATAGAGAAGGACGGGGGCTGCGTTCTAATCACACGCAGCACCTGTCCTTCCCGGCAGCTACTTGGTACGGCCCCGCACGCAGCACGGAGCTGTACGTGCAGGCCGATTCGTGTGTGAATGGGGCCTTAAAGTTAATCATTCATTTGTTATAGAAAAATTGTGCAATTTGTTTGCAAAATTTATCCCCCAGATTCATAAAGATGGAAAAAGCTTTTTTTTCTGGCAAACTTCAATCACAGAAGTAATCTTTTTCCATACCTAAATTATACTGAAATAATACCATTTGCTATTTTCTCCCTCTAATACCAGTCTGGCAGGTGTAGGATTTTCCTTAACTTCCAGTCTCAGTGACATTGGTCACCTGGACTAATAGAAGGAAGAAGTTGCATAAAGAGTGTCAGACCAAGATGAGTCCCAGAAAACGTTAATTCATCAGATAAATACGACAGCCACTGAGTTTGGGAGTCCAAGCAACACTGGATAGATAGATAGATAAATAGATAGATAAATAGATAGATAGATAGATAGATAGATAAATAGATAGATAAATAGATAGATAAATAGATAGATAGATAGAATCATTGAATTCTATTCTATATAACCTTTTTATCGTCTTTCCTTTACCAACTGCTGATCCAGTTTATACTTCACTTGAACATCACAACTTTCCTGTCACTCTTATAGCCGGGAGGAATACCAGGTCAGGTTTTGCGGTGACATTGGCCGAGCTGCTGCTAAACAAGAAGCAACTATGTTGCCGATCTTTAAATAGGCCCCTTAGAGCGCTCAGGCCGTATACATATGAATATTCATCAGGCGGCAATGTCCTGAACACTGGCCAATGTACACTGACGATAAGCAGACATCTTTGAGCTCCATATCCCATTTATTGGCCATTCCGATGTGGCGGTGCAAAGAGCAGAGGTGATACACCGAGTGTAGAAAACTATCAGAGCAGCCAATCAGATTTCAGATCACTGTGTACAGACCAATGAGGGATGAATTGATTGGTCTGCCAATGATTGGTTTCCTAAGGGCTCAGTTTAGAAACACAGAATAACACATGAAAGGGTGCATGGCAAATGGCAAAAATAGACAGAGTGGCCCACTGAGTCTGACCACTTTTTATAGTTTTTTTTTTTGGGGGGGGGGGGGGGTGGTTT
>NW_017306446.1:338232-339428 GCF_000935625.1 Nanorana parkeri | reverse complement strand
TTGTTTTTTTTTGGGGGGGGGGGGGGGTTCTATTTGCCTTTCATTTTTTTCTCTTTTATATTTTTTTGCTATATAGTGTGCTGTAAAATGACCACAAATGACCTATGCCCCCAATGTGCCAAAGAATGTTCTATTAGATATCGTGTCATAAGGTCAGCGGCAGATAACAAGCAAAGCAATTCTCCTACAGCAGTCCTCCCAGTTCTATCTATCTTTCTTTCCTTCCTTCTTTCTTTCTTCCTCCTTTCTTTCTTTCTTTCTTTCTTTCCTTCTTTCCTTCTTTCGTTCCTTCCTTCTTTCTTTCCTCCCTCCCCCCTCTCTCTTTCTTTTCTTCTTACTTTCTTTCCTTCCTTCTTTGTTTCTTTCCTCCCTCCCCCCTCTTTCTTTCTTTCTTTCTTTCTTTCTTTCTTTCTTTCTTTCTACCTTTCTTCCTTCCTTCTTTCTTTCTTTTCTCCCTCCCCTCTTTCTTTCTTTCTTTCTTTCTTTCTTTCTTTCTTTGTTTCTTTCTTTCCTTCTTTCTTTCTTTCCTCCCTCCCCCCTCTCTCTTACTTTTCTTCTTTCTTTCTTTCCTTCTTTCTTTCCTCCCTCCCCCCTCTTTCTTTCTTTCTTTCTTTCTTTCTTTCTTTCCTCCCTCCCCCCTCTCTCTTTCTTTCTTTCTTTCTTTCCTTCTTTCTATCTTTCTTTCCTCCCTCCCCCCTCTCTCTTTCTTTCTTTCCTTCTTTCCTTTCTTTTCTCTTCTTCCTTTTCTTTCCTTTCCTGTGTCATGTGATACAATTCTCCATACTGTGAAAGAGAATTCATATTTCCAATTATTTTACAATTTAACGGCTTTAAGAATTCCATACAAATTTCCAGTTTCGAGCTGCTTACTTTGACAAATTGGTAAAATTGTTATAATTCCCCGATGACTATTTCTCGAATCCGGAAACATTCATGATGAGAATGAATAAACAGGCCAAGTATGAGCCACCACACTAGCACGGAACTCTTTGAAATGTCTTGTTTAGTGACAAGCACTTCCCCCATCTCCGACACACCCCAGTAATGCCTACTATGAAGCAGCATTAGTATTTAAGAAATTGGGTAACCCACATGAAGACTTTTTATTATAGAATACACAAATGTTTCTGGGCAAAGGACTAGGCACCAGTAGGGCCAGAGCTGGGGGGGGGGGGGGACTAGGGGAGGGCCTGGCC
>NW_017306446.1:334928-338190 GCF_000935625.1 Nanorana parkeri | reverse complement strand
CGGGGGGGGGGGGGGGGGGGGAGCATTGGGGGAGCATGTGCCCCGGGTGCCGCTTTAGGAGGGGTGCCAATTGGTGTGTGGATGGAGAATTTCTCCCTTGGGAGGGAGCAACTCTGAGCCTTTGCTCTGGGAGACAGAATGTCTATCTTCCCCACTGGTCACCAGTATTGCCTGTGGCCTCTCTGCAGCTGATCTTTTCCCCATTACTGACTTATGATGCACTGTGTCTCTATGTGAGGCAGCCATCTTGGTAGAGGAGCAGGGCTTTGCTTCATCACTTCAGAGCTGCCACTGCTCGTGACTGGTGATCTGATGGCTGGTGCAGAAGCAGGAGAGTTGGAGGGAGCACAGATCCATAGAACAATGAAGCAGCAGCAGCAGGGAGATCCTTGCACTGCAGGTCCTCGGGTACAGCTTCTTCTCCAGCAAGCAACACCAAATCTCCTGAGACTAACAAATAGAGGCAGCAGTGCCTTACATGATCTCACACTGCAGATATACAGCTCTGGGCCAGTTTAAGGTCTTGTGTGCTTATAGGTACATTCAGCTTGCATTTGAAATGCTTCTGAGATCCTTCACAGGTGCCTTTTGACCTGCAGTTGACCTTTAAAGCTGCATCATGCTGCTGTTGCAATACCATTGACTTGTTTAGGGAACAAAGAAGTTCAGACACTTACAAAAGCCTGTGTACATGGGGCCCGGGGCTCCATCTGATTCTAACATCTGCATGTGTGCTTCTTTTTTCAGGTCTGTTGGTGGAGAAGAGCTGGGCTCCACCAGCTGGAAGAAACAAAAGAAGAAAAATAAAAAAGGAGAACGAAAGGACAATAAAAAAGAAAAGAAGGCAAAGGGGGCCGCGAAGGAGGAGAAATTTGAAAAGAAAAGGCAAAAAGAAGGAAAAAACGGGCGGGAACGGGACCTGCGGAAAGAAGAGAAGAAAATAAGAAAAGGGAGAGTGATGAAAGAGAATTGAAGACCGGGATAAGAGGGAGGCGGCTGAAGAGACACAATGGTGGCATAGCACAGTCAGGGAGAGAGAGACCTGGGGGGGGGCTGGACCTTCCGTACTCAGGGCACAGCGACGGGTGGCACAAGCCAACCAAACGAAGAGAAAAATGAGGAAACAGAATTCCAAAGGAAATAATTTTTTCAAGAACTATAAAATTGTGAAGACTAAATGAAGGATGTAACAATGTATCAAACTTACAAATGTGATAAAATATTGTGTGTTAATTTATCTGGGAGGGTTTGGGTATAATCCCCTTCTCTGGGTGTTCACAGGTCCAGCGTTAGGGATGAGCAGAGTGATTTTGGCAACATTTTGCCAAAGCTAAAAAATTATCAATTTTGCTCATTGAGCTTCTTGAGGCCGAATTTGCTTGAAAAAAAAAAATCTGCTCTTTTTGTTTTCTTTATTTTGTTAGTTTTTTTTTTTTTTAGATCATATAGGGTCTGTTTATAAATGTTTTCACATGAGATTCACTCAACATTTAACTGAAATTCACACATTTTTAATTTGATTATATAGGAAATAAGTGTGAATTGTGAGGGGGAAACTGCTGTGTGATTGTCATGGGCACCACGGGCTCCATGTCTTAAAGGAAATGAATGGTAAATAAGTATTTAGCTCTGCTCCTATTATTTATTATGGGCTGGATCTGTTTTATTGCCAGAAAAGGGGTTTATAGCTGGATAAACAAGCTGTATACTTTTCCATTCATGTACAATGAGATGACCATTACATAACGGCATCCAATCAGCTTCTAGCAGACCTAGTGTTTGTTGGAGGAAAGATAAAAAAAAAAACATGTGATAGTAAACTAATGATATGACTGAACAAGTGTCCACCGCGTGCAGCAGCACCTGGACTAATGTCACCAGGCAATAGGAAATTTGCTTCAATTGCACCATAATCGTCCTTGTTTACAACCCCACAACCTCTTCATTTTCCACTGCTGATTACTCCAAAGCAGCACGATTTCAATAAGCAAACACAATTTCAAAGTAGCTTCCGTCGTCTCAGCAACACTGTGACTGCGTCACTTTATGTCTAAGTCTGGCCCAAAACTGAATTGCCAGTTGCAGGGGGTGGGCATTCGTTTTATATATCTCTCAGGGAACCCCATGGCAAGAGCTTCCTTCCGTAGTTTCCATCTCTGACCCTCCTCTTCTGAGGGGGGTCTCGCTCCTCCAGCTGCATCCTTGCTTGTAACAAGATGAAAGCTTGAGCAGTGGGAATGAGACCCCCCATAATAATGGGCGGCGCTGGGAACATTGCCAATCCAATAGCCTACAGATTTAAAAAAAGTATATGGTTCAACTTAAGCCTCAAGCCGGCATCTTATCAGAACAGCAGTTTTGGGTCGACTGATTCTTTTCAACTTTGTGTGCTGGTCAAAACACGGACATAGTTCAAAACGTTCTGCAAACAAGGGAATTTATTAAACAATCTGGACTCTGTAGAGTTGATTTAAACATTGCTTCATTGTATATACAAACAGCCGTCACATATACTTGGCGGAGCCACTATGTGGGCTGAACCCAGTGCTATAACTAATAGCCATAGCAGCCCAGGCGGCTGCTATGGGACCTGGGGGGTGGAAGGGGGCCCCATTAGGTTGTTGAGGCACATTAAACATACAACATATCAAGATAATAGAGCATTGTGTCATTAGGGGTTGGAGTGGTTGCAGTTGATGACAACTCTGATCCCCTGTAAAGTTTACAGTGTAGTGATGACCTCAGATGCACAAGAAAAGTATTTGGGATCTTGGCTTCATTACTCACAGCTCAGAGAGAGGTGGTCAAAGGGGCCCCGTCACATTTTTGCTATGGCGCCCGTGATCTATAGTTACGGCCCTGTATAAGCTATATGTCCTCTGTGTGTGTGTGCAACTTGTTGACTGTAAAAAATAAGTTAAGGCAACTGGACTTGCTGTATTTTTTTCGAAGACGTTTCAATGGTCATCCAACCAGCTTTCTCCATTCAGAATTGAAAAAACTGGTTGGAGGACCTGTGAAATGTCTTCGAGAAAAATACAGCAGGTCCAGTTGCCTTAACTTATTTTTTACAGATATACCATGACCTGGATGAACCTTCACAGACAACTTGTTGACTATTAAAGGGAACGTGCAGTTGTCTTGTATATTTTTCTTTAATTTATTTTGCTCAGAACTAAAATATAAAGTGATATATATATCTATATCTATATATATCTATAGATATATATAAAGGCACATTTATTAAATTAGTATATACATT
>NW_017306446.1:330014-334898 GCF_000935625.1 Nanorana parkeri | reverse complement strand
AGGGCCTTGGCTTAAAGGGTATCTGTGGTCAAAAACTAAAATAGAATAAATAAAAAACAAAGTAAAATTTAAAAAAAAGCTACAAATAAATCCGTATATTGAATTTCCATAAGTTCCATCCGACTCCTAATAACCAGATCCATCTAGAAGATTGTAAACTTACTTATTGAAGACTCTCATAGAATGTACTTCCTCAATGCACTGACACCATTTCACTCAGCCCTGTGAATGAGCACTTCCTGGTGTCACCGCTCTCACTGAGCCCGCCTTCTGAACTGCAACTCAACCTCTGAACAATGTAACATCAGCATTGCTTGCTGGAAGCAATGCATGATGGGATATGTAGTCTTGAGAAATGGAGATTACATCACATCTAGCAGCAGGGAGAGAGACGCAAAGCACACTGGGAATCCGGGAAGTTGATGGAAGTGATGGGCAGATGGAAGGCGGCGCTCACTACGTAAAAAAATAGTACAAAAATTTAAAGTTTCCCCCCCAAGTTACACAAAAAAGAATAAAAAAAAAAAATATTTTTTTCAAGTCCCCACCCCTACATACACGCATGTAAACATGCGTAAGGTGCGCATACCTGCGAAAACGACGATTGCACCCATTACGCCGCACATGTTACATATCTCCGCGAACGTCGGAATGAGAGCAATAGTTCTAGGGCCATCAATCACTGATAACACTAAACTGATGAGCGGTAAAAGCTTTTAAAGCGTCGCCTATGGCCAATTTTGGGTATGCTAGTTTTTTGCGAGTGCGCGCAATTTTTACGCTTGACATGTTTGGTGTCTATTTACCCGACGTGACCCCGTCTTTTATATTTTACCAAAAAAGTGGGTAATATTAGTTGTTTTATAGCATAATGTAAAAAAAAACTTTTTTTTCTCTAAATTTTCAGTAATTTCTCCTGAATATAGTAAAAAATAAAACCCGCAGTGATGATTAAATACCACCAAAATAAAGCTCTATCTGTCCCCAAAAAATGGTATAAAATTCATTTCAGTACAGCGTTGCGTGACGGAATAAATGTCAGTCAAAGTACCGCAGCGCTGAACACTGAAAAATGGCCTGGCCAGGTAGGGGATCTAAACACCTGGTCTTCAAGCGGTTAAAGAGCAAAGATAAAGATAACAAAGATAAAAGAGCAAAGATAAATGTAGCAAACCTAAAATATGTCTTATACATCAGCCAATCAGAAACGAATTCTGATTGGTCACTATGCATTTCGTCGTTGTTCTATTAGGTCTGTGACACACTGCATGCGGAGCAGCGCGGAGCGGTGGTGCGTTGCCCTTTGCGAGCAGCGTGTCATGTAATTTTCTCCCCAGCGCGTCAGCTTGCGAGAGCTCGCATAGCTGAGCGTGCCGAGATGAAAGAGTTCACCTTCAGCCAATCGGCTCGCGCGTATAAACCGGCGCGAAGGGATGCGACGTCAGGCCGGTTGTTCAAAATCCAGTGTACCCATCGCACTCCTGACAGAATAATACCCTTAGAGTCGGGCGGGTGCCAAAGTGACTGTAGATGCCTCTGCAATCCAAGATAGGTGTGTTTGCAGGCTGCATACAAGTGATCTCAGTGACATCGCCGGGATCACTTGTACAAAACAAGCGGCGGCTTCCCTGCTGTACATTACACTGCTGAAACAAAGCAGAGGTAAATGTAGAAAACAACTGCCCGCCCGGCGCCCCGAACTGCATGTCCCAGGCGTCGGGAGATAGGAATTCCACACCACAGCTGCCCCTCTACTCCCTGCTGCCCCGAGGCCGGGTCTTGGTTGGCCTTGTGGGAAATCCGGCCCTGAGTGTATGTATAAAGTCACTCGCACTCCAATAGAATTTCTAGTCAAAAACGGTTTATTGACTTGATTTCTATCACATCATACAGCGACGTCCCATCGGTCCCTTCTTACGCACGAGCCGATTGGCTGAAGGCACAGTCATTCATCTGCCTGCACTCCGCCCACACACTGCACGTGAAGCTCCGTGCCGGACAGCTTTGCTTCGCTCTGCGCGGCTTTGCTCGCGGTGTGTCACGGGCTTTACACACATGGATCCTTCTCATAGATATCTCCTTGTTTTAACCAGCAATCTATAAAGTGACATTTCCTGGATCTCGGTGACCCGTCTGCTTTCATAGGACCGCGTACAGAGCCGGATTTACTCTCTCTGCTGCCCCAAGGCCAGGTTCCCCAATGCACCCCCCTCCCCGCCAACCCCCCGGGGGGGGGGGGGAGAGCGGCAGGGTTGTTTTCCATTTTTTTCTTTTTTTATGTATTTCGTGTCATTTAATTTTTACATTTTTAAAAAATCTTTATTTATTTATTTTTTCACTCAACTTTATTGCTATGACACAGGAGCTAATAAGCCATGTGTGATAGGATTTGGAGGCGACAGGTTCTCTTTATTGAACGGACATTCTCCTCTTTACACCCTGCTATCCATCCTGAACTACCTTGTCGTGGTCCCAGGTCCCCCAGAAAAGCGGGGGACCCTGGAAAACCACGGCGGAGAGGGAGGCGGCCATCCGGGAGAGGCAGCCAGAGGTGGGGGCGGACCGTGGAGGAGGGGGAGGTAGCAGGGGAGGATAGACGAGCGGGCTAATTACAAGTGATCTCGGCATCACCGAGATCACTTGTACAAAATGAGCTGCAGCTTCCCTTGCTCTGCAATTTAGCCCTGCTGCTGGCCCGAAGCAGAACCCAGTAGAGAAAAAACTACCCATCCATTCCAACTGCAAGTCCCGGGCATCGGGCGATAGGAGTTCCACAGCTCTTCTGCTGCCCCTCTACTCCCTGCTGCCCCTCTACTCCTTGCTGCCCCTCTACACCCTGCTGCCCCTCTACTCCCTGCTGCCCCTCTACTCCCTGCTACCCCTCTATACCCTGCTGCCCCTCTACTCCCTGCTGCCTCTCTACTCCCTGCTGCCCCTCTACTTCATGCTGCCCCTCTATACCCTGCTGCCCCTCTATACCCTGCTGCCCCTCTACTCCCTGCTGCACCTCTATACCCTGCTGCCCCTCTATACCCTGTTGCCCCTCTACTTCATGCTGCACCTCTATACCCTGCTGCCTCTCTACTCCCTGCTGCCCCTCTACTTCATGCTGCACCTCTATACCCTGCTGCCCCTCTACTCCCTGCTGCCCCTCTACTCCCTGCTGCCCCGAGGCCGGGCCTTGGTGGCCTTGTGGGAAATCCGGCCCTGTCCGCGTACTAGTGTCAGTGAGATGTAAGAATCCCGAAATTCGCAGGTACTCCGGGGGCAGAAGGTCATTTCTGAACATTTAGAGGGAAAAGCTAATTTATTACTGTGAGCAATGTATATTTTTTTATTTCCAGAGAGAAGGTGTTATTTGGTACGATCACCACCGTAGATTGTATATTTGGCTTCTGTAAAATTGTACAATGTATGTAAAAAATAAAGATATCTATGTGAATACAATGTGTGTGTGTCTGGTGCTGATTCCGGGGCTCCCGCGTGCCAATGTCACCCAATGGGCTTTATTTTTTTAAATAAAATCGGGGAGGGGGGCGGAACCTTCAGCGACCAATCAGAACTTAGTTTTGTGTTGTTAAAAAGCAAAGATGTAAAAGCCTTCAGTGGGCTACTGCTGCTATCCAGCAAACGCTGCAACTGTGCTGAATTTACCTCAAAGTGATATTACAGTCAAAAGGGTTTTGAGCTATTTGAAATCACTTACAATGGACGCTGCTCCTTTAATGTTTAACAGTGTTAGCTTCCTGCAGAATCAGCTGGTCCCCTGAGCACTGACCCTGATATCCTGTATTAGGGTGGCTCCTTTCCCTTGCAGGGTTCTATGTGGCCACCCTTGTTTGTGCTAGTAAGCTGTGTGTGTCTTCACAAACACACAATAAATACTTTTCTTTGTTGCGCTCCTTATCGAAAAAAAATCCCTTGTAGTGGGGGGGTGCTTGCAGTGACTACGGATGGCGCTGCAAATATCAGCAATTGTGTTGAGATGTCACCAGCACACCAAAATCCTTCTTAGGATAAGCAAATGTTCATTTATTGAAGTTCCTTGTCATATAAACAAGCGCTTTCGGGGCCACACAGGGTCCCTTCATCAGGCTTAGCATTGACGTCAATGCTTTCTCTTCTCTCTTTTCTGAGCTGCTCGATGTTCGGCTGCTGAAGTCTGCTCTGTCCCTTGTGATCCTGTACTGGACAGGAAGTTTAGGGGAGCCGAGCCGAGAGAGTTGGAGCTGTTTAAAAACATAAGAGCTTGGGCAAAATTTAAAAAAATATACTTTGCCAGGCGATGTGTATTTGTTTCCTCTGGACTCATCATTGGAAAAAAGTGGGAGTTTAACCCCATCGTGACGTACGTGGCTTGAGTAGTAGAGGGGCACAGAGAAGGAGGAGCAGGAAAGCACAACCACTGTGCGGCACTACTAAGGAGCTGAGATGAGCGAGTCTGACTTTTATATAAGAAAACCTTATCACACATCGATGAATCTCTCCACACGAATCTGCGCCTAGTTCAGATACACTGCAGTTCTGGGATGACAGTTGATGATGGTGGCTGGTATGAGATCCTATAAGCCTTTATATGAGCTGATATTCACCTACGTCTGCAGACTGACAGATGATAGAAGAGTGACAATCACACTGTGTACAGTGCTCCTTACAGCATGTAACATCATCTATCTATCTATCTATCTATCTATCTATCTATCTATCTATCTATCTATCTATCTATCTATATATCTATATATCTATCTATCTATATATCTATCTATATTGTTTCTTTCTTTTCCTTCCTTCCTTCCTCCCTCCCTCCTTTCTTTCTTTCTTTCTTTCTTTCTTTCTTTCTTTCTTTCTTTCTTTCTTTCTTTCTTTCTTTCTTTCTTTCTTTCT
>NW_017306446.1:317999-328342 GCF_000935625.1 Nanorana parkeri | reverse complement strand
TTCCTTCCTTCCTTCCTTCCTTCCTTCCTTCCTTCCTTCCTTCCTCTTTCTTTCTTCCTTCCACTTCCCTACCTCCCTCTCTTTCTTTCTTTCTTTCTTTCTTTCTTTCTTTCTTTCTTTCTTTCTTCCTTCTTCCCTCCCTCCCTCTCTTTTTTCCTCCCTTTCTTTCTTTCTCTTTCTTTCTTTCTTCCTTTCTTTCTTTCCGTATTGCAGTTAGTAACCTGATTTATTTCTCCGCCATGTAGCTGTTTTTTTTCCTCTGCAGGCCTCCTTGTCATGGCGAGGGGTTAATTGGCGGCATGATGCAGTGTGACAGAGGTTAGGGGTGTCACGTTGTCCATATCCGGCACACCGGAGACAACGGGGGTTTGTAAATTTAGGAGATTTTTGCCTATCTTGATTTTAGTTTTTGCCCATTAGTGGTTAATGATTAGTCGTAGCTCAGAGCTAGCTGGTCTGGGCAGGTCTCATCCTGCTGTGCGTGCGATGCCGAGGAGGAAGTGCACGGCCGGTACACCGCACCAAGTCACGGTCCTCTCACCAGAGCCCATGGGGCTGATTTACTAAAGTACTAGAGACGGTTCACTTCATAAGGTGAAAGTTCCCATAGCTCAGTGAATAGGGTGAAGCTGCGTTCTCCTTCAACTTCCACTCATGTGCAAGCGAAAGTCGTTTTTTAAAATTTTCTCGCACACAATTGGACAGTCACAGTGAACACAGGTTTAATTATTTAAATAAATGAAGAGCCTTTGTTCCAGAATATTCACTTTGGGGGTTATTCACGAAAGAACCGAAGGACCGAAGGAGCAGTTTCGGCTGATCCTTCGGCTCTCTTCGGGCCCGCCGGAGCCCTTCAGTTCAGTGGAACCGAAGGGCTGCTGTACAGGCTATTCACTATAGCCCGTACATCCGATGAAGGCAGCCGAGTGGCTCAGCCAGGTCGAAGGCATATGCTTCGGCCCGACTGAGCCGAAGTGACAGCCGAAGCGGGGCTCAGTTGAGCAGGTGCCGGCCCATCGGAAACAGTTGGGAGGAGATAGCTGTCACTGCTAGTTCCGCCCAATTATTATTTTTTCTTTTAATTTTTTCTTTTTAAAAAAAAAATATCTTCATTTATTTTTTAATTTCACTATTTACTTCTGGGCAGAGACAAGACCAGTCACCCTGCACAAGGAGAGAGAGCAGCAGTGGCCAGTCTTTATTACAGGAGGGGGCGGAGATAAGACCAGTCACCCTGCACAAGGAGAGAGCAGCAGTGACTGGTCTTTATTACAGGAGGGGGTGGAGATAAGACCAGTCACCCTGCACAAGGAGAGAGCAGCAGTGAGCGGTCTTTATTACAGGAAGATTGAAGGATGAGTACACATGGCTCTTGTACTTTTACAATATTTCCTCATCCTGGAATTCAGCTATGAAGTGTATCTAAATCCAAATACAATAATGTCATATGTTGCAACTTTCCAGTCCTTAGATGTGGCGGCTGCATTCGTTTTCTTTTTCATACCTGTCTTTTGTTTATCTTTCACCTGGTGATCCTGCCGGTAGCACACTTCCTGTCCTATGGTGACACTCACTATACTGTATGTATGAAGGAGCAGTTTTGTCGCCCTAGGACAGAATTGCTAATCCAATAACATAGGAAAGAGGTGTTCTGCAGTCCACTGAGAGAGCTGTCCATCTACTAGCTCACACAAGCCCTGCAAGGCAAAGCAGCCCCCCTAAAACAGGATATCAGGACCAGTGCTCAGGGGTCCAGCTGATTCTGCAGGACACATCAAAGAGCAGCGTCCATTGTAAGTGATTCCGTTAGCATCTGAAATACCTGAAAAACCTTTTGACTTTAATATCCCTGGTGACAGGTTCTCTTTAATGGTTTTTATTGCTTTCCTGACGGCTGGCATGAAGGATCAATGAACAGGGAAGTTTGTAACTTTGCGTGACGTGTTATCCTGCGAGCACGGCGCTGTACAGGACACGACTTCACTGGGAGAGGACCTGTTCCCGTAGTCGGAGGGGAGGGCGAGGAACGTCGGAGGTTAGGTGGGGACAGACACTGCGAGGAAGAGAGGAGTGAAGAGGAGGACAAGGTAGCGAAAGGCAGGAGGTGAGAGGAGAGGGAGGAGAAGGCTGGCCCCGTCCGAGCTGACTCCTGCCAGACTGCTCCCCGCTGTGGTTACTTGCAGCATCTTAAACCCACATCCCTCGACCACAGGGAACACATCGCCCAGCCCAGCAAAACAAGACGGATATTAAAAATAATCACAGTTAGGACCTTGGAAAAGTTCAAAACGACCTGATCACCTATATTTAAACCAAAAGCAAACAGGAGTTTGAGGCGTGTGCGCCGGAGGGGGGCAGAGGGAGGACGCCGCTCCTAAACAGCAACCGTTTACTTGCCAGAGGTAATGCGAGGAGCAAGCAGCTTCCAGCTGCCAATCAGAAGCCAGCTTTCCATTGTCCGTACTCATATGGCATCGGCGGCATCCGGGCGGAATGATAAATCGGTCAATCTGACATTCACCAAACATTCACTATTCTATATAGTGCTGATGATTTACACAGCACTTTACATACTGTACATTCCCATCAGTCCCTGTACACAAGGAGCTTACAATCTAAGGTCCCGATCTCACATACAGTACATGGGCCAGTTTAGACCGGAGCCAATTAACCGGCATATCTTTGGCGTGTGGGAGGAAACTTACACAAGTACAGGGAGAACATGCAAACTCCATGCAGATAGTGTCCTGACCGGGATTTGAACCAGAGACTGCCTATTGGAAGCGCTAACCACTGAGCCACTCTATATATATATGCAATGGGGGGTGGGGGTGGGGGGAGATGTGCAATGCAATTTTCTTATTGTCCTGGATTTAAGTGGCTGGGACTGCAGCTTCTTATCATATGATTCTGAGCTGGTCAGTAGGGAAGGAACCTGCTCCACCTGCCAATCAATCAGCTGCGGCTGGGGAAATCCCCGCCTCCAGCTGCACATAAGCGTGGCTGTGTTTGGTCAGTGACCTAGCATAATGAATGGATAATATTTTGTTCTTTTTAAACTACATACACGTGTAAAAACTTCCTTTCATCAAAATATCAATGTATTAAAGCTGAGCTCCAGGCAAATACTAAAATACATATATGGGAGCTGTTTTTCCTGTGGGAGAGGGATCCCCAGCAGGAGGGGGGAAGTCCTGATTCCTCTATATAGATCTTTATTATCACTAGAGGGATCCCCAGCAGCGGGAAGAAGGTCCTGATTCCTCTATATAGATCTTTATTATCACTAGAGGGATCCCCAGCAGGAGGAAGGAGGTCCTGATTCCTCTATATAGATCTTTATTATCACTAGAGGGATCCCCAGCAGGAGGAAGGAGGTCCTGATTCTTCTATATAGATCTTTATTTAGATATCTTTTACAATACTATGTCCTGTTCTGGAGATCTCAAAAAGATATTGATAAGACAGAAGAAATCCGGAGACGTTCAACAAAAATGGTGAAAGGTCTGAAGGATAAAACATATCAGGTGAGACCGCAGGAATTTAATATGTACAGTATCGAGGAAAGAAGGGAAAGGGGGGACTGAAAACATTATGATGATATTATGATTCATTATGGGTGAGACCAGGGGCGTCCCGAGGCCAGGTGACACCTGGAGCGGAGACCGGGTGACACCCCGCCGTGACTTCATCGCGCATGCGCGGTCATCTTATTGACGCCTGCCGGCGGCCATCTTGGTGGTGGACGCCGGCAGACAGAGGAGGGGACGTTCACCCGGCGGGATGAGGTATGCCTCCTGACACTGCCAGGCTTTTTAGTGTCAACCCTCCAATGGGGGCACCCGGGTGCGGGCCGCACACCCCTTGTGACGCCACTGGGTGAGACTAAGGATCATTTAGACATGGGTGCCGCTGTGCTGAAAAAACGGGCCAACTCCCTCGGCGTGGGGCCCGTTTTATGCTGCTTCTTCCCCTTCTTCCTCCGGTCACTCATGGTCGGCAAAGGGGAGAGCGGATGGCTGCTGTCTGCCTGTGTTCAGTGCCCTGTGAGCGGGAGACGAGCTAAAGCACGTCTTACCGCTCCATGCGCCTGGCCACGCCCCCTAGACAATATTTTAATTATGAAGCTAATATCAAGAACACAAGGGCATGACCTCAAACTAGCTGGAGGAAAGTTCAAAATGAACCTTAGAATGTGTTATCTTACAGAACGAGTGTGATGCCTGGAATAAACTTCCAGCAGAGGTAGAGAGTCAGTCAATAGGAAGTGATTGGGAAGAACATAGATCTATACTCAGACAAAAAGGTAAAACAAAAAAGAGGGGCAGCCTGGATGGGCCATTTGTTCTTTTCTGCCATCACTCCTCTACATTTCTATTTGTCTTCTAATATCCTTATATTTTACAGCAGAGGGTACATAATACCTATTATATCAGACAGCACAGTAAAGGGAACATAATACCTATTATATCAGACAGCACAGCAGAGGGTACATAATACCTATTATATCAGACAGCACAGCAGAGGGTACATAATACCTATTATATCAGACAGCACAGCAGAGGGTACATAATACCTATTATATCAGACAGCACAGTAAAGGGAACATAATACCTATTATATCAGACAGCACAGCAGAGGGTACATAATACCTATTATATCAGACAGCACAGCAGAGGGTACATAATACCTATTATATCAGACAGCACAGCAGAGGGTACATAATACCTATTATATCAGACAGCACAGTAAAGGGAACATAATACCTATTATATCAGACAGCACAGCAGAGGGTACATAATACCTATTATATCAGACAGCAGAGGTGAAGCCTCCGGACACATGCGCCCCCTATTCTGAGATGTCTCACTGATGGCATCTTCGGTATAATAAGTGCCCACCGCAGCCTACCCCTTGCTGCACCTGGCACCGCTCCTGCCACCGCAGCCGGATCCGTGCCCAGCTCAATATTTGCAGTATCTCCTTGTTTATGCTCCTAATTTTTATTTGTGGTTTGTGGGATGAGCGCAGCATCCATTCTCGGGGCGGATGTGTTTTGGAAGCTCACGGGGCAGATGATGGGCTATTTGTTCTGTCTCCGGCTTCTCTCAGTGGCTTCGTCGACAACATTTTATTTTGAGAAATAACGTAAATACGTCTTTTTTTCTTTGGTCACCGTTTTTGACATCAGGAAAAAAACTAAGCAAAATAAAAGGACTAAAAAAATCAAAATCCTGCTGGGAAATGTGATTTTAATAGGCGTCAACTGATTACTATTATTATTGTTTTTTATATTATTTTTGGGTAGGGAAGGTATAAAAAATAATAGCGAAATAAATATTGTGTGAAGGGGATGGCAGGAAGGCCAGTGGGGGAAGTTGAGAGTTGTTTGTCCCGGGGTGACTTATAAGCAATTAAAGAAAACCTGTCATATAAATGTTTAAAAAAATCACTACCTTAGGTGTCTCAACTTGCCCCTATCCCTGATCCTGATCTTGGTACTTACATGAAGTTGCCTCTGGCAGGCCCACTTCTTCACCCATAATGGCCCTAGGTGGGCCACTGTCAGGCCCCGGGGCTACTACATAGAGGGATTGCCATTATGTGTACAGCTCACGACAATATTGGGTATTGCCTATAGCTGGCAGCAGCAGTGGAGCGGGAGGGGGGGGGGGGGGGGGGGGGGGGGAGGCAGTATCATTGGTTTGAGGATGGAATGGTGCCAAAATTCAATTTAAAGTGTATGTCAGCGCAAAACTAAACAAAATGCAGTAGATCTCTGTAATATCTATATTGTATCCCTTTAAAGACCCGGCAAGTACAAAACAAATATCTGCTGATCTGCCAGAAATGTACTCGGCTCCTAATTTCTTATTGTGGGCTGACAACACGCAGCCTTTTTCTGGACTGAATGGTGTCAGCCCTGCCCAGTTGTCCCTTTGCTAGACAGCAGAAGCCCTCCCACTGTTCTCATTTACACAACATAGAGACTAATTATTCTGTAGTCCAAGTTAGGAACTGGGAGGGCTAATTACTCTTCATGAGATAACAGCGGAAGTGTGCATAGGACACAGGCTAGTTCTGGATTTCTGGCAGGATTAGTGGGTATCTGTTACTTATTGGACAGATGTAACAAAATCCTTTCATTTCTATACTTAACAGACCAATAAGGAGCAAATCAGAGAAGCTCATTGATAGGTTTCATGGAGGGTTTTAAGCGCTGGAGGGTTCCTAGCAATGGTTGGATGGTTGAGGGGGGGAGGTTACATTTTTATAATAGTTTTGTTTTTGGAATTTAAAAAATCCCATAGCTGGTTGATTGTATGGCCACCATTTGAGCACTTGAAGGCAAGTCTGTTGGCCAGCAGTCACATAAACAGCTCAAATGCTGAATGGAGATGGGTGGAAGGAGTGGACAGATACCTCCGGGTGTTGCTTACCACGTTAGGACAACAAAAATCAGAGAAGGTTTTTGTACATATATCCCATTATTTTCCCATTGAGAGTGTTTGGCCAATTGTCTCTGCACCACAATTTGAAGAAATGGATAGGTAGTTCTGGAACCCTTGAATTGTCCTCGTGGTGTTGCCTTGGTGTTTAAACAAGGTTTCTGGTTTGTGGACTGGCCGCTTCTAAATGCCAAAGGATTGCCACAATTCTCTCGGTTTGCAGTGTAACTGAAGGGATCTGATCCAAAAAGTCTACAGCTACAAGAACGTTAACTGCTGACTTTAAACCCAACACGTCCAACCCAACACGTCCAGTGCTGCCTTCCTAGAACCCAAAGTCCTCACAGCTCTTTTTGAGGTAATTTTGAATTCAGAAGCTAACCGTGACTTCTGCCAGCCCCCTAGAGCCAACCGGATCCCCAACCTGTGGAAGCCCATCCTGAAGCCCCTTTGGGATGTTTGACTTGTATCCCAGGAGGCTGCTGGTGACCAAGGAGGAGGGGGGTATAAGTGTGGTGGACCTATGGGTAGGTCAGCCTGGCCTAGGTGAGGAATAAGGAAGTGAGAGCTGAAAAAGATCAATGCTACCCAAGAAAACAAAACATTACACCAATAGGCTCATCTCTCTGCTCTCTCCTCTTATCATCATGTTATTTGCTAGTAAACCTGCCCTGCTTCTCCCTCTCACAGCCTGAGCTCTGCTGTACAGGGGTTGCAGAAGGCCGCTACCAGTTAAAATTCCGGCACTTACACGGCTTGGACTAGAAACGTAATGATGTGTTAATAACTATAGAGCTGGGCTACTTTGTGTGTTCCTGATTTGTGGGGAGTTCAGCTTTAAGGGGAACAAATGAATAAATACAAAAGTAGTCTATATTGTAAACTCAGTGGAAAGTTTTTCATTTCGGAAGACACAGGGCTGCGCTTTGCCACTGTGGGATTGGAAGGTTAATCTCTGCATACCGAAAGAGTTCTTTACTGTAAGAGCAGTGAAACTGTTGCATAGTTTGCCAAGAAGGCTAGCTGTGCACTGAAAATGAATGGCTGCTAAGATTTGTAAGAATGGATATTGTAGGCTGTTGAATCTGTTAGCTGTATGTTGATTCTAACATCCTATTATGAGTTATTGGATTGTCTGTGGGGGACAGGAAGGACCTTTCTCTCTCTTGGGCCACAGCTAAAGTACAACTAAAGGGTTCTATATGACAGTCTGTACAAGTGCCAAATCCAGTTACTATGTGATGCACAAGCCTCTTAAAGCATCCGAGTCCTCCTGGATATGTGTCTCACACGCTTTCCCTCCCAGACACTGCAGCTCACAGTGGGAGGGTCTCGACTAGTGATGCACCGTTACCGATACTAGTGCCGTTGCCGAGTATTTGGGCTCGTGCTCGCCCAAATTCTCCGATGCCTAGCCCGATACTTCCTGTATCAGGAAGGCGGGCAGCGCTTCATTACATGCTGCCAGGCTTCCTGATTAGGCCGAGTCGTGACGAGAGAGCATGGAGCCGGCCAATCAGGAAGCCTGGCAGCGTGTAATGACTCCCTGGCAGGTTTCCTGATTGGTCGTGAAGCTGGCCAATCAGGAAGCCGGGCACCGTGTAATGACTAGGCGCACGGTTTTCTGATTGGCCCGCTTCATGCTCCCTCGTCACCTCACGACGAGGAAGCATGGATCCGGCTTCCTGGTCAATCAGAAAGCCAGGCGCCGCGTCATTACACGGCGCCCGGCTTCCTGATTGGCCAGAAAGCCGGCTCCATGCTTTCTCGTTCACATAGTGACGAGACGCATGGAACAGCTTCCCATTGCCTAGATATCTTTTTATACATATGTAGCTGCAAATGTTATCATGTGACAGTTTTCATTTTGCCGTGCCGGTCCTCCTCTGACTGACTGTTTTTCTTCCTTTTGTCCAGAGCACTCTGTTGCAGCAAAGACTGGAGGCTGCTTTCCAGGAACAGCGAGGGTCACGTTAGAGTCGGGCGAGAAAACTCAAGTCTCGGCACTGCGCCCCGGAATGCGAGTCCTGGCCATGGACAGTTACGGGCGCCCCACCTACACTGACTTTGTGACCTTTTTAGACCGGGATCCTAGAGCGGAGAATTTGTTCCGGGTGATCGAAACAACGGAGCCCCCTCGAAGACTTTCCTTAACCGCGACTCATCTCATCTTCGCGGCGGACAATTTCTCCACACCGATCACTGACTACAAAGCGGTGTTTGCCAGCCACGTAACACCTGGCCAGTATATTTTAGTATCGGGAGCGACTGGTCACCTTGTGCCGGCTAGAGTAACCTCATTGAGTGTGCGGAGAGAAAATGGCATTTACGCCCCTCTCACTCAGCATGGGACAATACTGGTGGACGACGTGATGGTTTCCTGTTTCGCCCTGGTACAAAGACAGAAACTGGCGCAGTTTGCTTTTTGGCCTTTACGGGTACTGTACAGTCTAGGGGTGACGGCAGGCAATGAGTCAACCCAACCGGCGGGCATTCACTGGTATAGCCAGTTTCTTTACCAGTTAGGTCGAATGATCCTCAATGAGAATGAGTTTTATCCAATGAATCTTCTGCAGCTGGAAAGCTGAGGAACACAGAGGGCCAATATTGGAAGGAATGTATAAGGGTGGAGTAATAGAATGGCTTTGCATACGACCAACATAGAGGATATAAAAAAAAATGTCACTCTACCGATCGCCACATAGATTCCACAAATTCTCTACTATATATGCATTCTCGCGCCAATAAAGTCGGCGTGTATTTATCTTTACGACTTGGGCCTAGTTGACGAACCCAACGGAGGACCTCAACGACGGCAAGGCAACTCTGCACTTAAACCGGCTTGTGGTGTGTATCTCGAGTTGTGCAAAAGAACTCAATCAAACCCAACGGTACCATAACAGCATCTACACAGAAAACTGTCCAACCGAACCAGAACTTAAAGAGAACAGGGCTTCAGGTTATGCCAGAGACATTCGGGCATCTGCTCGGCCTTCCGTTATTTGATGTCCGAGCAGCTTCTTAGCAGGACGCAGTAGCCGGATCGAAGATCAGTTAATAGCTACCAGACACGCGCGGTCTACTTGTAGTACCTTGAATGAACCGAGAGGTCTGGTTTTGCTTGTGTTTAAATTTCCAAGGTACTAACCAAAAGGAGGAACTGTAACCCAAATGTTTACCCACAGCCGGATCTTCCGACGGAAAGGAGATGAAACCAAAGGCCTGACACCTAAAGTAAGACTTTTTATGACCGATTCTATAAGACAGGCGAGTTTGTCAACTGATGGCAACAGATGAAGGCCAAAGAAAGTCACTTATACCCCAAATGAATGACAAAACTGACTGAGGTATTGGTACAATGATACAAATGAGCCCTGCAACTCAATGTCAGGGTATTGCACTTACTGAAGTGTAAAAAAAACAATCATTAAATCAAGTAATTAATCAAATGGGACAGAACTCACTTAACCCCATCTTTGCCAAGGCCAACGAGCAACGCATTGGATTGGATTGCTTCGTTTGTTGTTGCTCACCTATCCCGGCCTACATCAAGTCAGTTCCCCAGGGTGCTTGGACATTGCGCTTGTACATCTGTGAGTGACTTACGAAGCTGTATGTAAAACCGAGGAGGGTGAATACAGCGCGGCACACCCATCTCCCCACCGCAGCAGAAAACTGACTGCATCCCCCTCTTTTAGCCATATTTATTTTATTATATAACTGTGTATTATAGGTGTATAAATGTTTCCTGTTTATATATATAAATATATAAAACAAAGCTAGTAATATTATATTTCTGCCAGTACTTACAGAGGGGAAAGGATGTTTTACAAGGTTAAAAACGATTAGTGGTATGGTGGAGGCACAGAGGGTTGTTGGATTGTGAAGGAAGGA
>NW_017306446.1:268826-317737 GCF_000935625.1 Nanorana parkeri | reverse complement strand
TATATATTTATAAATTAATAGGAAAGACATGCAGTACATTCTACATAATAGCATGTGTTAATGCACATATACATTACAAGTTATATCTCAGAGACAACTGTCCAGACATGAAGTTCTCTGTCTATAGTATAGCCTCCTCTAATAAACTTATTTATAAATAATTTGCAAGGCCCTTCACCCTCAAAATATATGTGAACAATTGTTTTGGGCAAATTATGCCAAAAATTAATGTCCTTGATATACAATAATAATAGTAATTGATATATTTTTTTCCGGTTACAGTGTATTATGATGTAATACTACATTTTGGCCACTAGTTGGAGTGAAGGAGCATAAGAAATACATTTTTAATTTCTATGCACCTCAGCTACATCTAGTGGCCAAAATGTAGTATTACATCACAATACATTAGAACTCTAAAAAAAATATATATATATTGGGAACATTTTTTTTTGGCATTAGTTGCGAGGGCGATGTCAGTAATTAGATATGCAGAGCCCAATAGCAGGAGCACACACCTTGGGATAGCGTACTCAGGAGATGAATCCGGCACAGATTCCAAATACGTGGTACAAAAGGGTAAATCCAATAATCATGGTCAGGGCAGGCAGCAAAGGATCAAACTCCATAAACAAAGCAAAGGTCAGGTAACGGAATCATATGGCTAGCAACTGGAACACACTGTGGATAGCTCTGAAACAACTGAGCTCTCTCTCTCTCTCTCTCTCTCTCTCTCTCTCTCTCTCTTATCTCTCTCTCTCTCTCTCTCTCTCTCTCTCCATAGTGATCAAACAGGAAGAGATGTCAGGAGGTGCGGCAGAAGGCAGCAGGGATGCAATTGCTGTCTATAACAGGAAGCACTCCAGTGCTGCCATTTTGATGTAAGGATGCAATTAAACATGTGCACAGAGGCCTCACTATTTTCATGCGGGGAAGTTATAGGACACAAGTCACTGACAAGAGTCTGAGGACCCCTGTGATTGATACAAGTAGGTTGAGAATTGTGACAGGCGACGGGCCCTGTAAATGGTTTAAAGATAGACCCCTTGGTATACTAGAATGCAATTTTAAGTGCAAATATTACAGTTCAGGCCCACCATTCTGGTAAGGCACTATTCCACATATAGCCAACCTCCACCCTGTCTTTTTAATTTCATAATAAACAAACCAATAATAACAAATAAAAAGCAAACAAAAGTACAATATAAATAAATAAAACCACTTTCAGAATAGTGTTAGCCCATCATTTCCTCTTCCTAAGATGATACCAAAAAACATTTACTTAAAGGAGAACTATGGGGGTCAGGGCTTTTTCCCATAGTTCTCCTAAGGGTAACGGGAGGACACAAACTAGCGTCCTCCCGTCACCCTAAGCTCAGTATATAGGGAGCTACAGCTCGCGGTATACTGAGACACCGCAGCTGGGACAGATCCCGACATTACTGCCGAGATCGACCCAGCTGCATGATTGACATGGGGGGATTCGGGGGGGGGGGGGGGGGAATCCCTGCAGGGAGCCGTGACTGGCATCCCACCTTCTTAGAAAGCTGGTATCTGGTCACTTCTCTCCCACCATAATGGCCATGTGACTTTTATTTCTCAGGAGGGGGGGTCAGTACGATTTGCACTGACAGTGGCAAAAAAAACTAGCTCAACATACTGAACTCCAAGCAAACCACCACGTATATAGTATAAAACCATACACAGGAACTGTTTTATTAACAATAGATTTAATTTTCTGATCAGCCAGTCTTGAGATACTGACATCTCTACAAGACAACATAGACAGGTCATTGACCTTGCATTTCTCCAATGCAGTAAATCAGTACAGCTTGGGTCTCTGAAACCTCTCCATCCGGCTTTCCTGCCAAAGTGATACACATCAAGGGAGTACGCAAGCTTTTGGGGTTCCTTAGGTCTCCTTTTCACGCTTTATAATGTATGAAGTGTGAAGAAGGGATCTATGGATTCTCGAGAACTTGCATCTTTAAAGGAGAACTATGAGGTGGGTGCTTTCCACTCACCTCATAGTTCTAGCTGACCTGTGACAATGACACTGTCACAGGTCGGCTCAGTAGATCGGGAGGTGAGCGAACACATACCGGGTTCGCTCGCCTCTCGATCCTGTCACGGCTCTCTGCTGTGACAGGGAAGGGACTGGATTCCCCCCTCCCCGCTCCGATCCGCCAGTGCTGACTGGCGGAATGGACGGGGGAGGGGGCGGGTACAGCTGGCTCTGCCTCTAGATAGGCAGAGCCAGCTGTCAGTCACGCAGCTGGGCGGATCCCCGGCACAATTGTCAGGATCCGCTTCAGCTGCGGCCTCTCAGTATACCGCGAGCAGCAGCTCGCGGTATACTGAGCCTAGGGTGACGGGATGACGCTAGTTTGTGTCCTCCCGTTACCCTAAGGAGAACTATGGGGAAAAGCCGTAACCCCATAGTTCTCCTTTAATATATTAAGTTAGCCAATAAAGGGTACCACTTACACTCTAAACTTACTGCACCAATCCATAGCTAAGACTATACAATACTCTGCTACACAATGAAAGTAAAGATGGTTTATCAATGGCGGCCAAATGCACCTCTAAGGGCCTGTTCACACGACGTCCGTTTTCTGTCCTGACCAGATCCGTGCGCTCCGGCACTAAAAATGCATCCCAATGCATCCCTATGTGTTTTATGGGCTACAGTTCTCACGTGCGCAGTCCATTCAGGTTACGACAGAAAAAATGCTGCATGTCACATTTTGTACGGTCAGGAAACGGACCGGAAATGCAAAACGCGTCAAAAACGCACTGCACTGCAGCTAACATACTGACAGCCCCACTAAAGAAAAAAATAATATTTTTTTTAAAAACTGGAACGCATAAAAAACGTGGCAAAAACACACTGCATCAGTAGAACCGCGTCTGCAGATCCGCACCTGATATCATGTGAACAGGCCCTAAAACAAGTCAAGAAGGATGAAGGGATAAATATGTTTTCTCTGGAATCATGTACGTTCTGTATAGAGCATGGAGTGACGCTCCATCAGGGTTACTTGATACTAACAAATTAGAAGTGTTAATTGTGCTCTGAAAATGTATCTTTTGTTTTCAATTCCTCCTGAAAAAGAACACTTCCTGGTATGTGATGGTGCCTAGGCGCTCCTGTACCTACAGCCTCATAGCTGTATATCTACAGTGTGCGATCTCAGGCACTGCTGCCTCTGACTGCCAGTCTCAGGAGATTTGGAGTGAGATTTGGCAATGTCACCGGTGTGCTGATCACTGTTCTCCTTGCTGGAGGGTCTGACATGAGGAAGCAAAGCCCTTCTTCTACCAAGATGGCCGCCTTCACACCACGGTGCACAACAAGGCATGGTAAATCAGTAATGGGGAAGAGACCCCACAGGCAATACTGGTGACCAGTCCTTTGTCCTCTGCCTGACTTTCTTTCTCCCAGCAGACTCATAGCCTGCTTCTTTTAAAAACAAACCATCAGTGGCAGCTGCCGTGTACAAATCTTCAGAAGTTCACTTTACGCATGTGTTTTCTGTGTGGCGCAGCGGCTCTAAATCACAATCACAATGCCCTCGGTGGCTCTTTGATGTGATGGTTGTGGATTTTTCTTCACCAGGAACGTTCACAACTAACAATGTCTTAATCTGCAACTTTCATATCGGTCCAAGAGAAATCTTTCTCTGCTATATGCGTTTCACGGATTGTTTATTTTCCCAGAGAAAGCTGATCTCCATCAACATGGCCGGTGCTTTTTATCAAACAGCCGATGGTATTAAAAAATGCGCACATGGCTACATTAGTAAGAAATCTAAACAGAAGTATATTGTAACAACCCGGACATTTCATGTCACATGCCATTGTCCTCGCCTGCCACCGAGAGGCCATGGAAGCCTGAGATGAGCAGTACTCTGCTGCCCCCTACTGACAAGTCTTCAGATGACACTGCTATAGAAAAAGAATGTCAAAGTTTGGATTATTTTTATTACAGGTAATAAAGTATAGCGCCAGCAACTTACACAGAACACTCACATCAGTCCCTGCTCTCAAGGAGAGTACAATCTAAGGTCCCTATATCACTTGCATACATATAGGGCCAATTTACCTTCCAGCAAGTCTTTGGAGTGACAGGAGGAAGCTGATAACATTCCAGGATGTCTTTGGAGTGTGGGAAGAAATCCACGTAAGCACAGGGAGAACATGCAAACTCCTTGTACGTAGCGTCCCTGACTGCACATAGCGTCCCTGACTGGGAATTGAACTTGGGACACCCAGTGCTGTAAGTTAGAAGTGCTAACCACTATGCCACTGTGCTGCCCAACATATGACAAAAAGCTGCCATAAGAAGTACTCAACAATTCAGAAAGGAGGGATGGTTTGTTTTTTTGTGGCTGTTGTATGCTACACCCTAAATAGTGTCCAAGTGTCCATAAGCAGGAATTGAACCGGGGCCCTCAGTGCTGCAAGGTTGAAGTGCTAACCACTACACCTCGGCCTGGCCCGGCTCGGCTAAATCCTAGCACCGGCCCTGCAAAAGACTGCATATAAGTAGTTTGGTTTTGGGGACGTTGCATGTTGTATGCCACCATGTATAATGTTACACCCTATATATGGCTGTAATGTGCTCTAAAACGTGGGCTTATCCTTTAAACTAGATGTAAACCCTAAACAGGTGAGAAGCATTTAACTAAAGCACCATGTATCATAAACTTTTGTCTTTTTTATACTTTAATTGCATCTCCTTCAGCTTCATTCAGGCACTTCCTGTCTACATGCACTGACTCCAGCGTCACCTTGCACACCATTGCTCCGGATTGGCTACCTGATAGTAACAACCAGTTTTGTTTTTTTACTATCCATATAAATCTCAGCTTTAAAATAAAATAAATGAATGCACAAGAAAGGATTCCCGGAACACTGGAGGGTGACCGCACAGCAGAGCTTGCTTGCTTTGCAGCTGCCTTTGTCTGCTTAAAACTGGCCGAGCTATCCATCCATAAGGGAGGAGTCACTGTGATGGGTCGCTGGGATTGGTTGGCCACTAACACTTCTGTATGGCAGTTACGGAGGCTGTAAAAAGCAGGACTAATAATAGATAGAGCTTCTATCTAATGTCTAAAAAGATACAAAATATTAACATATACTAAATAATTACCAGACTAAAGATAGAGAATAAAAACATTGATCTATTTGTTATTAAAGTAAATCTCAACTCAGATATGAAGTTCTGGACTGTCCCTATAATGAGGCCTGCCCTCCCCCTGTGACTTTCACTACAAGCATCCCTCCCCACCCGGGCCTCAGGCGGTGAAAATTGTAGGGATTAAGCAATGTCACTACTGTGCTCCTCACTATTCTCCTTACTGGAGGGTCTGGCATGAGGAAGCAAAGCCCTGCCTCTACCAAGATGGCCACCTCCACATGGAGACACAGTGCAGAGCAAGGCTCACAGTGGTGTAGTAGGTAGCATCGGCCTTGCAGCGCTGGGTGTTCCTGGTTCGAATACCAGCTATCACTATCTGCAAGGAGTTTGCATGTTCTCTCTGTGCTTGCGTGGGTCTCTTCTGGTTACTCTGGTTTCCTTCCACATTCCAAAGACATGCTGGAAGGTTAATTGGCTCCTCTCTAAGTTGGCCCTGTATGTATGCATGTGACATAGGGACCTTATATTGTAAGATCCTTGAGGGTAGGGACTGATGTGAATGTGCAACTATGTAGAGTGCTGCGTAAATTGTTGGCGGTCTATAAATACCTGAAATAAATTGCCCTCTTCCTGTCTTTCTTTGGGGGGTTGCAGCTTCCAACGTTCAGTTCCCCTTTCATTCTTGGCCGTATTAAATAAAGAAATAAATTATGCACAAACCATACATTCCCTGCAAAAGAATGAATGGGAAACCCGACTATTAAAGGCAACAAGGACAGTTTAGGGCCCATTCACACCATCGCGTTGTAACTGCGCTAGAATGCACGCTCACAGCCCCCCAATACCACAAAGAGAATAATTTCCATGATTGTGTATTAAGCGCTTCACATCAGTGCGTTGTGTTACAGTGCAGTGTGCTTTTAAAAATCCCGCTTGCTGCAACCTTTACGCTCTTTTGAAAACAGCCAGTTACATTATAGTCAATGGTAACGCACTAAGAACGCGACTCGTGTTGTAATTAGCGCTCTTCCAGTCACATGTCCAGGTTTTCAGGGGAGGGAATCTTCAAAAAGTGAAGAATAAAGTTTTAACACATATTGGGATCCGTATTTTATTAACCAGAAGCGTGCCATCTAACACCTACCAGCAGGGGGCAGCAGTAAACATCTAATACAGCCCGATAACCTTTTACATGTTATCCTATAAAGATAAGTTTTAGAGAATCTCTTTGACTCTGAAACAAAGCTTCTTAAACTTTTTCAATCTGAGGACACTCAGAATTAAAAATAAACAAATGGGTTATACAATTATGGGTATGCCGCTAGGGAAGTCAGAAATGGAGAAGGATTTGGGGGTCATTGTAGACCACAAACTGAAAGGTAGTTTGCAGTGCCAGGCTGCTGTAAACAAAGCTAGCAGGGTTTTGTCCTGTATTAAAAAGGGGATGTATTGCAGGGACAAGTCTATAATTTTGCCACTTTATAGATCATTGGTTCGACCTCATCTGGAGTACACGGTCCAGTTCTGGTCACCAGTACTAAGAAAAGATGTCCTTGATAGGAAAAATTCCAGCGGAGGGCAACCAAACTAATTAGGGGTATGGAGGACCAGAGCTGCGAGACAAGGCTACTAAATTTAAACATGTTCACATTGGAGGTGAGGAGATTAAGGGGGAATATGATTTCCATGTACAAAATGTTCAATGGTGGTAGCAACATTAGCGATAAACTGTTTAAAATTAACTCCGTTACAAAAACTAGAGGCCATCACCTAAAATTGGTGGAAAAAAAATTCCAGCACAAGGGGCGAAGGGGGTTCTTCACAGTAAGATCAGTTAGGGTCTGGAACTCACTGCCACAGGCGGTGATTTCAGCAAATAATGTGGAATTGTTCAAGAAACTGTTGGACGATTTCTTAAGGGACCGTAATATACAGGGGTACGGGTACTCCTAGAATGAGATCCTAATAGGTTGGACTTGATGGACTAATGTCTTTATTCAGCCTCAAATACTATGTAACTATGTAACTATGACACAAATAAGAAAATTGTTATCCGTACTGGTACCCAAGAAGCAAATGTTTACCAAAATGACAGCAAAGACAAATAATGGCAGTGTAAAAAAATCACCCAAACTTTATCATAATATTCATAATATGTCATGGAGGGGGGGGGCATAGAGTGTGCATCAGAACCACTGCAGAACATTGCTCTGACCCCTATGTCACTGCTGTGGCTCTATCCCCTGACCCCCATGTCATGGATGTGGTTTTATCCTCAGATCCCAAGCTCACTGCTGTGGTTCCATCCTCCAACATCTACATCACTGCTATGGTTTCATCCTCTGACCTCTACACCATTGCTGTGAATCCATTCTTTGACCCCTATGTCACTGCCATGGTTCCATCCTCTGGCCCCTATTAAATGGATGTGGTTTTATCCTCGGACCCCTACGTCACTGCTGTGGTTTCATCCTCTGACCCCCATGTCATTGTTGTGGTTCCATCCTCTGACTGCATGTCATTGCAGTGGTTTCATCCCCCAACCCCTATATCACTGCTGTGGCTACATCCTCTAACCCCTATATCACTGCTGTTGTTCCATCCTCTGACATCTACATCACTGCTATAGTTTCATCCTCTGACCTCTACACCATTGCAGTGGTTCCATCCTCTGATCCCTGTGTCACTGCGGTGGCTCCATCCTCTAACCCCTAGGTCACTGCTGCACATGGAGGGGAGGCAGGAGACACATCCACTTCTACTGCAGGAAACTTTCATTTGGATTTTCTAAGGCAACTGATAAGCTTGCTTTACAATAGTCAAGAAAATGTGTTAAAATGAGAAATAATAAACTATAGACCCGATGGTATGAGTGTTACCAGCTGATAGCAAACATTCATCATTACAGATAAAATATGTAACTATTCCCATATACGGTATATAGATGGTAAGAATTTTAGGAAAAAACTATATGAGTTGTCCCGTCATCCAATAAGATTCCAGATGTCAGTTTATCAGAATCGGTGACATATTAACAGAGGCAGTAAAAGTCATCTGTCAGTCTGATTTCCAGGCACAGGTCTTTGCGGTACAGATGTGGCCACACCAGATCAGCAAACATTTGCCGTTATTGGGAAATCCCATGTGGCCCTCTCCCCTTAATTAGATTACTGATTAAATGCCTGGAATCCACTGGAACCAGTCTGACTCAAGGTGCCCATACACCTTGCGATTATCGTACGATAATCACGGGAAATCCCGCGATCGTACGATTATCGTAAGGTGTGTGGAAGCCGTGCGACCTCTACTACTGTAAGGTCGCACGACTTTTAACTTACGAACATGTTCGAAAACCCGCCGAGCATCGTACGATGTTCGGCGGGTGTGTAGCATGTTCGTATGATAAAAGCCGGACGGGCCGGTGTGCGCAAGCGCACACTGCCATCGCCAATTTCACATGTAAACGAAAAATCGGCTGCCTCTCTCTACATTCAGTCCTACTTGTGCACAGCAGGACTGAATGTAGGGAGCGCAACTTCCCCACAAGGACACCGCTGCCACCCCTCTGCGCCCTGCCGCTCCGAGGCCGGGCCTCGGTGGCCTTGTGGGGAATCCGGGCCTGCTCTAACCTATCCATGGAAAGCCTATCTCCTCTTCTCCTCATTCCTCCTCACTTATATCTTCCCCTCTCCTCTTTGTTCGTGTCCAGTCTCCTCCCATCACTTCCTTTCCCTTACCCCTCTCTGCTTCTCCTCTCCGCTAGACCTTTTCTTTTCCTCTAAGATCCTCTCCACTCCAACCCACCCTTTCCTTCTTTTACTTATATCCTCCTCCTCTTCTCCTCCCCTCTCTTCTTCTTTTATATTCTCTACCCTCCTCTTCATTCCTCCTGTCCCTTACCCCCAGCTCCTCTCTCCTCTGCTCCCCACTTCCCCCTCTACTTCTACACTCTCCAGTTCTTTATTTCCAGCTCTGTTTTCCCTCTCCTTTTCTCCTCTCCATTCCCTGTAGCTCTTTTCCCCTCCCCTTTCCTCTACACCCCCCCTCCCCTCTCTCTTCCTCCTCTTTCCCTCTCTTTACTTCCCCTATACTCTTCACTAACCCTCTTCTTTACCCCTGTCCCTTACCCCCAACACCTGTCCTCTGTCCCCACTGTCCTCTACTCCACTCCCCTGTTCCTTTACTCCCAGCTCTGTTTTCCATCTCAACATCTCCACTACTCTCTACTTCTCCTCTTCACTCGCCGTGTCACTTTTCTCCCAGGTCCTTTCCTTCTCTGCTTCTCCTCTCATTTCCTCTCCCCTGTTCCTTTCCTCCTCTCTTCTCCTCCCAGAACAATAGAGGTGACAATTTCCAATAGGACACTTGTTGCTCTAACAACTGTCTATGCAGGGATTTCTTTCACCATGGGGAGATTTACTCTCACTTCCTGTTGTGTCTATAGTACAGGAAGTAAAGGGAAACCTCCCTAGTGGGACACAAATAACAAAAACACAGGTTGTAACTCTTTCCTCCTCTATCCAAAACTAAAAAAGAATAAACATTTTAGCTTCAGATACACTTAGTCTGCAGGATGCCTAGAGATACGACACAGCAGTCAGCGATGCATACCCAATTCTTTTTGCGACTGATAGCTTTAGTTAGCCTCCTGGGTGCAACTTGGAGAGAGGAGGGAGAGCGCTGCAAGCTTCGTTTGTGTTCAGCAAAACAATACGAAAAATTCCATCCTGGCTAAAAGACTCTTCCCCCGAACAAGCGCAGCCATCAAGTTTGTTTTATTTTATTTATATGTCCTGATGACAGTTGTGATATTCTGAATTGTCACCAGAACAGGAACAGAGGGGGAAATCTTCTAATGGAGACACCTATCCCAACAGCAGCTGTCTAATCCTGGGCACACACCGGTAGAAATGTGTTAAAAAATAATAATTTTGGGAAGGATCATTCAATTATCTGATAGGTAATGGGGTCAAATCGATTATCCATTTCAGCAAGTAGCAAAAAAAAATGGAAGGAGCGGGATGGAAAATTCTTCTCTAATGAACGAAATTCTAATAGTGAATGTTGTTGTTGTCGTTCAGGAAACTCCATTCATTCCAAAATTGAATGTTAAAGGAGAACTATGAGGTGCGTGCTTTTCACTCACCTCATAATCTGAGCCGACCTGTGACAATGCGAATGTCACAAGTCGGCTCAGTAGATCGGGAGGTGATCCTGTCACGGCTCTCTGTGGCTGGATTCCCCCCTCCCTGCTCCGATCCTCCAGCGCTGACTGGCGGACGGGGGAGGGGGCGGGTACAGCTGGCTCTGCCTCTAGATAGGCAGAGCCAGCTGTCACTCACGCAGCTGGGCGGATCCAGACATAATTGTCGGGATCCGCTTCAGCTGCGGCGTCTCAGTATACCGCGAGCTACAGCATTATCAAATGTTTTTTCATATGAACATTCGTACGAAAATCTACAGTATGGCCGGCTTTAAAGTCGTAATAAACTCTCAAACTTTTTTTTTTTTATATAATGAATCCGGATGAAACAAATATAAAATGCCCAGCAAAGTATTTCTTTAAATTTTTGTCCAGGCACTTACAGTCATCATGTTTCCGAACAGCTCCAACTCTCTCAACACGGCTTCCCTGGACTTCCTGTCCAGTACAAGATCACAAGGGACAGAGCTGACTACAGCAGCCGTTCATCTACTAGCTGGGAGAAAGGAGGAGCAGGGATCACGGGAATAGCTTTCCTTGCTGTGTTTGTGGAGACCCACAGAGACGTCCCAAGGCGGGGTGACACCCGGTGCGGGTACCGGGTGACACCCCGCAATGACGTCATCGCGTACGCGCCTGATGTCATTGCGCATGCGCGTGATGACGTCACACGCGGTACTGCTTTTACCTGCCGGCGGCCATCTTGGTAATGGACGCCGGCAGAGAGAGGAGGGGACATCACACGGCGGGATAAGGTATGTCGCCTGGTCCCCTCCTCTCTCGAACAACTGTCGGACTCTCTGTCCTTGACTGAGTGCCCGACTTTTCAGAAGGGTGGGGTGACACCAAAATGACTGTCAATCACTGTCACCCCTCCAATGGTGTCACCCCTTGTGACGCCACTGGATACACACACAGCTTACTATTACACACAAGGGTGACTGCATAGGACAGGAAATCCCTAACACAGGAAATCAGGACCACTGCTCAGGGGACCATCTGACTCTGCAGGAAACTAAAACTTTTAAACATCAAGAAGCAGCGTCCATTGTAAGTGATTCAATCAGCATTTCATGGCTTTAAAAACTTTTGACTTTTGGCAAATCTGCTCATTTACATGCAGAGATCAGCAAAGCTCCTGCTGTACTTCTGAGCCAATCAGATATAAGCTCTGCAGGCCTCATAGACTCCAGTGGCACGGTCGTCACCTACTGCCCATTCACAAAACGGAGCCTGGCCGAACCGAGCAGACATTGTGCTGTGGTGCGTTTGCAATGTGCATGCGGTGTTATTCAAAATGAATGGCGTTACTGTGCATTGCGACGACGCGCTGTAAAATACGTTACCGCGATGCGCAGATGTGAAACCAGACTCAAAGCTAATTGGGAACACTTAAAGAGATATACACGCCCTTTATTTAAACAGTCAGTGTTCAGAATCATTGCACAGAGCTGGATTTCTCATTACGGCAGACACTAATCTGTCACCATTTGTCGCTTTCTTCTCTTGTGCAGCTTCGGGTGTCACCTTGTTTCTAGCTCCTCGTCCTGCTGCTGATAGATGGCTGGTTGTGGGTGGTGGGACGCACTCGGAGGCTCGGCCATTAATCTGTTGCATTTGCATCACTATAAAGTGACATGAAAACTCGGTGGGAGGGCGGTGAACCCGCGGTGCCCTTTCAGCATCTGTCTGTGGCATTGACAAGACTCCCAGAATCCTCGCTGTCCTTCTGACACTCCGCCTGCATCCAGAACTTGTCTGACCGACGTCTGCTCCCATAATCATGGGGATCTGAAGACTTTGGCATATTCTTTAATATGTCTATGAATGTGCTAACATTGTTGCAAATATTTACTGTGTGCCAAATATATTAGAATGTTGGTTTCTGTGTGCGGCTTACAATAATATATGTACATGCCCATACACTGAATCAGGTGGATCCAGCACCAGCGGCATGCCAAGGGCCCCGGGTGTCATCACTCACAGGGTGTTGGGTGGTGACCTCCTGCCCCAAGCAGGCCCAGATTCCCAACAAGGCTACCGGCGGCAGGGCGCAGAGGGGCAACGGCGGTGTGAAATCCCCCGATACCCAGAACATGCAGTTCCGGGCGCCGGGCGGTAAGTTGTGCTTTTTACATTTAGCCCTGCTTTGCACAAGCAGGGCTATACAGTGGGGAAGCCAATTGTATGTTTACAAGTGATCTTGGCGATGTCGCCGAGATCACTTGTAATAAGTTTGCAGCCTGCGCGTTCTCCCCCCGCACCTACCTCTCTCCATGCTGACTCCGTCCTCCGGGCTCCGTCCTCCCCCTGCCGCCGAGTCTCTCTTCTGTCCCGAGTCCCTGCCGTCGATGCAGGGAGCAGAGCGGCATGGTTAAAAGTAACCCTGCCGCTCCGTGTAGACTGTGAGAGGGGAGAGCTGTGCTGTGCTCTTCCCCTCTCACCTGCGACAGGAGTTCCAGCACAGTGCTGTGCTAGAACTCCTGTATTGGAGGTGACAGGGTCAATAAAGAGAACCTGCCACCTCTAATTGCTATCACACAGGGGATTGTTAGCTCCTGTGTGATTGTTAGCTCCTGTGTGGAAAAAAAATTTGATTAAAAAAATTATTAAACAAATAAAAATTACAAAAAATAAATAATTAAATACAAAATAAAAAGGTGATTAAAAAGTAAAAAATTATAAGAAACAAATGATTAAAAAATAAGAAAATAATGATAAAAAATAAACAATAATATGATAAAAAATTATTAAAAATAAAAAAGTAAACGATAAGATAAAAAAAAAGGAAACTAACCTGCCGCCCTGCCATCTGGTTGCCATTCTCCATTGATGGGGGAGGGGGCGCATTGCGGAACCTGGCCTTGGGGCGGCAGGGAGGGTGAATCCGGCCCTGGCCCCAAGGTGCCTGCATAGTCTTGGCGAGGACGTCACTCACCGGAGCCAGCAGAATGAGACCTTGCTCTTCTCAGGTAAGTACCCCACTGACACCAATGTAAGTGGGCACCAAAATACTAACCAGCAATTTAAAGGGGGCACTACACTGACCACTACTACTTGACCACTACATTACATAGATCACTCATATTGGGGGCAAATATATAAAGGGGGGCACTACACTGATCGCTTATACACTGGAGGGCGCTATTGAAAGGGGGGAGGGATTACACTGACCACCAGTGTAACAAGGGCCCATCCACTGACCGCAAGTGTAACAGGGGCCTTGCACTGACACTAGGTGTAACAAGGGGCCGTCAATTGGCCGCCAGTGTAACAGGGGGCCCATCACTGACCACAAGTGTAACGGGGGCCCTCCACTGATTAAAAGTGTAACAGTGGGCCCTCCCATGACACATGTATAACAAGGGGCCCTCCACTGACCACAAGTGTAACAAAAGGCCCTCCAATGACCACAAGTGTAAAAGAAGGCCCTCTACTGAACACAACTGTAACAGGGGGGGGACCCCCACTGAACACGTGTATAACAGGGGGTCCTCCACTGACCACAAGTGTAACAGGGGGCCCTCCACTGAACATGTGTATAACAGGGGGCCCTCCACTGGCCAAAGGTGTAACTGGGGGCCCTCAAATGGCCACAAGTGTAACAGGGGGCCTTCCAGTATAATAGGGGAGGACCACTCTAACAGGTCAGACCTACGCTGACCGCCGCTGTAATGTGGGACATGCGCTGAAGGCCAGTTTGATGGAACACTTTTATAAACGGGGGACACGATATAAAAGCACACTCCAGTTTGCACTGCGTTGCTTTCTTGGCCATTACTATTTGTTTAATTGAAGAATTATTTATTAAAACATAATTTTGCTGCATAAAGGAGGGGGGTGTTAAAGAAAAGGTCCCCCCCGGGTGTTTTAATAGGTAGCCTGTGTTGGACGCTGCTTGTTTTGTACGGAGAAATGGGGGAATTCGGTCAGCCAGTAAAGCGACAGACAGGACCTCCCGATTTTATTATCACTGAAGCTCTTTAGCCATAAACCTTACTAATTAGGACAATGGACAACTGGGAGAAATACGACTAAGGGTCCCGTATATTGACCTGCCCTATCGACCCCAGTCACTCAGCAGTGACCTCCAAGACTTTTAAAAGTCACTATGTAAATGAAGCCGTTGGTCTCTGGGAGGCAGCCAGACAAGCAGCCCTCTCATGTGAAGGATCCTCCATTGGTATTAATAGGTGTTAATGTGTCTATAGAGGCAATTGGTAACAATGACAGATGAGCGGCCTATTGTGGTTAAAGCAGTAACAGATGTATTTGGGAGTGTGTCGGCTTTCAGCCCAGTGAATGGTGGGTGTGAAGACATTAGAGGAGAGGGTCGGGGTGAACGCTGGGACAGGTGTCAGTGGAAAGCCGACACAGATGCCCAGTCCTGCCCATTCACTTTTCATTAGCCTAATAACAGCGGGTGGCACAAGGAGGGGAGTATAGTAAATGATCGAGCTGGGGCCTAATGGTTCCCGGGGGAAAGGACTAGCCGCAAATTAGAATCAGGTGTAAGGAAGGCGAGCGACCGTTTCTACTGTACGGTCGCACATCTTTTGTCTCCCGAGCAGGCTTGAAAACCCGCCGAGAATCTTACGATTGTCGGCGGATTAGTGCCGTTCGCGGGAGACAAATGCCGAACGGGTCGGTGTGCGCAAGCACACACTGCCCGTGCGGCATTGTAGCCATCGGTGATCACAAGTACGATCTGTCTGTCCAAGATGGGCAGATCGTACGAGCTTTTAATTCGCTTACAACCATCGCAGGACGAAAGTCTTGCGATGGTTGTAAAGTGTATGGCCAGCTTTAGAATCCCTGTCAATGTTATATTGTTTGTCCCAACCCCTGTACCTGCCACTTTTCCTGGACAGCTTGGCCTGCGAGAAAACATACAAAGAAAAGACCTGTGAAATAAAAGAGCAATCCATATACAAAGGACTATTATTACAGGTATTAACTCCATAAAGTTAGTTAGCAGAGAGCAAGATTTTTCGCTATAGTGGCCCTTGACGGAAGGCGTTGATGGACTGACATGGACAATTCATACCAGACACATCTGTACAAAGACCAGAGGAGATCATTGTGACTGGTCAGATAATTTATGTTAATTTAAGGGCTGGTCCACCCAAAAGTGATATTTAGGTTGTATGGCTGGCTGAGTCTCTGCCTTCTTATATGTTCTGGATGTTCCTCATTCCAGAATTAATTTCATGTCAAAATGTGCATTACAGGAAAAAGAGGACTGAAGAGATTCAAGCGGCCGTTCCTTAACCTCTTGCTGTCTGAAGGGCGATATAGAACAACTGATTTTGACTCTCATTAATATGGCCTACAAGAACAGACCTGCAGTCTTTATATCTGCACTCAAAAGAACCAGTGGTCGGCTATGTTGGGGGTTGAAGTGTTCTAAGTATAGAGTGTAATTGAATTGTATTATGATCATGTCCAGTGGTCGGCCATGTTGGAGGTTGTAGTGTTCTATGTATAGAGTGGAATAGAATTGTATTATAATAATGTCCAGTGGTCGGCCATGTTGGGGGTTATAGTGTTCTATGTATAGAGTGTAATAGAAAAGTATTATAATCATGTTTCGCCGGCCAGCTAAATTAGGACCCCATCTGGAGCTGCTCCCACCGGACCAGCGCTGACTCGCCGCTGCTCTCCCGCGACACTCTCCGCTGCTCTCCCGTGCCGAAGGTAAGTGAAAAAACAAAACAAAAACATAGCGCAAACATCGGGGCATTTTGACAAGTACAAGTACTTGTCAAAATGCCCTGTTTTTACAGGGGGTCGGGGTCGGTATCGGGGGGCGTAAAAATGCACCTTGCCTAGAATCCTAGCACCGGCCTTGTTGGGGGTTGTAGTGTTCTACGTATAGAGTGTAATAGAGTGTAATAGAATAGTATTATAATCATGTCCAGTAGTCATCATGTGGGGGTACCATGTATAGAGTGTAATAAAATGGTATTCTGGTTGTGCCCACTTGTGAGGCCTCTTTGGATCTGTAGTGTCCTTTTTAGAGAAGATTTCGTTATGATCCCGACCAATGCTCAGGTCCCGTTGGGTGGACACAGGTCATAAACCTCCTTCTGATGACATTGTAACTACGTTTTTTTTTTTAATGCAGGAAGATTCACAATCCCAGTAGGCACGGTGAACTTGTATCATATGTTTCTCCCTCATCTTCGGATACTCATGAATCTGGGAATAATGTACATCACGGAAAGGCTCAGGGCTGTGAATTAGATGCAGTGCTCAGACACGTCCCTCCAACATTTACCTTAATAAGTAGACGTGATATATGTCCTCAGCCGTTACTGATAAGCCAATCATGGTAATGGGCCTGGGAGGCTGTGAGTAATGGACTCTTTATATTTATTAGGTTCTGTGTATGTATGAGGGAGGTCATGGTGCCAGAGAAACATTGTATAATGATTGTGGAAGGGTGGTTAACTCTTTTGCTGCCAGCAAACTGGTAGTACCTACGTTTCTTTCTTTCATGTGCCTGTATAGCAAACAGGGACTGTGGCCAAACCTGAATTATTAACAGGCATTAAAGAGAGATATAACTGTGGCCCCAACACCGCCAACAACATTCAAGAAGCCCCCCAAATGTTACATTATATTGCTCAGCAACATCATTCAAGGAGCTGCATACCAGGGGTCAAAACCACCCGCCATTAAGTTGAAGGAGCCTCATACTCCTACATGGATTTGTAGAAAAATATGCTCCAATCTTTCCGTATAAGCTAAGAATTAGATGGGTACACAGCCAGTTATGGTACCTCTGTCTGTGTCTGCCACCTCGATAAAGGGGACCTGGGAGTCCCCAGACCATCGGCCTCTCTGCTGGACAAGTATCTCATCTTTGTGAAAGGTCTACCGTTGTCCTAGAGGCCACCAATTGCCTCCTTTCCCCTCTGAACAGAGACGTGTTTATAAATGTTACAACACAACGTTAATGCAACATTTACCTAGGATTCACACTTTTTTTTAATCACTGGAATGCGTTAGAAAAAAATGTGTGAATACTGGGTGAAAAGTTGGGTAAATTGTGTGTGAAAACATGTATGAATAACCCGCTGATGATGTAATGAGCAGCAACAGGTGTCCTTTAAGAGCCGACTTTGCTGCCTTATTCTCAATACGCTCTGCCGCCGCAGTCTATGCTCCCGCAGGGGGCGGGGGTCAAGCTGAGAATTTAATTCCATTAATTGGGGAGGGGTCAGGTGATCCCTCGGGGACGGTAACGATCAATAAAGGAGGAATGAAAATTTACTTTGTGCGATTAGTTTCATTTACACAGCGGATATTTAATTAGAAGGCTGAAGGTGGAAGAAGGGACAGCGGAGAGTTATTTACCAGTCCTGAGAAATGGCGGCAGAGCCAGGGCGACGGCGGGTGACATATTGCACAAATAATAACCGGATAATGTCTGCGTACAAAAAGGCGCTGAGATCACACAGCTTTAAGCGGCAGCTGTTGACAAATGAATGGTGGAGGTCGGAGAGGAGATTAAAATTCCCCCCTCGGATGCAGAAATATTGTCCTATCAGTGTTATGAGAGACGGCGCAGCATGGATTCATATTACTGTGGTTACATTGTATCTAAAACTAAGAACAAAGATGTAACATATTGCAGCTTACCAGTCCTAGGATGTGGTGGCTGCATTAGTTTTCTTTTGTCTGGTAAAGGAGAAGTATGAGGTGGGTGCTTTTCACTCACCTCATAGTTCTAGCCGACCTGTGACAATGAGACTGTCACAGGTCGGCTCAGTAGATCGGGAGGTGAGCGAACACATACCGGCGTTCACTCACTTCTCGATCCTGTGCCGGCAGAGAGCCGTGACAAGGGAGTGAGTGGATTCCCCCTCCCCCATCCGCTCCGCCAGCGCTGAGTGGCGGAACGGATGGGGGAGGGGGCGGGTACAGCTGGCTCTGCCTCTAGATAGGCAGTGCCAGCTGTCAGTCACGCAGCTGTGTGGATCCAGACATAATTGTCCTCCCGTTACCCTAAGGAGAACTATGGGGAAAAGCCTTAACCCCATAGTTCTCCTTTAACGAAAGGGAGCTCAGTAGTCGCATCAGTCCCAGTAGCTCCAACCTCTCTCAATGAAAGGGAGCTCAGTAGTTACAACAGCCCCAGGAGCTCCAACCTCCCCGAATGCTTTCAATCCCTTTTGATAGGATTGGCAGGTAAAATAAATGAACTATGCCAGCCTGCCACTATAGACAGCTGAATCTATAAGTAAATCTTGACTTTTCCTGTAAAAGTCAAGCTTGGAACTACCCCCTTTCCTGCAGCCTTAAGGTGGCCATACACTGTACAACCCTCGCAAGACTTTTGTCTTGCGAGGGTTGTAAAGTACTTAAAAAAACGTACGATCTGCCCATCTTGGACAGGCAGACTGTACTTGCGATCATCCCAAGCCCGCCCCCCTGAGGGGCGGGCTTACGATGACTGTAATGAGGGGCCGGCTTACGATGACTGCAAACGGGCAGTGTGCACGTGCGCACACCGGCCCGTTCGGCAGTTGTCGAACCAGCAGGTCACTAACTTGCCGAGAATCGTACGATTCCCGGCGGGTTTTCTAGCATGCTGGTTCGACGGAAGACGTGCGACCTTACAGTAGAAACGGTCGCACGCCTTCCATACACTGCACGATTCTCGTACGATCGCAGGATTTCCCGCGATTCTCGTACGAGAATCGTGCTGTGTATGGGCACCTTAAGTCTCCCTTTTGGTCCTTCAGTATAATGGCCAGCCTCACTGATCAATAGGCTCAGGCGGCAGGTGGGTCAAGGATCTAGTACTCATCATGTTGACATGTGGATTTCACTTATGCCTCTTTCCCACTTGCTACATGTGCGTTTGTTGTACGAAAGAAACGCACCATACTTGCTGCATTTGTGTGACATAACAGTAATGGCAATGCAATGGTGGCATGCGTTTTTGTGAACGCATAGAGAATCGCGCAATTTTGCGCAGGTTCACAAGTGTGACCGGTGCCTCAAAGTAACCTGTGCTTATTCATTTTTTTCATCATGTGCTCAGTTTCTGAGAAGTCTAGGATCACTCAGGGTCAGCACTCAGCAGGGTCCATGATGTGCTTCAGCCTTTTCACATGTATGTTTTGATTCAAAGCAGAGAGCTTTTTGTCTCAGTGTAACAACTGCAAATAATATTGCTAATAATAATAATGACAAATATTAATAACAATTAACAGCAACATAAATACATGAACTCTGCTCTGTCTTGATGTACTGCAGTTAACACATCACATTCCAGCAGTGAGCCCTCTAGTGGTCATATACGGCACTGCAGCCAGTGGCACCTCGCACCTAATACCATCCAAGTCCATTAACATTGAATGGTGAAGTAGCTTCGTGATTGACCTTGCAAAGAGTTTAAAAGGGTGTCGTCAATGGATTAAAAATATCCACTAAATAAACATGAGCCTTAACCAGTTCATCACTTGAATGAGTCGTTAGCGACGCTCCCTTCCCCCCTCCCTACCCCCCCGCCAAACAATCTACTGATTAACCTGCCACTCACAGCACTGGGACCCATGAAGACTCCAGCGACAGCTTGCTCAGTATGATGGCAGCTATAGCTCTCTGTGATCTGCCCCATGTCACAAAGTGTGTGCACAATTCTAAATGTACTTGACAGTCACACACACAGCTATCCATTTGCCTTAGCAAGTGGGGTCCTACTTTAATTTATCGGACTGCTAACCCCCCGGACATGGTGTACTGAATTGACTACGTGAAGAGCACAGCTTTTAAATATATTACTTGTGCCTTCAAGTAAAGTTGTGCCAGTCACAAGAGAATTGATCTGTGTAAAGTAGGAGTGCTGTGCCTATAGATCAGAGTCCAAAATGGTATTTTATTAGTAAGTCGACGCATTTCGGGACTTTGAACACTCCTTCATCAGGGCTTGGCTCTTTTATCTTTTTTTTTTTTATATGGCCGGACAGGGGAGGAAGAGACTGCAGCCATGGAGGGAGGAGGGCAGGACCATGAAGCAGTGTGTGCAAAATCGATCTTCCTCCTCTGCTAAGTGGGAGGTGATATCCCGGGCTGCAGAGATCTTTGCTGCACATAGGGACAGGAGGCTGCTGCCCTCTAGCATCAGAAAGCGGTAGTGCAGACTAGACGGCTGGTCCAGAAACATTTCATTAGCGCTAGTTTATGGGGTACAGGGCCCCACAACAATGACTGGGCCCCCGGGCAAGTGCCCCTTTTGCCCCCCCCTCCCCCTAAAGGCGGCCCTGTCCGGACTTGATTGTGCTTCATGCTGAACAAGCTGCTGGTGGTTAGGATCTTACATCTGATCTGATATCTATATACAACATACTGTACAATATATAATATATAGATAATTGGTGCCGGCACACAATCCGGAAACCTTTGCTACTCTACAGAACCTTTGCTACCCTATGGAGCACCAAGGCAGGACGCCTTGGTGCTCCATAGGGTAGCAAAGATTCTGTAGACGCTCAAAGGAATTCCACAAGACTACTTTTTAAACATTTACCCCTGTGGAAGACCTCGGAGTGGAATGGAAATATATTTATATCCTTTGTGGTCATTGAGAAAGATATTTAAATGGAAGCTTTTCTGTCCAGAGTTCAGCTGTAAAGAATACAAATGTTCACTTTTGGGGTGCTGAGGAATTTTGCGTCCTTAGATTTTGGTGACTGTTGTCAGAAACTTGTTAAATCTATTGTCACTTTTATGTTTTAGGTAGACATGTGCACCGGCAAAAAATTTGTTTGGTTTCCTTACGTTTCCATCCGTATTTGGCGTTATTTTGTTTTTCGGCATTCGGGTCCGAAAGTCAATCTGTTTTGGGATTCGGAAGAAATTTGAAGAAAAAGAAGCGTGAGGTTCCCCCCCCAATTGATACCAGACCCTTTAGGTCTGGCAGGAATGTTGAGAGAGACCCCCCCGCCCAACTTAAAACAAAAAAAAGTGAGTGGGGTTCCCCCAAAATCCATACCAAGCCCTTTAGGTCTGGTAGGAATTTTAAGGAGAAACCCTAGCCCCCCAAAAATGGGGGGAAAAAACGTGGGGTCCACATAACATTCCAATCAGACCCTCGATCCAAGCACATGCAGGGCAGGAAAGGGGAGGATGATCGAGCTGCTCCCTCTCCCTGCGTCTTATCAGGCCTGACTTTCAGACCCGAATTCTGAAAAATGAAATGAAGCACCCTAAAAGGGTCTGGTAAAGGGGTACCCGAAGCAAATAAGCCCCCTTGCCTGCAGACCCCCCCACAACCACCGGGTAAGGCTTGTGGGGAAGAGGCCCATGTCCTCATGCCGAGGGCACGCGGCCTGGTAAGGCGCAGGGAGGGGAGGACCGCCCCCCCTTTCCTGCCTTGCCAGGCTAGTGCTCGGATCAAGGGTCTGGTAGGAATGTTATGGGGACCCCACTGTTTTTTCCACATTTTTGGGGGGCAGGGAGTTCCCCCTTAAAATTCCTACCAGCCCTAAAGGTTGTATAAATTGGGGGGGAACCTCACGCTTTTTTTTTTCTCTTCTGCAGACGGTAAAAAAAAAAGTATTTTTTTCCCCTCTAATGTCACTTTGCTGCTAACGAAATTTCGTACAGACTACCGCTAACGAATTTCGGAATCGCAAATTCAGATTCGTTTGCATTCGTCATTTCTATCATTTGGAAATTCGGATACATCCGAATCTCCGAATTTCCCAAAATTCCTCCAAATAATGAATCTGTCCAAAACGAATTGCACATGTCTAGTTTTAGGGGTACTGGTCCAGTGTGACATTTCCTGTGCCTGACCAGGTGGGTTTCAGTAGGTGAGGTCACACAGTGCGGGACCCGTGCATTGGGTTGATTGCTTCTCATGCTCTGTTGATGGATTCAATCAATGCATGATGCCTAGACCTTGGTTTTTTTAATTAATGGCCACCATTAGCAAGATAATCACCTTTTATTGCCAGAGGAGTAATGATTAACTGCAGTCAACAACAGTGTGGACATATGAGTTAAAGTGTGACTCCACCTCTTCACAGCTTTGTCGGGGAACTCAAACAAATGTCTTTCTTGTTGCTCTTGACATGCACTGTGCCCCGTAGGACGCATTCACTGCTTGCTGTCATGGAGGAGATGTAGGCATGCACTGTATTGGAAGGTTATGTGGACATTCCATATAAAGCCGTTTAACTTGTGTCTGCACTTATCCGATGATTATGAACTGTTGTCAGCTACAGCATAGCCTCACTTTACCCAACTCTGGCCATGAATGATGGGATTGGCTGAATTCCTCCATCTCTCTTGTTTGTATGGCAAGAACATTCTCGGCCATGATTCACAGGGAGCTCTAATCATACAGTTCATTTCTCCCCCCCTCCCCCAGAAGGAGTTTGCAGTCTAATAGAGCTTTATTAAAGCTGAAATCCAGTATTTAACACCCCCCTCCCTCCTCACCCCCCAATGCAAAGGTTAGATACTTGTTAGGTCTAGGGGTGGAGGAGTAAGCTGTAATATCTACCTTATGCCTCACCCTGGCATGCTTCCACCATGCTGTACAACTGGTCCCCCGAAGCCTCTTTTCTTTGGAGCTCCGGTCCACGGCAGGACCAGTGGCCCTTTATTGGAAGTGAGGATGGCGAGGACCCGCTCACAATCTGGAGCAGCAGTGAGAAGAGCGGCGGAGCCTGGTGGAGTGAGGAGTAAGGCAAGTATTAGAGCTTATTCCTCTATTCAGGGTCATCCCTATAATGAGGCAGTCTAAAGCAGTTGCCTCGGGTGGCATCTCATCAGGGGTGAGTGGGGGAGCAGCAGGGGGAGACTGGGTGGTGGGGGGTCAGCAGGGGGGCAACTGGGTAGTAGGGGTTTAGCAGGGGGGCGATTGGGTGGTGGGAGGTTAGCAGGGTTGCGACTGAGTGGTGGTGGGTGCAGCAGGGGGCGACCGGGTGGTGGGGGTTTAGCAGGGGAGTGGCACAGTGGTTGGGGGGTGGCCATAGCGTCCCAGGTTGCTAAGAGCTCTTAGCAACCTGCCATGCTGTGTGTGGTTTCCCGGGCAGCTCACTGATGTCACTGCTGACAGCATGGTCCGACGTCCGCCCCACCAACTACAAATCAGCAAGACCCCCCTCATTGACTGTTCTCTCCCAGCACCTTCCCTCACACCCCAAAGTTCAGCTTTAAGGTATATACACCTTTATAACATTCAGTGCTTACAAAGTACCCCCTGGTCACCTAATCCTAAAGTAGATGTTAACCCTAACCGGATGGCATTTGCTAAAACATTGGGTGTCATAAAGAATCATTCATTTTTTTAATAAAATGCAGTTTTTTCCTTTTTCCCCTCCAGCCTCTTTCTGTTTACATTTGACAATGTCAGTTGCCTATCATTGCTCTGGATCTGGCGTGATAATGGTGGACCAGTGGACCGTGCCTGCACAATGTGTGTCGCAATAGTAGTATCCACCAGGGGCACATGTGACCGAGTGAGAACATAAGGTACGATTGGGAGGAAGCGGTCACCCTATACCAGGAAGTACAAGGACAAGGGTCTTCATGGCAGGATCACCAGGTATTATTCCAATAAAAGATGCAGATGTAAAAAAAGATTGAAATCAGCATTTGAAATGACATTGCCATGCTAAAGCTTACTTGAGATTAGTGACTTGGTTTTGATGCACATTGAAGCCTATCTCTGGACAAACCAAATAACTACCCCTGCAATGGGGCTACTCCCCCTTACTTACCTGATCCCTGCTCCCCCAGTGGTCAACACTCTCCCCTTCTCCCCCTCCGCTGTGAACAGTGGAAAGTTCCTCTGCGTCCTCATGTCTAATGCAGGTCTATGGAACCTGCATTAGACGTGATGACATCAGCTGTCCTTAGGCTGTCGGAGCAAAGGAGAGACGAGGCTGCAGAGACCAGTCTAGCAGCGCTGGAGGGAGTCGGCAGGAGCCTGCAGGAGTGGAGATCAGGTAAGTAAAACAGCTTTTTCCTGTCCCCTAAGCATAAAAGAGCACTGAAAGGAGTTCTATAGTCCCGGGATATCCTCTCCTGTTATAACATCAGCCTTGTAATAGGAATATATACTGGAGTTGTTTCTGATAATACAATCAAAGCTTATATGAAAAAATCCCTTTCATGTAGTGAGTGCCGCCTTCCGTCTGCCCATCACTTCCAACAACTTCCTGGATTCCCAGTGTGCTTTGCGTCTCTTTCCCTGCTGCTTGATGTGATGCAATCTCCATGTCTCAATACTACATATCCCATCATGCATTGCTTACAGCAAGCAATGATAATGTTACATTGTTCAGACGTTGAGTTGTAGTTCAGAAGGCGGGCTCTGTGAGAGCGGTGACACCAGGAAGTGCACATTCACAGGGCTGAGCGAATGGTGTCACTGCATTGAGGAAGTCCATCCTATGGGCATCTTCAGTAGGTAAGTTTACAAACTTCTACATCCATTATGGTCAGAAGCCAATTAACCTACCAGATCGTCTGGCTAGAAGGACGAAAGCTAGACACTGGGGGATAAACCCTATACATGTGGGCTGAACATGCAAACTCCATGCAGAAAACATATTTGCTGGATATCAAACCAAGACCCCGCAAGGCACATGTGTTGATCATGATTCATATATTCTGCTCCTCCTAGCACTGTTGGTTGAAAATAAACAATGAGCTACTATTTATTATGATATTATATTTTATAAATAAACGATGTGGTTAGAACTATGAGTTGGGTTTATGCATTGCTGAAAGGCTGTATGACACATCAGCTCAGGATTATATTTCATTTCACAGGCTACAATTCTGAGAATTTGTATAAGGTGGCCCTGTAGCCCTCAGGTCACCTGGGCCGGTAGGAGTCTCTCTGGGGGACCTGGAGACATCGGCCACGGCAATGAAGTCTTATCAGCACCGGCCTGGGAACTCACAGACGGATTTGTAATTTGTGTCCGGGTGAGAGGTGGGGGAATTAAAACTCAGGTGACAAATTGCTGCTTTATCAGCCTGTTGGAGCTCATTAACCAGCTATAATGAGTGATGATGGCAATGTGATAGTTCAGGGGTGATATGGTCCTGAACTCTGAAATCAACTCTTCCACTTCCTCTATGCAGCAATATTTTGCAATGCAAGTAATGATTTATTCATATACTTTGCTATAGTCACCAAATAAAAGAACTGCACGGTAAAAAGCCTTAGGAATGTATTTTGACAACGATAGTGTATATTTATTGCCTTTTATGCAACGCTCCCCTTAATGGTGGGAGCTGTGTTCATAGAGCTGGAGATTTGTTGCTAAAGCACAGTTTGAAGTGTGTTCTAGAGCTGAAGCTGTATGGAGTCGGAACAGAGGTTGTGTTGCTGGAGCAGAGCTAGAACTGGCACAGAGATGAAATAGTGTCCATAGAGCTGGAACAGAGCTAGAGGTATGTTGGTGGAGTCGAGCTGGAGCTGTGATTACAGAGCTTGAGCAGAGGTTGTGTTGCTAGATCATAGCTAGAACCAGCGCAGAGCTAGAATAGTGTTCATAGAGCTGAAGCCGCACTAGAGATGGGTTGGTGAAGTAGAGTTGGAACTGTGTTTCTGGAGCTGTGATTATGGAGCTGGAACAGAGGTTGTGTTGCTGGAGCAGAGATAGAACCAGCAAAGAGCTGGAACTGTGTTGCTATAGCTGGAGCAGAGCTAGAGATGTGTTGGTGGAGTAGAGCTGGGGCAGTGTTTCTAGAGATGGAGCTGTAAATTTTCTACTTTGTGGAGCTTGGATTATGGAGCTTGGCAGATGTTGTGCTGCTGGAACTGGGACAGAGCTGGTGCTGTAATTGCTAGAGCTGGAGAGGAACTAAATCTGTATTATTAGAGAAGAACTGAAGCTGTATTGTCAGAGCTGAAGCAGTGCTGGAGCTCTGATGCTGGACTTGGAGCAGAGTAGAAGTTGTTACACTTGAGCTGGAGCTGTATTGCTACTGTTGGGGTTTTATTGCTAGAGCTGTAGAAGTCTTGCTGGAGCTGGATCATGGAAATAGCAATTAGACATGTAAGCAGCGGAACAATTTGGTTCGGATATTTCGTTATTTCGGGATTCGGTTCGGGTTTCAGATTCGGACTAAATCTGAATTTTCGTTAGTTTCGGATGAGTTTACAAATATTCGTTGTGAATACCACAGAAAACCATTTACAGATATTAATACTAAAGCTGAATCTCCTAGACCCGAATGGCATTCCTGTCTACGTGCCATATACATATATTACTAAAGCTGAGGCTCCCAGACCCAAACCGCATTCGGGAGCTCCCATATGCAATTCGGAAATTCGGATCCGGAATGCCATTCGGGTCTGGGAGCCTCAGCTTTAGTATTATATGTATAGACTGTATATGGCTCCCATGTTGCCATATTGAAAATTTGTGTTCAGACCGAATAGGATGTATTAAACCAAAAAACACATCTGATTGGCCAGAAAAGTCACATGTCCGATTCAGTTTCGTTTTTTGAACGAAATTCAAACGGGATCCGAAATACGGAAACAGAAACTCGGATTCGGACACATTCAGATGCATTGGGATTCGGCAATGCGGATGCGTCCGATTGTCTGAATTTTGGAAAATTCGTATGCATTCTGATTCGGGAACGAAATAAACAGTCGAAAGCTGCTCCTCTAAGTGGATCATAGTTTCACTTACAGCTTCTGCACTGATGGCGAACCAGTGATGTAGCCTCCGGTCACATCACCATCCACCGGCCGCAGTCAGCCAAGATTGACGCGTTTCTGGGGCAAGCCCCCTTCATCTTATATGGTCCCTATGCTTGGGACCATATAAGGGAAATCTTTTCTTAAATCCGATCCGTGTGTCCTTGTGAAATGCACAGATATACATATCATTGTGAACTTCAGAAAACAGTAACGTAAACTCTTATCTGTTAACAGTAACTACTAAACACATTTTTTCTCCTTCATGGACCCTGAAATTGAATTAATTGGGTTCATCCAGTTCATAGACTGATTATACCTGTATCTGCTAGACATTTTATGACTGACACATATTCATCTTCAGTCCCTGAACCATGCCCACAACTACTTTTTATTAGATATCTTATTTCCCCCCTATCTCCTCTTGCTGCAATCTAGGCACGTGATAGATTGATACATAATGTACTGTAGCTGTGAAACAGAATGTTTTTGTTCAGGGAAATTTCTGGCAACTGTTAGCTTAATTTGTTTATTATTAATAGACTATTAGTGTCTAGTAATGCATTCTTTAACTTTTTGTGTGGTTTCTGCAATGTAACATAAACCATTTGAATAAATAAACTACAAAACTCATCTGGCAGGTAAAGTATGGTAGAGGTTACATGGATTCATGTACATCCCTTGTTTAAAGAATGTTGCAGTCTATGGCTTCGATTTATAGACGACATACTTGCTGTAGGGATTGGGTGATGTCCCTTCACTAAGTTTTTTGTTTATGATTTTCCTAGTTCATATAATTCTGGGTCTCTAATTTCATATGGAATATAGTCCAGAAAGTAAACCCTTCTTGGACCCCAGATTTTCAGTACATGGTGTACCACAAACCAACCAACAGAAATCAAACAGGGGCTGTTATACTGAAAGCAAATAGGCTGTTCACTCTGCAAGGGAATTTGCACCTTGCAGGGAGGCTTACCTTAGCTTGGTGAATGTGGTGCAATTTTACTTTGCAAAAAATACCCAATCATGTGCATGCAAAAAAAAAAAAATTGATTTTTGCTTGCACGCGATTGGATGACGGAAGTCAGCAGAGCTTTATCTCATTTGCTAAACAAAGGGGAAACTTCCCTTCAAAGTAGATTGTAAACTCCTCGAAGGCAGGGACTGATGTGAATGGGTAACAATGTAAAGGGCTGCGTAAATTGTCGGCGCTATATAAATACATGTAATATATAAATTCCTGTAATAAAAGTGCAAATTACCTTTGCAAAGTGAACAGCCTATTTGCCTTTAGTAAATCAACTGCTTAGAGTTTCCATTCTGCATTGAGCCTTAAGGCAATCCCATATAGTCCGTCATTGAGGGTATCACGCATAGTCAGTGACCCTGTACAAAGAAATCTGAGAATGGGTGAGATGGTAAAAAAAATTGACAGAATGAAGATATCCCTTAAAGATCTTTTGCAGGAGAAGGAAAGGATTTTGCACTTGAGTTACAAAGAAACTCAGAAACAGACACAGAAATTGATACCTATTATATGCCAGTTTCATCTGTTTTTGTTTCTGTTTAACATTGTGGAATTTCAAGGCCCACCATTAGAATCATTCAGGAGATGAAAACGATCAATAGCAAAATAGAGCAGATTCTGTGCAAGAACAAAACAATCCGAATTCTAGGATCGCAGGGTGACTGAGTGAGTGGAATGGGTGTAAAATGGAGCAGAAAAAATGGGTGGAAGATGGAGAAGATAGAATGGGTGGAAGATGGAGTAGATAGAGTGGGTGGAAGATGGAGTATATAAATTGGGTGGATGATGGAGTAGATAGAATGGGTGGAAGATGGAGTAGATAGAATGGGTGGAAGATGGAGTAGACAAATTGGGTGGAAGGTGGAGTAGATAGAATGGGTGGAAGATGGAGTAGATAGAATGGGTGGAAGATGGAGTAGATAGAAAGGGTGGAAGATGGAGTAGATAGAATGGGTGGAAGATGGAGTATATAAATTGGGTGGAAGATAGAGTAGATAGAATGGGTGGAAGATGGAGTAGACAAATTGGGTGGAAGGTGGAGTAGATAGAATGGGTGGAAGATGGAGTAGATAGAATGGATGGGAGATGGAGTAGACAAATTGGGTGGAAGATGGAGTAAATAGAATGGGTGGAAGATGGAGTAGACAAATTGGGTGGAAGATGGAGTAAATAGAATGGGTGGAAGATGGAGTAGATAGAATGGGTGGAAGATGGAGTAGATAGAATGGGTGGAAGATGGAGGAGATAGAATGGGTGGAAGATGGAGTAGATAGAATGGGTGGAAGATGGAGTAGATAGAATGGGTGGAAGATGGAGTATATAAATTGGGTGGAAGATGGAGTAGATAGAATGGGTGGAAGATGGAGTAGATAGAATGGGTGGAAGATGGAGTAGACAAATTGGGTGGAAGGTGGAGTAGATAGAATGGGTGGAAGGTGGAGTAGATAGAATGGGCGGAAAATGGAGTAGATAGAATGGGTGGAAGATGGAGTAAATAGAATGGGTGGCAGATGGAGTACAAAAATTGGGCGGAAGATGAAGCAGATAGAATGGGTGGGAGATGGAGTAGATAGAATGGGTGGGAGATGGAGCAGATAGAATGGGTGGAAGATGGAGTAGATAGAATGGGTGGAAGATGGAGTAAATAGAATGGGTGGCAGATGGAGTACAAAAATTGGGCGGAAGATGAAGCAGATAGAATGGGTGGGAGATGGAGTAGATAGAATGGGTGGGAGATGGAGCAGATAGAATGGGTGGAAGATGGAGTAGATAGAATGGGTGGAAGATGGAGTAGACAAATTGGGTGGAAGGTGGAGTAGATGGAATGGGGGGAAGGTGGAGTAGATAGAAGGTGTGGAAGATGGAGTAGATAGAATGGGTGGAAGATGGAGTAGACAAATTGGGTGGAAGATGGAGTAGATAGAATGGGTGGAAGATGGAGTAGATAGAATGGGTGGAAGATGGAGTAGATAGAATGGGTGGAAGATGGAGTAGATAGAATGGGTGGAAGATGGAGTAGATAGAATGGGTGGAAGATGGAGTAGATAGAATGGGTGGAAGATGGAGTAGATAGAATGGGTGGAAGATGGAGTAGATAGAATGGGTGGAAGATGGAGTAGATAGAATGGGTGGAAGATGGAGTAGATAGAATGGGTGGAAGATGGAGTAAATAGAATGGGTGGCAGATGGAGTAGATAGAATGGGTGGAAGATGGAGTAAATAGAATGGGTGGCAGATGGAGTAAATAGAATGGGTGGCAGATGGAGTAGACAAATTGGGTGGAAGGTGAAGTAGATAGAATGTGCGGAAGATGGAGAAGATAGATCACGGGGGAGGGGGGAGGCAGTCGATAAGTGAGTGGAAGATGGATCAGATAGACAGATGGAAACTGAAGTGGATAGCGGGGCTGGAAGATGGAATGGACAGAGTAGGTGGAGGATGGAGTAGACAGCGGTGATATGTCTCTTAAAGGGTTTCTAAACCCTCCGGTGTTTTTGCATATATATAAGGCCAGCAAGCAGGGGATATATGCAAAAAGTAAAAAAAGAAAAAAACACTTCAAAAGCGGTTTAAACTTACCGCTGTCTTTGCCGCGCGCTCCCGTCCGAAAATCCAAAACTGCTCGGGCGGCCGCAAAGCATCCTGGGGCGGTCGCATGCGCAGTTCGGATTTTCGGACGGGAGACGAGGAGAGACGCAAGGTAAGTCTATGGACGGTGTGCACCCGCATGCAGACACCGTGGGGCAGGAAGTGCCAGCAAGCTCAGAGGAGTCAGCGCTGGATTGGAGACCCGCCGCATCGTTGGAGAGAAGGCTCAAAAGTACGAAGAGGAAGATTGGATTAAGAGGCATCATTTAAGGCAAGTGCCTTAAAGTGCCAAAATTTGACTTGAGGGCCTGTTCACATGAGTTTCAGGTCCTGATCAGGTCCGGATCTGCAGACGCGGTGCTACTGATGCAGTGCGTTTTAGCCACGTTTTTGATGCGTTCCAGTTTTTGCTGGAGTGAGGCTGTTAGGCCTTTTTCACACCAAATGCAGAGCAGATCTGGTCAGGTTTCTGCACACGCACGCTAGTCTTTTAGACGCGTTTTTGATGTGTTTTTTTACGCGTTTTTGATGCGTTCCAGGCTCTTTTTGGTAAAAAAATAAATTATTATTTTTTTACGTTTAAAATGGGCTTTCAGTGTGTTCCAGGCATTGGCATGCGTTTTTGATGCGTTCCAGAGCAGGTAAAATAGGGCCTGCTGCAGTTTTTTCACCTGCTCTGGATCTGCTCTGCAACTGCACGCTGCTATGTGAACTGGAGCAAAAAATACCATTGGAATACATTGTTGTTGTGCGCAGTTTTGATCCGGTCTGCACCTGCTCTGCTCTGAATCTGCTCCGCGCTTGGTGTGAACAAGCCCTTAGTATGTTAGCTGTAGTGCAGTGCGTTTTTGACACGTTTTGGATGCGTTTTTGACGCGTTTGCGTTTCCTGACCGTACAAAATGTAACATGCAGTATTTTTCTGTCGTAAGCTGAACGGACTGCGCACGTGAGAACTGTAGCCCATAAAACACATAGGGATACATTGGGATGCATTTTGAGTGCAGGAGCGTACGGATCAGGTCAGCACACAAAACGGACGTCGTGTGAACAGGCCCTTAATGTCACTTTAAATGACACTTTTATGCACTTTATTGTCCATCAGATAGTTTGTTACATTTCACATTTATTAGACACATTGTATATGTATACACAAACATCAGCATAGGCTTTGAAGTTGAGTTGTCTGATAAATGTTTAACTTGGTGAATGTTGAGTTCCCGGTGAACCGTGACAACGCTGTGTATGAAATGACCCATTGCATGATTTTCAGCTCCTGATATCTACAAAGCTGGCTGGGTTCAGGGAGTTCCATCTGATGTCTGTGTGTCTGAACTCCACGAACTCAGCAGATGTGATAGAAGAGAATGTCACTGGTTACTATGCGGCCTTCTGGCCATGTGTACATCGGTTCCATAATCCTGTCCAATCTCTATAATAAAGGAAAGACTTAAAGCTGACCTTTACCCCCTTTCACTAAAAATCACATCAGCATACTGCTCTGCATGCAGATTCAAAAATCATCTTCATTAGTTAAATAAACTTGTTTTTCATTTTACTTACAAATAAAGTTCATCCGTGTCCTGGTCCTCTTCTGGCACAAATGATGTAATGTGCCCAAGCGTTGCATGCTGGGAAGGTTACATCAGCAGAGCATTGCTGGGAAATCTCATCTGTAATCTCACGAGATCTCAGGGAAAGGCATTTTCCTCCCCCTGAGATGATGTGTATGGTCACATGTCCTAGTCACATGTGCCAGAGTTCCAGGAAGTAAGGGCAGATCTAGTAACCTGGTCTTAGTAAACATGGCCGCTGTGAGAAGACTGGGGGAGGACAAGAGAAATAAGTTATGCAAAGAATACAAATCCGGCAATTATCTAGAAGTATGTGTATGCAGATTGTCATCACTAAACATTTCTAAAGGTGTCTTTGTTATTCTAAAGGTTGTCCTGCTATAGACGTCTTTTTTATACTGGACCCATGTGCAGAAACGACATTTTATGTTTCAGGCTGTCCCTGTTGAACTCCGAGCCGTGTCTGGTGGCCCCGTGTTCATGTGCGGGGCCCATTTTAGTAAAATGAGATGCCGTTAATGGCGTGTCATCCCGTCCTGGACGCGGTTTCGTGGTGATTTAAGCACGCTGCACCATATGTAGATGAGTATTAAATCATATACGGCGTTGCTGCGTTCCTATCCGTGATTTCCCCTGAGTGAACGGGCTCTCCATCAGGATCCAATACCCTTTATTAAATGAAAAGGAGGAGACGGAGCGCGGAGAGGACGCAGCATGTCATCCCAGCAGGACAATCTATATACACTATATTGCCAAAAGTATTGGGACGCATGCTTTTACACGCACATGAACCTTAATGGCATCCCAGTCTTAGTCCGTAGGGTTCAATATTGAGTTGGCTCCGCCCTTTGCAGCTATAACAGCTTCAACTCTTCTGTTGTGTGTCTATGGGAATGTTGGACCATTTGTGAGGTCAGGTACTGAGGTCAGGTACTATGGGGTTGAGGTCAGGACTCTGTGCAGGCCAGTCAAGTTCCTCCACCAGAAACTCCCCCATCCATGTCTTTATGGACCTTGCTTTGGCACTGGTGCGCAGTCATGTTGGAACAGGAAGGGGCCATCCCCAAACTCCTCCCACAAAGTTCAATCTGAAGGCCCCACGAAGTTTGGAGGTCTGTAGCTATTGGCGCTTGCAGACAGTTGGCGACTTCTGCGCACTGAGCGCTTCAGCATGTGCTGACCCCGCTCTGTCATTTTACGTGGCCTACCACTTCGCGGCTGAGTTGCTGTTGTTCCCAGTTGCTTCCACTTTGTTATAATCCCAGTAACAGGTGACCGCGGAATATTTAGTAGCCAGGAAATGTCACGGATGGACTTATTGCACAGGTGACAACCTATCACGGTACCACGCTTGTAGTCACTGAGCTCCTGAGAGCGACCCGTTCTTTCACAAATGTTTGTAGAAGCGTCTGCATGCCGAGGTGGGTGATTTTATACACCTGTAGCCATGGAGGTGATTGGAACACCTGAATCCAATGATTTGCCCAATATTTTTGGCAATATAGTGTATATGTGTGTGTGTGTGCATATATATATATATACATACACAGCAGTCACAAGTTCAGAGGCCGCCGTCACCTCTCACCGCCCTACAGATGGACAGAAGGGGAGATTTTTGTCCTCCATGGACTCGCAGCAAAACTTAATTTTCAGTCGGTGCACTTTTCTGAGTTTCTGAGGAATTTGTTTTAGTGACTTACATAGTTACATAGTATTTGAGGTTGAATAAAGATATAAGTCCATCAAGTCCAACCTGTTGTGTGTGTGTGTGTATAGGTCCATGAGTGTTCTCATTCTTAAGAGTACCTGTACCCTTGTGCATTTCGGTCTCTCAGGAAGTCACTTGAACTTCTTTCTTTTAGGCATTGCAAGACTGACAGCTGCAAGCTTGGCTCCCGGAGGCAGATGCACGAGGGGATTTGTAGTTTTAGAACAGCTGGAGGGCCAAGTAGGGTTGTCACCTGTCTGGTATTCACCCGGACAGTCCGTTTTATGAGTCTTCTGTCTGGGTTTCAGGCCAGCTGACACACGGACACAAGACGCTAAGTGCCGTTACCGCTTTACATTTTTTGGCAGATGCGGCTGCCCGAGGTCCCCAACAAGCGCAGGACCTCAGGCAGCTGCATTTTGCTGTGAGACGGTCGCATGTAAACAGAAATGTAGAAATGTCACCAGCACACCAATCCTTTTAAAATAGCAAAAGCTTTATTTATTGAAGTTCTTTGTCATATGACCAAACAAGCGCTTTCGGGACCGCGCAGGGTCCCTTCATCAGGCTTTAGCATTGACTAGCAGGGTCCCGAAAGCGCTTGTTTGGTCATATGACAAAGAACTTCAATAAATAAAGCTTTTGCTATTTTAAAAGGATTGGTGTGCTGGTGACATTTCTACATTTTTGCTGACATTCGCGGCGCCATCACTGCAAGCACCCCCCACTACAAGGGACATATCTGGGAGAAGCTCCCAGTGTGCAGTGAAATCAGAGGAAGCCATTTCAATCCAGGAGAGGAGCCGGTACAGCTGTGCAAGACTGAGGGAAGGACGGAGGTCAGATATAAGACTGAAGGGAAGGACAGAGGTCAGATATAAGACTGAAGGGAAGGACGGAGGTCAGATATAAGACTGAAGGGGAGGACATAGGTCAGATATAAGGCTGAAGGGAAGGACGGAGGTCAGATATAAGACTGAAGGGAAGGACGGAGGTCAGATAGAAGACTGAAGGGAAGGACGGAGGTCAGATAGAAGACTGAAGGGAAGGGCGGAGGTCAGATAGAAGACTGGAGGGAAGGGCGGAGGTCAGATAGAAGACTGAAGGGAAGGACGGAGGTCAGATAGAAGACTGAAGGGAAGGACGGAGGTCAGATATAAAGTAATTAGCCAGAAGAGACATGGGGGGGGGGTTATTTATTGAAGTTCCACCTAGCTACGGTTCCCATGTCACTCCCCTAGATGGCGCTGTTGAATATTGGAATTTCCTATACTCGTCAGCGCCATCTAGGGCCACGAGAGCTGTGCCAACGGCATGGCTGGAACGTTAATGAATGAACCCCATAGAATGCCTCCTCTCCCATAAAGAGCCTCCCTAGTCGCCATTTTTTCATTCCTCCATCAAGTTTCACCTTGAGTGTATCCTTTGTGTATCATGGTGATACTTGACATTCCTCCTGCACTGTGTCATTCATTATTCACCAGGTAATGTCACTTTCCCAGGAATCTCCCTAAGTTTACAATGTCTGTGTCTCAGCTCCTACAAATCCATTACAGCCTAACCTGCGAATATTTTTTGTTTCATTTTGCCCAGAGTTCCACTTTAAGGCCCTGTTCACACCTGGGCGATCCATGATCATGTGTCAATCGTGCATGAAACCATGTGGATTGTCGCACGGTCACTGAATCACACACAACCGCTGATCGCAATTGCGGTGCTATTCATTTCTAATGGCGCCCCAATTGCGGCCAGCAAACTATGCGTTTTCGGCACGATTCCGCATGTGCAACAGGGCACAACCGCGTCATGAATAAAGGTACTTTTTTCAGCAGTTGCCATGCGGATATATCAATGGGGCCGCGCTGCAAATGCTGTGCGCAATCGCGCATGAACGCGATTAAGTGTGAATCTGGCCTTTTTTGTTTAGCCTAAAATGGTCTTTCAGTGCATTCCAGGGAGTTTGCATGCATTTTTGATGCCTTTGCATGTGTTTTGGTGCATTCCAGAACAGAAAAAATAGGGCAAGCTGCAGTTTTCCACATGCTCTGGAACTGAACGCTCCGGTGTGAACTAGAGCCCAAAATACCACTGGAATAAATTGGACGCAGTTTTGATCCGTTCTGTAACTGCTTGAGACAAACCATTTACCAATGGCAGGGGTGCTTGCAATGGTCGGCTTTTGTTTATATATGCACTTGTCACTATGTTGCCCAAAAAAAAGGACCCGGCGTGGCCCCGAAACGTTGGCTAAATGCCGATTGTGACAATACTTCAATAAAAAGCAAACAAACTACATGCTTTTTGTTGAGTGCTGGTGATTTTCATCTTCTGAGACAGAGACAAACCCATTTAACACTGGCAGGAAGGCCATCATTAATATTGATTGGACCTTGGGCCCCCACTGGCAACGCCCCACCCCTACCCACCGCACCCCTGCCATGCAATTTCGTCTCCTCCAGCAGATAGGAAGAGACGTCAGAGGGAGACGTGACCCCGCGTGAGACGTGACCCTGCGTGAGACGTCACGTGATCACGCAGCGTATGGCAGGGATAGAGCAACACTATGCCACTCAGAAAACATAGTAAACAGAACGGAGCTGCATATGTATGTTTTGCAGGCTCAAGGGGCAGCTGCTTTGGGCCCCACAACAATAACTGGGCTCAGGGCAACTGCCCCTTTTGCCCATGTTAAGGAGCCCTGACTGACGGGGGTGCTTACAATGGTCGGGTTTTATTTATGTAGTTAGAATATTTATCCTAAAAGGATACTGTTACTGTACCTGATTGGGGTCTGTTCACACCATCTCCTGAGCTCCTTTCCAATCAGGACCTACCTGTCTGCAGGTGTATGGGCAAAATGATGTGATGAAACAACAAGGCTTTGTGTCTTTGGTTGAGGTTGTGTAATCTTCTCCTGCAGTAATGTATTTCACCTGACAGTGAATGTAGGTTGACAAATAACTGTGTGTGTGTTTTATGTAACAGTTCTGTTAACAATTAACATTTAAAAATATTCAACCTGGCTAAGAATGAGAAGAAAATGATATCATGATTATACATCATACATTGTATTACTACAGCACACCTAACAGCATTTATATTAAAGTGACGCTAACCTCTCCAAGCTCACTCCCGGGATGGACTACAATCTCAATACAAATTAGTAAACTAAACATGAGACTGTAGTCCATCCCGGAAGCGAGCTTGGAGTGGTGACTACTTTACAACACACACAAGGACCGTGGGGAACAAAAGTAGCCCCCCTCCAGAAGGAAGGACAGTGTCAGCACAATAGACAGTGTCAGGATGAAGCGCTCACAGCTCTTCTTAGGCAGAGCCCGCTGTCACTCACGCAGCTGGGTGGATCTCAAAAGCATTGTCGGGATCCGTTCCGGCTGCAGCGGCCTCAGTATACAGCTTGCGGTATACTGATCTTTGGGTGACGGGAGGACGCTAGTTTGTGTCCTCCCGTTACCCTTAGGAGAACTATGGGGAAAAGCACTGATCCCATAGTTCTCTTTAACTTTTCTTGTTTTTTGGGAAAATAATATATACAGTAGTGGCCAGATTATTATGACCACCCCATCAGTACTTCATTGGGCCACGAGATGACTCCACGAGATGATGAAAGGTGATGCGAGGAATCTGACACTGCACTGTTGCCCTTCTCTGTATATGATTTTTAGATTTGATAAGGTGCTGTAATGAGGAAGTTGAGTCATTTTCTGCCCATCCCAGCCATAGGGATGGATGACAGGGCTATATATTGTATACATTGAATAATATAATCATTTACCCTTCTGTCTCTCTCCTGTTATCAGCTGCTGACTGTATCAGTGGAGCCATCTTCTTCAAGGCTGTGTTGCTGTAAACAGGAATTGATCTGTAATTGGTGGTGAGTTGTAATGACAGCTAATTAGTTTTGGAGAGGTGTTTAATCTGCCTGGATGAACTACATTTCCAGGGTTGTAAAGAAACTGTTTAATGACAGCGGTCAGATAAGAGGGGGGGAATGGCGGCTCTATGAAGTCATATCAGGATATGACAAGTCACCTGCACACCAACAATGTATCCTTTGTGTCATAAAATGGGGAGATTATGTCTCACATCTCCAATCAGAGATTTCACTGTCACAGGTCCTGGGCTCACCAGCTGCGGGCCTTATCCACAGCACCATAAAACTATTAAAAGATCATTTGCTAAAGGTTGCAATTTCCCAGTAACTGATGTGACATCGGACCGAGGGAGGAACAGAGAGGGGAACTTATTAAACAGGGATCAATATGTTCATTTCTGCTCTGATAATGCTGCGAGAGAAGAATGCCAGTTGGTCAATTGTGGGCTATAAAGGAGTTTAATAAATTAACATCAACAAAACTATCACATAAACAACACTGTAAATCATAAGGGGAAACATTATAACAAATACATAACATGCTGTTCATACTATATTAACTATCTTGCAGTTACCGTAGCTAGATAGAAAAACCTAAGATAGATAGATAGATAGATAGATAGATAGATAGATAGATAGATAGATAGATAGATAGATAGATAGATAGATAGAAAATAGATAAAGTAATAGGATAAATAAATATAGTAATATATAAAATAGATACAGTATAGATGGATAAAAGATATATTAATTGGTAAAAAATATATAGTAATGGATACAACATATATAGCAAAAGATAAATAGATAGATAGATAGATAGATAGATAGATAGATAGATAGATAGATAGATAGATAGATAGATGTTGGTATAAAGCAAGTTGGATAGCCAGAATAAAATGAGATAGAGATAGATGGTTGGATGGATGGATGGTTAGATAGATAGATAGATAGATAGATAGATAGATAGATAGATAGATAGATAGATAGATAGATAGATATAATAATAGATAAAATAGATTTACATACATATACAATCAATAAGTAGATAGATAGAAAAATGTAATTAGGTCAAATAGATTTACAAATATATATAATATAATAGATAGATAGATAGATAGATAGATAGATAGATAGATAGATAGATAGATAGAAAATAGATACAGTAATATGTTAAAAAGATCACAGATAAAATAGATAAAAAATATAGTAATATATACAAGAGAGATAGATAGATAGATAGATAGATAGATAGATAGATAGATAGATAGATAGATAGATAGAAAGATATGTATAGGAAAAAAAAATACCAATAGATACAATACATACATTAGATAAATAGATAGATAGATAGATAGATAGATAGATAGATAGATAGATAGATAAAGAAAGAAAGAGAAAGAGGGGAGGGGGGAGAGAGAGAGAGAGATGGAAAATAGATAAAGTAATAGGTTAAATAAATATAGTCATATATAAAATAGATATAAATGGATAACAGATAAATTAATTGGTAAAAAAATATAGTAATGGATACAACATATATAGCAATAGATAGATAGATGGATAGATAGATCACATTAGACACACAGAGCGATCTAAAACAATAATGTTTGAATGCTTTCCAAATGTAATTGCTTTAAGATAGCATTCAACTTATAAACTTATAATAGAAAATAAACATATTACTGTTGATAAATATCTATTTACAATGTAAACGTTATAAACAAAATACATCTGCACAATAAATGGATGTGACGGACTGTTACAGATTCAGCTGGTCACATCATTCATCAGGGTCAAAATAACACAAAGCAAATTTGAATATGTCCGCTATAGAGTCGCATGTAGTGTAATCACATAATATTTCTGTGTGAGATCCGGAATGAATGTTACTACAGCAACACCCCAAACACTGGCAACATGATACTTAGGTATACTGCATTGTTATGGATTTTATTAGAGACAGTGAGGAGAGAGAGAGAGAGGAAGAGACAGTGAGGAGAGAAAGAGAGGAAGAGACAGTGAGAAGAGAGAGAGGAAGAGAGCAAGAGGGGAAGATACAGTAAAAAGAGAGAGGACGAGACAGCGAGAAAAGGAAGATGATGAGAGAGAGGAAGAGAGTGTGAGAACAGAGGAAAAGAGAGTGGAGAGAGAGGAAGAGACGGTGAGAAGTGAGAGAGGAAGAGAGAGATGAAGAGACAGTGAGAACAGAGGAAAAGAGAGTGGAGAGAGAGGAAGAGACACAGAGAAGTGAGAGAGGAAGAGAGAGAGGAAGAGACAGTGGAAGAGAGGGTGAGAAATGAGAGAGGAAGACAGATAATTGGATAATTCATTAGAGAATATGTGCTTCATTGAATAAGTTCTTCCTCTCCAGCCACTGTGGAACTGCAAATCCCAGCAAGCCTGCCAGGCAGCTGCACTTTGAGACCCCCTAGTTGTCCTCCAACATCAGCCCCGGCCACAGGTTGCCTCCTTGCACATTCTCACAGAGGGGAAAGGTGACAAGTTCAATGCAATCTATTTCCATGAAAGAGTTTTTTTGTGTTCCAGGCTCCCTGCTGCTGTGACCTCCCTTCCTGCTGACACAACCTCCTTTCACGGTGCATTACTTAGTAGACATACAAGGAAATAAATATTTAAATGGATTTGTGGAGGGCGGGGCTTCAAATGAGTGGCTAATTAGCTCATTAGTGAACTGTCACACTTCCACTTAGTAGGGAAGGGGTAAGGGAAGGGGGGGGGGGAGTTAGGCAAGTCTCTGAGGACCAATCAGAAGCTGGGAGCCGGGTCCAGGACTTGGAAAGTAGATGAAAGAAGTTGACACACGAGCAGAACAAGCAGAGGAGGTGACCAACAAGGATCAGACACTGTGCAGAACTGACTGTAGCAAAAGAAGGAAGGTTGTTCATGCCGCTGGGTGAGAACTTTTCATGAGCTGTTGGAGTTTGGGATAAAGACGGCATTGGAGGAAACACTTACCACCGCACCTACATCCTGCAGCAATGTATTAGTCGCTGCAATCATCACCACAGCTCACCAGTGAGCCAAAGATTTTGCCAACTTCATCTTAGTGGAGTGACACCTGCCAGAAGCTGACATCAGGACCAGCAGCCTCCTTCCTCCAGCCATGCAGAAAGGAATGGACAATTCCCATAAGTTCAGAATTGATGCCCTCTTGGCAGAAGAAAGCCCCCGGCTGTTACCCCTTCATGGCAGAGAGACTGCAGTGGCTCCCTCGACCCCTTTATCACAAATGTACCCCAAGACGAGTTACTTGCCCCTGCATGGGCTGTACCCGGCTCCATTCTACCACCTGCCCACCCTGAGCACCGGGCACCCCCACTTCCCCTACAATGGCTTCACGGGGGTCCCTGCCCCAGGGGCAGAGCACATGAAGGCCGCCTCACTGCCCCTGGAACACTGGCTAAGGGCTGGACTGCTGCTACATCGGGGGCCAGAACTGCACTGTGAGTACCAGCAGGTGGGGGAGGGTATGCCTGCAATGGCAATATTTTTAATTTCATCCAGTGGTACCCCTGGGGGCTTCACATCTGACAGGTCCGAGGGGTACACCACCTGCTAATCTGACCGTAAATGCCCCATTAGAATCAATTTTAAATAAAAGTTCAAGTTTCAGAAAAGGATAAACTATAAAACTCACCCCACACGTTACAATCTGCCTGTACAATCTCCTTTACATACAGAGGCTTTCCTAAATAGTTACAAATGAAATGGATAGATTAGATTTCATCGCTTTGGTAAATCCAAAGGAGATTGTACAAAGGTTGTATAGTGAGATTGTAACGTGTAGGGTGAAGTCTACAGGGAACAAATTACTATATCTATATTTATATTACTATTTTTGCTGCTTTATTGGGATATAGTATTGTATAGCAAGTATGTTCTATATTTAAGGAGATTTGAACGCTAACAACGATCTTTTGTTTGTTTTGCTCTTTATAATCTACAATTGGAAGTGTTTTCATTATATCTGTTCAACAAGTGAAAAAAAATACCTGTTGATCCTGCCAGAAATCTTGCCGGCTGATAACAGGCTATCTGCCTGTGCTGCACTCTTATACCTCTGAACCAAAAAAACAGCACCCCTCTATGTATGGAGAAGAGTAGAGAGGGAAGAGTTCAGAAACCCTGTCCAAAGGTGACAACGCTGCCCCATTGATACATTACAGTGAGTGGGCTTGTTACCCTAGGACAGGAAGTGTGTCACTGGCAGGAGCACAAGGGAAACAATGGGAAAAAAAGGCTGAAAAATGAAAACAATTGCAGCCACCACATCTAAAGACTGGTATGCTTCAATATATGACATTTCCTATTCTTAAAGTGACACTAAACTCAGAAGTTACATTTTAAAAATGCATTCAAGTACTCTTAACTATGAACAACAATGTATCTTATTTGTGTATCACTCGGCTGTAGATCCTCCAATCATCTCTGAATTGGTGCTGACACTGTCCTTCCTTCTGGAGGGGGGCTACTTGTGTTCCCCATGATCCCTGTGTGTGTTGTGAAGTAGTCACCACTCCAAGCTCGCTCCCGGGATGGATTACAATTTCAATACAAATTAGTTAACTAAACATGAGATTGTAGTCCATCCCGGGAGTGAGCTTGGAGCGGTGACTACTTTACAACACTCACAGGGACCATGGGGAACAAAAGTAGCACCCCTCCAGAAGGAAGGACAGTGTCAGCACCAATTCAGAGATGATTGGAGGATCTACAGCCGAGTGATACACAAATAGGATACATTTTTGTTAATAGTTAGGGTCCTTGAATGCATGTTTAAGATTTAGCTCCTGAGTTTTGTGTCACTAAGAACAAACATGTCAAATATTGAAGCATACCAGTCCTTAGATGTGGTGTCTGCAATTGTTTTCATTTTTCAGCTTAGTGTTTAGCGTCACTTGAAGTTTAGACTTTAAAGTATTATCATGGAACTATTAAAATAAAAGCCTAAAGTATCACAAAGATATTTATAGAAAAAGGTGTTAAAAAGCCAAAAGAATATTATTCTAATGGCCACAATTGACTTAATTGAATGAAAAACGCCTTAAAAAAGTGTTAAGAACGAACCCCTAGTATATCTCAGGGTGATCTACATAGACATGAAAAACAGCATCCAAAATATCTGTATGGTCTTTGTCATAAGGAGCTCCCCAGGCAAGCAAAGGTAAGTCACAATACTGTAAGATTCTTCTCTTCAGAATTTCCAAAGAACTTGAATTATTGCCAATTGTGGTATCAGAAAGTAAATATATAATGACGGTATCTGATGGAACAGTTCCAATTCTTATAGCATATCCAACAGAGAGCAGGAAAGCAATCTTTATCCATTCTATGCAATATCAATTTATATCGCTACAATCCATAACTAGATATAAACTAAATTGGAAACTTTTTATAAGTGAAGCCTCCAGATCTCTATACATCTAATAAAGGTGATGTCTGAATAAATGTTCCAGGTGTGTATGATAGCACAATTATCAGGCGGTTTGTCAATGAAGACACATATATGATCCATAAGATATAGACCACAATGGCTTTCAGTGGGTCTCCCCTATGGCACAATGTTAATGAAGAGTTCTCTTTGCAGTATAAAGGAGGCAAATGGAAATGAATTCCACACACAAACAATTTCAATAGATGACAGTGCGCCACACACAGGAATCAGAGGCGCTTAGAATTGCAGATATACAACAAAAAACTCTACAAAATTCAAGGCGACGCTGCAGAGCTATAGTACATCATCCAACTCCAGATCCATTGACGTCAAATATTGCATTTCTCAGAGGTGGTGTTAAAAATATGTATCCTCCAGTTGTCACCAATTGTTTGACAAAGTCGCCATTTTGACAACAAAATGCATTACATATGCGGTGCCATTAGCCACACTTTAGCCCCTGTGGTTGCCCCTCTGTGCTTGGCCAATTGGGAATTCCTAAGCAACCAGCTGCAATGGGACCAATATTGCTGGTGGAGAGTGATGCCACTAAGCACCAGATGGAGAGATGTGTAAGGGCTCTGCATTTCGATGCCCAGCTCTTAGCAACCTGGGATGCTCTGGTCGGCATCCCGCCGAGCTCCTGGCTACCAGTGATGTCAATGGTTGCCAGTAGCTTGGTAGGACACTGGCAAAAGCATCCCAGGTTGCTAAAAGCTCGGCAGGGAGATGCAGAGCCCTTACACATCTCCCTGTCTGGCTCTTGGCAATCTGGGACACTATGGCTGGAGAGGGGGTGGCACGCATACTGCACACATTGTGCAGCAGAGTGGCTATGCTCCTCTGTCTGCCACCCACCCATGTGACCCAAAGGGATGCCGCCCGAGGCAATAGCCCTGCCTCTAAATATCCCACAGCAGACTGAAGTTTTAGAATGATCGCAGGTTTATTAAAAGGGATATAAAGTATTCTTTTTTTTTCTAATCATTGTACTTGTAAAAAGAAATTATTTAAACTTTTTGCTATACTGGAGTGAGCCCACTAATTACCCCTTTAATAATTTCCTCTTTATTATTTGATTTTATGAGTGTTAAAAGGTAAGTAACCTATAGTAAGCTAATGCAGGAAGGTCAGTAATGCTTGACGCAGGGAGGTTTTGATTTGTTGTGTTAGATTTGATAGACATGTGCCTTGTTTTTCATCCAATCAGAAATCAGCTTTCTGTGGTCTGACCTCAGGAAACTAAAATCTTATTGGTTGTTGGTTATGGCAGACTGCTCTGGTTTATTGGCTGCATTATAAAGCTGCCTTTTATGGAGGAATTGTCCAATGGCAGATATATTTTTACTATCACCCCCCTCTGGTAGCCCTAACGATTTAGCATCTGCCTGGACTGTTATGTTGGGGATGGAATCCGGCTTAACATGCAGGGTGCTCCTCTTAGATTGTGTCATGAGCTAAATATCTGGGTTGCAATTACTGATTTCCTTTTGAAAATACTAGTTGTCTGGCTGTTATGCTGATCCGCTGGCTAAACTGCTTTCTGAATCACTAAACCAGAACAAGTTTGCAGGTCAAGAAAGGCAGAAATATCTGCAAACTTTTTCTAGGTCAGTGACACAAAATACTGAAGCAAGAGTGTCAGAATGACAGCCAATCAACTGTGTGGCCAGCAATGGCAGCCTCTATGTTTCCATGATCAGTCTCCTATAATGGGCAGTCCATCTCCAAACTTTGTGTAACAGGGAAGTCGCCTCTGAACGCTTTATACAAGTTGCAACTGAATGCTTTTCTAAGTTCAATAGTAACATTTAGACTGTCCCAGATAACAGATAATAGAACTGGTAACTGGCACGTTACCTGTGAGCATTGGGGTTGATTTACTAAAGGCACAGAACATGCTCACTTTGCAAAGAATAGCCAGGCAGGTGCCCCTGAACACGGGGTAGCAGGCAGGAGCCTCTGAACACATATGTAGCAGACCTCTGAACACTGTAAAACAGGCAGAGGCTACCCAGCACCATGTAACAAAAAGCCTCTGAACACTGTGTAGCAGGCAGAAGCTTCTGAACACTTTAATGCAGCCAGGCGCCTCTGAACACTATGTAGCAGACAGGAGCCTCTGAACACAGTAGAGCAGACAGGAGCCTCCGAACACTGTGTAGCATGCAGGAGCTTCTGAACACTGTGTAGCAGGCAAGTGCCTCTGAACACTATGTAGCAGGCTGAAGCCTGTGAGTACTGTGTAGCAGGCATGAGTCTCTGAACATTGTTTAGCAGACAGAAGCCCCTGAACATTGTGTAGAAGGTAGGAGCCCCTAAACACTGTGGAGCAGGCAGTAGCTCTGAACACCCTGGAGCAGCCAGGATCCTCTGAACACCGTGGAGCAACCAGGAGCCTCTGAACACCGTGGAGCAGCCAGGAGCCTCTGAACACTGTGGAGCAGCCAGGAGACTCTGAACACTGTGGGGCAGCCAGGAGCCTCTGAACACCGTGGAGCAGCCAGGAGCCTCTCAACACCGTGGAGCAGCCAGGAGCCTCTGAACAATGTGAAGCAGCCAGGAGCCTCTGAACACCATGGAGCAGCCAGGAGCCTCTGAACACCGTGGAGCAGCCAGGAGCCTCAGAACATTGTGTAGCAGGTAGCTCACTCCGAAACACTGAAAATCAGTGTTTTCACTGTGCTGTGATGTGTGAGGAGTTTGCTGGGCATTGTTAGAATTTATCTCTGATTCAAGTTAATGGCCCTCTAGGGAGCCAACAATGAGCAGCCCTTGTTCCTCAGCTGATAATCAATTCAGACAAATGTCAACAGTTTAATTCAGAGTCCCTGAGGAGGTCAAAGGGGAGCAGAGGAGGTCAGAAGACACTCTACATCCTCCATCCTTTGTATATAGGGGAATGTCAGGAAGAGAAGCACCACCACAATTCATGTGAAAAATGTCACCTACGTATGCCCATCTAATACCTTCTTCACTCCTATATACCAGACCAGTTCTCTGTTCTCCAGCCAAACCTTCAGACTATTCATGTTTGAATCTCATCTTTTATATCCAGATGCATGTTCAGACTCTGTGTGCTCAGTGTCCTCAGTGCCAGCCCTTTTGATACCGCCAATCATTAATGCTAAAAATAAATAAAACCCAACCAGGCTAGTGTCCTAAAGGTGGCCATGGTTTGCGAAGACCAGGAGACCAACAGGCCTTGTTAGGGTTAAGAAACTGATCATAATGAATGCTTCAAATATTCAAGCATGTGGGATAGTTGGTGCACTTGTTCGTAAGGAGAAACGGGAAACAGTGTTCCCTGCTTGTGTGCTTCATCCCCATGATGTCCACATCAGGGATGGAATCAAGGGAGGTCTCAATTCTGCTCTGATGTGACAGAAGATGGGCATTTGTCTCAATGTCTTCTGCCTTTGTTGAGTTCCAGGGACTGTGGTAGGATTGATTCCCTGCCTGAATAGCTCCGGCACTGATTATTATTATTATTATACAGGGTACAATATAAGGAAGATATTACAATCACAATACAATTCAAGACAAGATGGTACGGAGGGCCCTGCCCCTGAGGGCTTACAATCTAAAAGGGAGGGACAAGTGATACATGAGGAGGTAGCTGTGTGGGGATGAATTGTTTGAGAACGTGATGGTTCAGTGGACACACATCCGATTACCACTGACCACCAGTGTAACTGGACACTTTTTCCACCGACCACCAATATAACAGGGCAGCCTTTCTCCTCTTCTACTGGCCGCCATTGTAATGGTGGGGGAGGGCAGGGGGAAACCTCTCCTACTGGGCCACAAATCTAAAGGGAAACTTTTCATTTGACTTCCAGTGTAAGTGGCTACTTTTATTCTGTCCACCTATGTAAAGGAACACTTTCCATTGACTTCTAGTGTAAGAGAAACATTATTCCATCAACAACCACCTAAAAAAACATAGTTCTCCACTGACCCCAATGTAAAATTATTACAATTTATACTTTCTGATATGATTATTATTTGCTTTATTTTTATGATTATTATTAAAGACAATGAAGGGCAGGGATGTTGATAAATTATCTGCTCATATCTACAACTTACCGAGCACGCTAAAGTATATTTCCCTTTTGAAGTCAAATTTGAGAAAACTCCTCTATATGTTTGTAATGTTTATCTATTCACATAACATACAGAAAGGTCATTTAAAAAAAAAAAAATTCTTATCTTTTAGATGTTTTGTTGCATCAGGCAACATGGCCGATTCCAGGTTTTTCTCAGCACCTTTCCATAGATCTGACCTTACAGAAATTTGAGGATTGTGTTTCTCTAATGAACTTCATTAGCATACAATGTAGATGCCCCTCACCGCTCGCAACCCCTTCTAACATTGCAAAAAAAAATGAGAAGCAAGTAGAGATTTTTTTAACCCTTAAGGGGGTTCTAAACCCTCCGTTTTTTTTTGCCTATATCTACTCGATATAGTCAAAAAGTAAAAAAAAACGCTTTAACAGCGGTTTAAGCTTACCCCGTTTTCGCCGCGCGCTCCCGACCCGAGAATCCAAAACTGCTCGGGCGGCCGCAAAGCATCTTGGGGCGGGGGCGCATGCGCAGTTCGGATTTTCAGGCGGGAGACGAGCAGAGACGCAAGGTAAGTCTATGGACGGCGTGCACCCGCATGCAGACACCGCTGGATCGGAAGTGCCAGCAAGCACAGAGGAGTCAGCGGTGGATCTGAGAGCCGCCGCACCGCTGGAGGGACAGATGAAAACATCAGGAAAGAAGAGGAAGATCGGATTAAGAGACATCATTTAACGTAAGTGCTGACATTTACATGGGGGGAGGGAAACATTTTTTTAAGAAGCAAGAAACCCTAACCCATGTAAAAGCTATTTAAACTGCAAGAAGTGTTTTTGAATATTTTTTAGCTTATGCTATGTGATCGGGAACATTTCACAGATATAAAATATGTGTTATCCCAATTTCGCTGCAAAAGTAAAAATACACTTTTAAGCTGTAGATATAATAATATTTAGCAGGGATCATTGAGTTCTGAAAATTATTTCAAGGGATTTTTTCATGGTAAAAAGGATGTTCTAATGGCTACATTTTTTGTTACCCTTATCATTTTATTTTTCATAAATAAAATGCTATTTTCGATGTTTATTGATCAAAATGTATTCGGTTATAATCAAGCCTCACCTCAATAAATAAATTATAAAACATATTCAGTAATTTTCTAAGATTCGTTTGATTTCTGGAGGTGATTTAAGATCTGATTTACTCTGAAACAAAACCGCTTTTATTTTAAAGCATAAATGTTTTTTTATTTCCCTTTGGCATCCTTGGCATTAGATGTTTATATCAATTCAATAAAAAGCCTTTAATGAATAACTCCTGTGACAGCGATAGATTAGATTAATCATTTTATCTCTTTATTGTTCAGATAATTTATAAAGCGATTTCGTGTTACAGTTAGAACTAATCGTTTGGCCGCCAACAAGTTCGTACCCCTCACATGGAGGGACGATTAGCAGGTTTTTGGGACTTGGTTATTGAATGGAGAATCCGTCTTTGGTTTACTTGTCATAGCTAAATGCATTTATTTGTTATGAATAAATTTGTTATGGTGCGGGG
>NW_017306446.1:249172-268422 GCF_000935625.1 Nanorana parkeri | reverse complement strand
AAAAAAAAAAAAAAATTGAAGATAAAAAATGAATTCTTAAAATAAAAAACATTGTTGTTAATTACCGGAGGAAAACAATTCTTTTTTGAACATACAGTATAGAAAACGCCTCTCCGATGTACCCAAAATCAGGTACAGCAGCTCCAAGCTGCCGCACATATGATATGACTACATGGACAGTTATTTATTATAATAAAAAACAACAATTCATACTATTTTTCAGCCATTCGTTTTACATTTGTTTCTAAACTGATCTGTAAGTGCCATAAACGACAGATAACAATGTACAACACAGCAATCGTGACGAATGCTAAATAAATCTTTGAGTGTTATAAAGGACAGATAACGTATGTTATATAGCAGGTCACATGACAAATGTTCTCTAAATTACCTAAAAAAAAATTTGCATCCGGAGACATTGCAGTCTAACGGCCAATGCACGCCTGTCTGTTCCGGTGCATAGCATTACACATTCGCGTTAGCTCATTCAAATGAATGGGCTGTCAATGCACCAACAAACAGGACAAACTTTTTTTTTTCTCGACGCAATACACCAGTGCACACCAGAGGTGGGTTAGTACTCTGCAACACGTGTGCTGGAGGTTCGTTGGGGGTAGCCAAACTCCGGCCCTCCAGCTGTGGTGGAACTACAAATCCCATGAGGCATTGCAAGATTCGCACAGCCACAGACATGACTCCCGGAGAGAGATAAATCATGGGATTTGTAGTTTCACCACAGCTGGAGGGCCGGAGTTTGGCTACCCCTGGGTTAATGCATTGGGTGCCATTGAGAATGAATGACGCTGTTCTGGCATGGTGGGCGATATGTGAATACAGACAGGCTGGAGAGCGGAGGAAATTGGGGTCCACAGCAGACACTAACAGGGTTATTCACAAAAGGGCGAAGGGTTTGGAGAAGGCCGGAGAAGTGAACAGTCTAGGACAACATAGCTGATTTGGAAAAATTCTCCGATTCAGCTCACTTTCCAAATTTTGGCCTAGATTGTTCACTTCTCCGGCCTTCTCCAAACTCTTCACCCTTTTGTGAATAACCCTGTAAATTTTGAAAGAGTTAGTTACCTTGTTTGGAACTCTCTTGTGACATCTCCTAAGGCTAAGTAAGCCAGGTCCTGTACAACTCCAGTGACCCTCGGAATGCAATGTCTTCCACATTCGACCCCTGGTCTGTAATTGCGGGGGGGTTGACCAGGTGTGGCTTGTGTGCATTGTTCATATGGTCTATACATCCAAAAAAAACAAGACTACTCCCTACTGAGGAAGCATAGTGCGAAATGTGTCACAGACCGGGCTACCCCTATCTGAGGAACCACATCCCTATTGAGTGTTGCCGCTCAAACATTGCGTTTGTGATCAAATGGTTTTTGTGGCCCCGGGAGGTTGTAGTTGGTCTGTGTTATAACTGTACAATATTTACTTTGAGCTATGTGGTTTTGGAGCGCATTTTTGCTATGGAAATTTGTAGTTCTAAGTGATTTTAACTTTGGATTAAATAAACTTTGATGGTTTTATTCTCAATATAGTGTAGACTACAACCAGGTGGCATCTCATGTGTGGTTAGTAAACCAAGGCTCATTCAGGGTTCACGTCAGTTAGACTCTGGTGTATGTATCTGGTTATAGCCATTCTGGAAAGCATTTACTAAATTGAAACCTGCAAAAATTTCCTTCTTGGCACTGCATCATCCTGTAGTAGTGTAAGACCTGGGGGCAAGAATCCACAGTATTTTGTGTGCAGAGCGGTGATAAGACGAGCAATGAAAATCACCCGCATGAAATAATGATTTATATATGTGATAAGATACTGAAAACTCTTTATCACAACTGATAGTAATAGATAAAGTACACGACAAACCCCATTCCTGTTCGACCTTTTTCCTATATGTGTGATGGGTCTGCTCTTCCTTTCCTCTGCATACAAACACCCGTCACGTACACTTGGCAGAGCCACTATGTGGGCTGAACCCAGTGCCATAACTATAGCCATAGCAGCCCAGGCAGCTGCTATGGGGTCTGGGGGCCCCATTAGGTTGTTGAGGCACGTTAAACATAAAATATGTCAAGATAATAAAGCATTGTGCCATTAAGGGTCGAAGTGGTTGCATTTGATGGCAACTCTAATCCCCTGTAAAGTATACAGTGTAGAGACGACTTCAGTTGTACAAGAGGAATCTTTGGGATCTTTGTTACTCACAGCTCAGAGAGAGGTGGTCATGGGGGGCCTCCATGACATTTAGGCTATGGGGCTCCATGATCTTAGTTACAGCCCTGGCTGAACCATTAATAATCATCCAAATATTGAATTTAATTTAACTGAGTATCAGATAGAGCATCAGAAGATAAGCTGTTCTATCCAGCCCATGGTCGGATTTTGGCCTTCGCTCAATAATATTTTCTTACTGCCCTTTTCACTAAGGCGGGACAACCAACATCATGGCCCACCACTGAATTGCAGCTCTGTGGTGAGGCCTGCACTACAGCTCACTGGGAATGAGAACATTGTCCAACATTGATCTTGACTTTGGCAAAATTTCATCCAAATTTGCACTCCCTTTGGCTGCAATGAATTATCAGGGGCTGGAGAGAAAACTTGGAGAATAAACTTGTGGGGTGAAACTAAACGCATATAACCAGGATTGGTTCATAGGCTAAAGTCCAATTGAAAACAAACATTTTTATCTCTTTATGGTCCTGCACCCCGACATGTTATGATTTCTGACTGATCCTTGTTTGGATCACCTTCAATACTTAGGAAAAATGCTGCTTCCTGTCCTCACACTGCAGTGACCTGTGCTGGCATAGCGAAGTAATAGCTACACCCCTCACACAGACTTGTATCGCAGAGAACACGAGGGGGCATGTCTAACCAGTTCTGTTTCTGATTGCTAGTTACTGAGTGCACTGGATCTAACCCTGGTGCCTATTGGACTGCCCTATCATATGTAGGAACCACGCACATCTGCCCTATAAATGAAAATGGAGGATGCTTATATTCTATCTGACTGCATACCTATGCCTTCAAGTATTGTACAGTCTTCACATGACACATGACACAATGTCTATATATAACACTGGGGTCAGGAGAATTTAGCTCTGGCCTTGAACTCATGACATCCCTGTGACTTACAGGCTTGTTTTTTTGTTTCGATGGGGCAATTTCAGCTTTTTTCCTTATTTTCTCTGATCTTTGCACTTACATGTGTAATGATTACAAGACAAGTTTTACATCTCTGCTGGCGATAAGTGATCCGCTCTCAGATTTGCAGCTCCACCTTTCATTTAATCTGATGGGTGTTTTACAATCACACTGCCCTCTACCAGGTCGATCATACTACCCGCTGATGCAGTAAACCCAAAAGAAGCAATTGTAAATGAAATTTTCATTGGCAAACCTGAAGGGCCCAATGCCTCCATTTCCCAGCTGACCATGGGATGTCCTCCTAGCAAAGAATGGTTATAAGATTGCAATGGATTACAATCATCAACAATGTAGAATACCTCTCCTTCATAGTGAATGCCTCCTTTTAGTATTTAGATGCCTTCCCTCACCTCCTTCTAAAGCTGTCCCACTTTTAAGTTGGTCAAAGAAGTGGCAATTTCAGAAACTTTATGTCTGATAATGATCAAAGAAACTGTTTCCACATAATTGAACAGTCCATATAGGGGCATGACTAAAGATCATGGGGACCCATAGCAAAATTTTGATGGGGCCCTTCGGCAACCTTATTACAAAGACATTAAAGTCAAGTAGTAGGGGAGCTGTCTGCATTGTCTCCTCCTGTACATCTGACATCAGTGCCAACATTTTCTAATAGCCGAATCCCATCCGAATACCCAGATTATAGTTACAATACATGTACAATGTAACCTGTATTAATACGAGATATTGTGTACATACTTACCAGATTAAGTCAATATAAGGTCATCTTCGCTTTGGGATATTGTATTGAGGCTAAATAGTTGATGGGAGCCAACCGAGCCAATTTTATCGATGTATGGTCTCTTTCTCTTCTATTTTATGATTTTATTGATTGGCGGTGTATAGGATGTAATATAAATTGATCTAATTGATTTAAGTGGGTGCCTCAAAAGTATGTTATCTGTATAAATGTTTCCCTTATGGCCAGTGTCAACAGCAACTTTGGAAAACCTTAATGGGGTCCCCTTGCATCCTCAGGGCCCATAGCAGCCACATGGGCTGCTCTGGCTGTTGTTACGCCAATGGGTCCAGAGTAATCTGCCACCCACAACTGAAATTTTTCCTGGTTTTGACAGACCAGGCTACCAAATTTGGTGTGTAAAGTGATAAAAAATGCCTTTTGGCTGCCATTGTAGCAGTTTGATCGCCTGTATTGAAAGCAAAGTTAAAGCCTAACTTCTTTTTGGACACTCACTAAATATTTCCCCACAGCTGATAAAGGATCTAAGGGGCAAATATAAAGATAACACTCTAATGCAGGGTCCCACGGTCTTCTGGTTCCTGTTGGGATGCCCATTCTCCCAAAGACGTTTTTTCTTGCTGATCTCTGACCAGTCTTGTCTCTACCCCTCTTGCTGGTGTCGTTGTGTGCAATGCAGGACCAATGGCTCAGGCAGGACCTGCACTGTACGTGACAATGTAGGGATGCTCACTGGGGTTACCAACCCTGCTCCTGCTCTGATCTGCCTCTCACCAAGAGCCAGAACTATAGTTTATCTGTTGTGTGGAGATCACTCCACCCAGCAGACATAGCACAATTGTAATGATGGATCATCCCAGCACCTGGAACTTTTTTACCGATGCTTGCTGCCATTATGGGTATTTCTGGATGGGGCCAAGCAGTATCTGTTTACACAAACAATGCATAAAAAAGGTATGGTTGATAACCTTGTTGGCTCCGTACATTCCGAAACTGGAGAGAGAAGAAGACTGGAGTGCCGGCTGCTACCAGGCACTCAATTTCTTCTGTTATATCATCCCCTAGACAAAATGAGGATTCCATCCGTCATCAGCTGGGCAGGAAGGGGGGTATTTTATAATTAAAGAAGAACTGGGCAACATTTTTTATTTACCCCTTCAGTGAGTGAGGCTGCCCCCAACACAGCAAGGGTTAACTGCTCGATTTGGTATAGGGAGGAAAATAAAAAAGATTGTGGAAAGTTGACAAAAATCCCCACCTTGGATACAATTACTGCTCAAGCTTTCCATTGTTGAACATACACTTATGCTGGCCATACATGACTTGGATTTTGGCAGATCCCTGCTGATTTCAGCAACATTTAAGCCGCAGGTGGCTCTATCAGCACCTAGTGGCTTGACAAGATTTGACTTCAAAATCAAAGAAGATGGCAAGATTGTTGGCCAAACCGTTGCTACATCCAATCAGATTCAGTCGTTGTTCAGGTATTCAGACAGCCCCAGCTGTATAAATACAATAACCAACAGGTGAAGACTTCTCCATTCACACTGTTTCTATGGATGGGGGAATTGATTGATCTCTCTCGTTCACCTGAATGCAGAATGAAATAACATCAACCTGTGTTCACTTCAATTATCCAATCATGTGCAAGCAAACATTCTGTTTCCTAATTTCCTTTGCTCACAATTTAAAGCGAGCCTTGCGCTACTCTTACCTTCACCTCATTCACTAAGCTAAGTGCACGTTCTCCTCTCTGTTAGTAAATTGCAGACATTTGCGATTCGTTTACTTCCAAATCAAAATTCGTACGAATTTTCCAAAGTTAGGACATTCGGACATATCCGAATTTCCGAATCCCAATGCATCCGAATATGTCTGAATCCGAATTTCTGTTTCCGAATTTCAGATCTCGTGCGAATTTCGTTCAAAAACAAAACTGAATCGGACATGTGACTTTTCTGGCCAATGAGATGTGTTTTTCGGTTTAATGCATCCGAATGGGTCTGAACACAAATTTTCATCAAGGCAACATGGGAGCCATATACAGTATATACATATAATACTAAAGCTGAGGCTCCCAGACCCGAATGGCATTTGGGATCTGAATTTCCAAATTGCATTTGGGAGCTCTCGAATGCTATTCGGGTCTGGGAGCCTCAGCTTTAGCAATATATGTACAGTATATGGCTCCCAGACGGGAATGGCATTATTCAGGAGCTCCCAAATGCAATTCGGAAATTTGGATCCAGAATGCCATTCGGGTCTGGGAGATTCAGCTTTAGTATTAATACCTGTATATGGTTTTCTGTGATAGTCGTAACAAATATTCATAAACTCATCCGAAACTAACGAAAATTCAGATTTCGTCTAAATCCGAAACCCGAACCGAATCGAATTTTGGACCTGAATCCCGAAAATAACGAAATATGAGAACCAAGCCAAATTTTTCTGCAGCTTACATGTCTAGTATATTGACTTCAGTAATTCACCTGTGAAATGGTGAAATATCCATCTCAACCTTTATAAATAAGCCCCTAGGAAAATTATTTTCAGTTCTTATTCAGGAATAAACGCAGGACGATTGATAAAAAAAAATCAGCACTTCATTTTTCATCCCGTTCCTCTGTGTGTACAGCTCGGGATAATGAAGAAGAGATGTGTTTGCTGAGTGCAGTCACTGGAACTAAGTGTCATTTCAGTGTGTGCTGAGGAGGACGCGGGTTCAGGTTCTCCCGGTAATGAGGACGGGCAGGAAGGCTGTTTAATTTGGATGATGGCAGTTCATTTGTCACCCTTTGAAATGGCAGTTGATGAGTAAGATGAGAACAGGAAGTGCAAATCAGAATTGTTGTATCCACATAATTAGGAGAGACAACAATTGTCCTGGAGATAGTTAGGGAACTATGACGGGTGTAAAAAATGTATTTCACTTTTGTAAGAATCATTTAAGGAGAACTATGGGGTTAAGGCTTTTCCCCATATTTCTAATTAGGGTACTCCCGCCACCCTAGGCTCAGTATACCGCAAGCTGCTGCTCGCGGTATACTGAGACACCGCAGCTGAAGCGGATCCCGACAATTGTGCCAGGATCCGCCCAGCTGTGTGACTGACAGCTGGCTCTGCCTATCTAGAGGCAGAGCCAGCTGTACCCGCCCCCTCCCCCGTCCGTTCCGCCAGTCAGCGCTGGCGGATCGGAGCGGGGAGGGGGTAATTCACCCCCTCCCCTGTCACGGCAGAGAGCCGTGACAGGATCGGGAGGTGAGTGAACGCCCGTATGTGTTCGCTCACCTCCCGATCTACTGAGCTGACCTGTGACAGTCTCATTGTCACAGGTCGCTATGAGGTGAGTGAAAAGCACCCACCTCATAGTTCTCCTTTAAGGAGATTAGCAATATCTCAGTGTTTCTGATCTCATGCAGTCTCTTTGCAGCCACTTCCTGTCTACATGCTCCCCAACATTGGGGTGCATGGCATTTCTCAGGATGCCTTTCTTGATGGTGACAACATATGACCATGAGTCATAATCATAGATGCCTGTCCCAGAGATGCTTGGACAATCCCCATTTTGGACCTAAGTGCCAATAATGCTGTGTCCCAGGTAATGTCCTGGGATCATCGTGCTACACTTAGTTAGTGCATGCACAATAACTCATTAAGGCATTCGTTATTAAGATTGGGGGCCTTGAGTGGGTGGTCACCACATATTTAGAGGTGAGGTTTGGGCAGGCCACTCCATTAAGTAGGCAGGGTGTGTGCAAGAGCACCCAGTCAATGGGTGTCCTGGAGGTTATCCGTATTTTCGGGGACTAGGAGTGAAATGTTGGTAAATATGCATAATGTATGTTGAAATTAGGCCCTGTAGTCTCCATTGGGTCATCCCAGTCAATGGGTGTCCTGAAGGCGGACTGCGGAAAGGGTTATCCGTATTTTTGGGGACCAGGAGTGAAATGTTGGTAAATATGCATAATGTGTGTTGAAATGAGACCATGTAGTCTCCATTGGAAGCCCAATTGACAATGTAGGAGCACAGTTTGTAGACAGGGACAGAGCGTTGTCACCCTATAACAGGAGCAACCTGAACAAGGACCTGGGATACTGGGACCGATAGTGAGAATAAATATTCCCAACAGAGACATGAGCAACAGTAGGGACCCAACAGTGGCCCTAACCATTCCCTACTTCATCCAAAGCTAAAAAAAAAACGGTTTGGGCTAGAGTTCCACTATGTGCAACAGATATAAAAATACAGGAAAACCTTTAACATGTGCAGAGCCCCTCTATAGAGAGGCGTACTCTGTGTCTTGTCATCGGAAGGACGTCGTAAACTGTGTAAATTGCGAAATCAATTAATACCGTGAGCCCAGCGCAGGAAAACTTTGTCCTCCTCATCACCAGCGCTGACCGAGAGGCCCAATCAATGCAGCCGCCCTATCCCGAAGAGCTGACATTTAACACAGCGTAATTCCATCTGCCATCTTCCCAAGGACGTTTCGATAAATTAGGAGCGAGTGGGCCCGGCAGCCATAAATTGTGGCGTAAGTGGCGGCTTTGTGCAGGCCGGTGACAAGCAGTAAACTCCTCTTGCTTTGTCTTATTGCACTTCGGAGGCTCTAAATAATTATAGCGAGCGAACACTTACCCCTGCAAAGCCGCAGACTGAATACAGATGAACGGAGGCTTGCCGGATCCCATCCACGGAATATGCTCATTTTAAATAATATTTATATGTAAGTCGGTATAAATAAACTGCGAGGTCGTATCAGAGACATGTGAAATAATTAGCTCCAAGGTTTCTGTTTAATGTTTTTTAGATCAGAAATGTAACAAAAAGCCACAAAATCTCAGTATAAGATATGCAGAAAGACCCCTTTTATAGAAATACTCGAGCCCTATTTTTAAAAATCGTTTTGCACAGTGTAAATGAGAATTGGCCGAAGTGCTCGGGCAGATTGCCGGATTGTCGCACAGTCAGGAGTTGCCAAGGTGTGAACCGATCGCGCTGTGGGTGCCATTATTTTCTAATTGCACCCCAGTCTCGCCGGGTGGATCGTGCGGTTTCTCGCTGCGATTCCTCCCGTGCTTCCGAACACAAAAAAAACAGCCGTGCATTCTGTATCGCAAAAAGAAGGTACTTGCACCTTTTTTCAGCGATTGCGGCGCAGAGGTCACCCCATTGAAATCAATGGGCCAGCGCGGCAGTCGCTGCCTGCATTGTGCAGGAACGCACAATCCCGGAACGCGCGTCCCGGGTGTCGTGCGGTGTAGTGCAGGTGTGAACCTAGCCTAAGACCTGACTGAGAACACTTACTGCTTTAGGAGATCCTGCTCCCTGAGCCCTATTTCTACTCCGGGGAATGTATTGTTTTCGGTGCTTTCCTGTTGGAGAGATTTCTCCGCATTCCTGTCCTGGTGACACCAGTAATGGGAACTCACACAGAATGCAGGCAGCAATAGAATTTAACTATGTGGGTGCGGAAGATTGAAAAGTGCTGGGGTTTATACCTTAATTATTGTTGGGGGTTCCTTGTATTCTCTCTTTTTGTTTCTCTCTCTATAGGTTGAATTCGATAGATAGATAGATAGATAGATAGATAGATAGATAGATAGATAGATAGATAGATAGATTTATATATGATTTACAAATCCCCAGCCTGTGTCCCCCAGTAATGCTGATGTTTGTTACATACTATAACTGGGATACCCTGCATGCCCGTTCATTTCCCGTAGGTCCATAACAAGGTTCAATGCACCCCAAAAAAAAAAAACCGGACCCACTTTTGGCCAATGTGGAGCATCACAATGGGTTGTGGTGTGTTGAAGGATCTGGCGTGTTATTTGCATTTGCATTGACAAGCCTTGGGAGCCCATTAGTTAGCCCCTGATTGAGGCAGGCTGGCTTAGAGTGGCATTAGGCAGTGGTCATGTGACAATGTGCATTTCTGCATTGACATGCATTATGGATACTTTAGGATTGCATAGAGGTAGCAGCCATTGACCAAGGCTTGTTAAATATAGTTGCCTTCCAGCACAATAAAACACAGAAATAAAATGATATGCACTTCTCAAAACACATTGCACAGCAGCCTAGACATGGGAATGGACACTGGTTTTAATATGGTATGCTATTTCTAATACTCCTCCCATGCTCGCCTCCAGGACTTCTCTAGAGTCTCTCCCATCCTCTAGAACTCTTTACCCCAACCTGTCCGTCTATCTCCCACTCTGACTGCCTTTAGGCGATCCCTAAAGACTCATCTCTTCAGGGAAGCCTATCCCACCTCAAACTAACCACTCAACCATCACAATCTCATACAATTCATCCCCACACAGCTCCCTCCTCATGTATCACTTGCCCCTCCCTTTTACATTGTAAGCCCTCAGGGACAGGGCCCTCCTTACCATCTTGTATTGTAATTATCATACCTTTCTTATATTGTAAGTGCTGCGCAAACTGTTGGCGCTATATAAATCCTGTATACTAATAATATGGTGAGATTGAACACGTGTATTTTATCGTGCTGAAACACATGCGTTAAAATGCAATAGTGTAAATCGTGGTAGGCAAACGTCGGGCCTCCAGTGGTGGTGCAACTACAAATCCCATGAGGCATTGCAAGACTCAGCCACAGCCATGAGTGCCAGGGGCAGATGCCTGACGGAATTTGTATTTTCACCACAGCTGGGGGGTCAGAGTTTTCCTATCCCTGGTATAAATGGACCGATAGGCTGTGGCAGTGCAGCACATTTTGAAAAAATTAATGTCCTTTCATCTCTATTTTCAGGCCCATAAGTCAATGGTTGTGCATCAAAATGCATATATCATGCACTTATATGCACTTTATGCATTGCCAACAGGCATTAACAAGCCTTGGTCAATGGCTGTCAACCCACTCTACCCACTCCAAATTCCAAATGAAAAAAATGCAATAAAACTGTGCCTCAAATGCAATCCAACCAAGAAAACAAATGTATGTGGACGTATGACAATGCACCTGCCTAACCCTACAAAAAAAAAGACTTCTCTGCACACACACGTAGATCTAAATGGGCCCTTAACCCCTTATAATTAGACATTTGTAAGTCTTTTATGTGCTAGTGACTTATTCCGCTCAGTTGGTCTCTCCGCATCATTTGAGCTTGTTTTCCTTTAGAATCACTCAAATTAGCTTTATTGGATTACAACACCCCTCCTCCCCCTTCCTCCCCACTACACCCCTGATGTTCATCAATTCTTCAATCCACTTGGGGTCTGCAGGACGCAGCGTGGCAGAAGGAGGACAATAGCCTGCTAATTGTGTGGAAGGACTCCGAGGTGTCCCTATTGTCCCTGTGTGTGAAAAGGGAATTTGCGGGCTTTGTTGGGCGTCTTGTTGGAGTGGATATTGGGGAGGATTGACTTTCACGGCCCATTAGCCCAGATAAAGAGCTCTTAAGTTCAATGACAGCTCGGTGACACACAGAAAGCGATCCCGTCCCCGCTAACCACAAATTTGTGATCGGGGCGTGTGAGTGTGAAGAATGGATCAGGCGTCAGTTTAACTTCAGGGCGTGCATTGTGTGCTTGCAGCGATCTCATAGCCGCCGTGTTATTTGTTCCCAATTTATTATTTGTCCGAGATTATTCTTCTTAATATGTGTGTGTGTTCAACGCTAATGTGTATTCATGTGAGACCTCTATTACTTTATGTCACCTTTTACGTTGTGCCCTGAGAAAGTAGGAACATATGATAGAGATGACAAGAAATTAGTAAACGTAGATACTTTTACGAAGTTTATAGTTGAATTCTGAGCAAAATTTTAAAACAATGACATACTATATGTCAATGGCGTCACAAGGGGGGTGCGGCCCGCACCCGGGTGACACCATTGGAGGGGTGACACCAAAATGACTCACAGTCATTTTAGTGTCACCCCCCTCTGAACAGTATCAGGAGAGAGGAGGGGACCCAGCAGCATACCTTATCCCGCCGGGTGACTGTCTCCTCCTCTCTCTGCCGGCGTCCATCACCAAGATGGCCGCCTGCAGGTATCAGAATACTGCCACAGGTGCGCGATGACGTCATCGCACATGCGCAGTGACGTCTCGGCGAGGTGACACTCGGTTAACGCTCCAGGTGTCACCCAGCCTCGGGACATCCCTGCTATATGTGAATATATATATATATATATATATACACAGTGGTACCTCGGTTCACAAATTTAATTCGTGGGTGGCCGCGGTCGTGTTTGTCACCCGATGCGGAGTTCGCGAACGGAAGCAAAATGCTGCCGAACTTCCTGCTTGCGAACTGGTCTTGTCTCCGCCCCCTCCTGTAATAAAGACTGGTCACTGCTGCTCTCTCTCTCCTTGTGCAGGGTGACTGGTCTTGTCTACGTGGAGTTTCTCTGCAGCCAATTAGAAAAGGAGAGGGAGCAAGGCCCCGCCCACCACACAGCTAGCCTTTCTGGGATTGAACTAGATTGATTCGGCTAGCAGTCGCTGAGTCATGATGGAACGCCCTACCGCCATGTAATATAAGGAAAATTGGTCAATTAAAAGACAGGAGGACAAGTGCCCTGCCTATCGCACGGGGAGCCTTGCTGGGATTGGTTTAAAGCGAGCCAGGTAGCCCGATGATGCCTTGTGTGCGCCATACTAATGAGCATGCACAATAACGATTCTGCTGATGAACTGTCCATCATAGACAAGTAGGCGGGCAGGTGGGCTTATCACTTTTTCAAGTCCTGCCTCCCCGCTGCCTGTGCGTCAGTGCGCAGAGTAGGAGGGAACATCAGTGTAGCACATGCTATGGTGGCTCCATAGACCCCCGGGTCCTGACAGGAGCCGCTGCAGCAAAGGAAGTCAGGTTAACATACATAAAATGTATTCTTTTCTTTTAGGAAGAGACAGTCCACATCATGAATACACGCAGCAGAGAAAATGGAAGTGTATCTGTTTATTAACAACTATATTCACAGAGGTTCAATAACAGGTTCCCAAACCTATTGAACCCACTCATCCATCATCTCTGAAATGACAGGTCCACTTTTATCTGTGTGCGTTAGCCAAAGAACACATTGCTGGCTGTGGCTTTGTCACCCAAAGCTTATCATTCTACGCAATAAAATTACACCGTATGCTGCTAAGAAGAACAGGCCGTATCCCATCTATAAAATGATCGATGTTGAAGCGAGCACGTGTTAGCTACGCGGCGCGGTCCTGATTTCACTGCAATAACCCATCTGTTCACGTGAATGAGCCACAGCTACACTGGCCGGCACTCAGACAGGATGACATCAGGGAGCTGCTCCGTTGCATCATGTCTTGTTTTCATCATCTGATGCAATAACACGAATATGAGATTAAATATTCACAGGGGGAAAAAAATACAAGTTCATTGAGTTCAATAAGAGGAAAAAACACTTTCGTCATCCGAAGCCCTAAATAACCCGGAGGAACGGAAAGATTCCACACAAAGCGTGCTCCAAATTATCTTAAAGTTTATGTGAACCTTAACAATGACCTTCTCTTATTTGCTCCCTGTTGGTCTGGTAAATAAAGCAACGAAAGCATTCTGTTATGTATGTTCAATACAAAAATATATCGTATTTGCCGGCGTATAAGACGACTCGGCGTATAAGACGACCCCCTACTTTTTGTGTTAAAATATAGGCTTTGGGCTATACTCGTCGTATAAGGGTCTCCACACACCTTACGATTATCGTACGATAATCGCGGGAAATCCCGCGATCGTACGATGATCGTAAGGTGTGTGGAAGCCGTGCGACCTCTACTACTGTAAGGTCGCACGACTTTAAACTTACAGACATGTTTGAAACCCCGCCGAGCATCGTACGATGTTCGGCGGGTTTGTGGCATGTCCGTACGATAACAGCCGCACGGGCCATTCGGCATTGCGGTCATCGGAAGCCCGCCCCTCAGGGGGCGTGGCTTGCGATCATCGCAAGTACGATCTGCCTATGCAACATAGGCAGATCGTATGTTTTTTTAAGTACCTTACAACCATCGCAAGACAGAAGTCTTGCGATTGTTGTAAGGTGTGTGCCCAGCCTAAGGCGAGTATAGCCCAAAACAATGTTTAAATGCACTTACTAACCTCCTTGGAGTTATTCCCGAGTGTGGCTCGGGGTTTAACTTTCAGTACCATAAGTGTTAACCCCGAGCCACACTCGGGATTACAGTCTCTTACCTTGTCCAGGTAGTTATTCCCGAGTGTGGCTCGGGGTTTAACTTTCAGTACCATAAGTGTTAACCCCGAGCCACACTCGGGATTACAGTCTCTTACCTTGTCCAGGATCCCCGCAGCGTCCTCCATCTTCCGTCCTTCAGCTACTACCGCGCTGAGCCAATCACGGCAGGCTTTGTATTCATTAATACAGGCTCAGCGTGGTATACTGTATGTAGCCGAAGCTACATACAGTATACCGAAGTATACCCGGCTTATGACGACCCCCGATTTTCGGCCGATTTTTTTAGGTCTCAAACCCCGTCTTATACGCCGGCAAATACGGTATTTATTGATCCTGCAAGAAATCTTGTGAGCTGAGAACTTGCTGTGCTCTCTGCCTGTGCTGCATTTATATCTGTTACATTGTTCCTAGTTATCTCTGAGGACTACAGAACACCCTCATTTTATGGAGCTATGTAGTCCTAACACAATTCCTGTCCAAGGGTGACAATGCTGCTCCTCCATAGATATAAAACATCGAAACATGAAAACAATTAGGCCCCTAAGGCCTTGTTCACACCAAATGCAGACCAGATCTGCATGAGTTTCTGCACATGCAGTGCAGGGGGTTGTGCCACTTTTTTGCTGCGTTTTTGACGCTCTCAGGGCCGTTTTTGGTTTAAAAAAATAACATTTTTTTTGTAGTTTAAAATGGGCTTTCAGTGCAAAAGGGGCAGTTGCCCTGGGCCCAGTCATTGCGTACCTATGGTACACCGAGTGATGTATGCGGGGTCATGTCTCATGCAGGGGTCAGTCTCCCTCTGACATCTCCTCCTATCTGCTCTGCAGGAGGAGGACATCATGTGAAATTGCATGGCTGGGGTGTGGTGGGTAGGGAATGTGGCGTTGCAGGGGTGTGGTGAGTAGGGGGCAGGGCTTGGCAGTTAGAGACAGGGGCCCAAGAAAATGTTTGCCCAGGGTCCAATCAATATTAAAGATGGCCCTGCATGCGTTCCAGAGCAGGTAAAATAGGGCTTGCTGCAGATTTGTTACATGCTCTGGAACTGAACGCTGGGTTGTGAACTAGAGACCAAAATACCATTGGAATGCATTGGACGCAGTTTTGATCCGGTCTGTAACTACTCTGCTCCTGGAACGCGCTTGGTGTGAACAAGGCCTTAGTGTGTTTTTGGCATGATTATTAAATACAAATAAAGGAAAACAAGCCTTAAAGGGTTATTAAACCCTTGCGTGTTTTTGCATATATCTATGGCTAACAAGCAGTAGGTTTACACTTACTTCTGTCTTAGCTGCACGCTCCCGTCCGCACATCTGAAGAGTCTCGGGCGGTCGCAAAGGGTCTCGGGCGGGCGCATGCGCACTTCAGATGTTCGGCCTGGAGACGAGGAGAGACACAAGGCAAGTCTATGGAGCAGCTTGCACCCGCACAGACTCCGTGGGACATGAGAGGAGAGGAGGACAGAGGAGTCAGTGCTGGATTGGAGACCCGCACCAACGCTGGAGGGACATCTGAAAACGACAGTAAGGAAGAAGATGATTGGATTAAGAGGCATGATTTAAGGTAAGTCCTTACACTATCATTTGGGGGAGGGAAAAAAAAATATCCTTTAATGTCACTTTAAGAAGGAAAAGTAATGCAGCCGCTGCTTCTAAGGACAGGTCAGCTGTCATATATGACAATTTTGCTGTAGGGTTTAGAAATAGTTTAAAAATGAATTCTTCCTCCCTTCTATGTTACTGAATGTCCGTACCAAGGTACAGACATGGATGGGAGGAAGAGTCTGCAGGAGCCAGAGCATTGCACCCGCGATTCACTGATCACAGCTGCAATGCTTTACTGGCTCCAATGCAAAAAAAATAATAATAAATACAATGTTTTCTTCTTTTCTGAAGAAGTACGTGTTTTCTAAAATAAATTCTTTATAAGAAGTGTGCATTTAATATTTCTTCTAAAAGGTGGAATTTCACTTTAATTATTATTATTATTATACAGGATTTATATAGCGCCAACAGTTTGCGCAGCGCTTTACAATATAAGGAAGACATTACAATCACAATACAATTCAGGACAAGATGGTAAGGAGTGCCCCGCCCCTGAGGGCTTACAATCTGAAAGAGGAGGGGGAATGATACATGAGGAGGTAGCTGTGTGGGGAAGAATTGTTTGAGAATGTGATGGAACATGCATAGCATAGATATAGAGCATATACTGTAGATAAAGCATGCAGCATTTTTTGCGTTCGCAGTGGACCGGAACGCAGGCAATGTTTTGCCACGCGTCCGATCGCACTGCTTGGTGGGGATGTGGGGGGTATCCAACCCAGAACAAAGGGGGAAGTTTTGTAAGTGATTGCTGTGCGTTCCAGCAGCTGCCGCTCTGGAATCACCTCAATTGGTGTGAATGGGCCCTGAAGGGCAGGCTGGAGCTCAGGTTTGATATAATGACAAACATAATAAAACAACAAACATAAACAAGCAAAAGTTACATTAAAATAATAAATAGTGGAGTTTTTTTTAGGGGAAAAATGATACTGTTGCTGCATATTGTGTCATATCAGGGATTTATTCATGCAGAATTGTAGCGTTACTGAAAGGTTCCCTTCAAAGAAGAACTCCAGGATATTCCAAAGTCAACCCTTGCGGTGGAGCTACCCCAACACTGCAAGGGTTAACTGCTCCTTTCGGTCAAGGCAATGGAAAAAAAGAAGATATACTCACCTGACCCTCGATCCTGGGGCAGTGACTGCTCACCCCCCCCCACTCTGGCTTTGGTATGTCCCACAACGTTCTGACTTCTAATGCAGGAGAATAGACCTGATGATGTCAGTGGTCCTTAGACCACTGACATCATCAGGTCCTGGGAAGGGAAAAGGGGGGTTTAGCAGCCATGTGGGACCGAGGATCGGGTAAGTAACCAAAATGAGCAGTTAACCCTTGCAGTGCGGAGGTAGCCCAACTGCAAGGGTTAGCTTTTAAGAATCCTGGAGTTCCTCTTTAATGTCTGCCCTCAATATGGCCGCCACTAGAAAGCCAGGCCACTAATAAAAGGTCTCTTTCACAACAGGGTTGTATACACGGCTAATTTTAGCAGAGCCAACCTGGCTCGCTTAATGATTAAAATATTCTGTGAACAAAAGGAGCTCAGTCCCTCCGCGGTCTGCCCGCGCACAGACATGAACCATTAACACCGGCAATTAATTCCCTCGTTCCTTGAATTCTGTTTATTTTATGTTTATATACTTAGAAATTGATTTTATAATTAATTGTTGCTCCGGGCCAAGTGAGAATATGAAGTCATTTCAGAGGTTAAAGCTGAACTCAAATGTTCTTTTGTTCTTTGGCTCCATGTGAATGTTGCTGTTGGGTGAATGGTACAAATTCGAATGCTTTTATTAATGTGAATTCGTGCCTGGAAAATAAATGCTGTTGAACGAATGTTGTTACGTTATTTTCTCTTAGGATCGAAAGTTCTTAGCATACAGGCAGTACCCGAGTTACAAACATCTTACATCTTACAATCAAACCTACATACGGCCCCTACGTACAAACGGAGGCTATTACTGTACAGCAGGGGGTCCCAGGCTGCAGCCAAAGTGTACCGCGCAGCATTTCAGTAGTTGTGATGCTACCGCGCTCATGCCCACGAGGAGGTAGCGCCTTTTTGGGTCTGGTTCGTAGTACAGTACGTGTTCAAAATGCCCTGTTTTTTCCGCCCTCACCCTGCTGCGCCCTCAGGCGGCCGGCTGACTTGCCTTGCGGTAGCGCCGGGCCTGGCTGTCTCTATCCTCATTAGGAAGATGCAATCTCACTTCCTGTCCTTGAGACAACGGGAAGTGAGAGGAAATCTACCCCATAGGAAGGGAAATTCACTCCCGTACAGCTGGCCATACACTTTACAACCATGGCACGACTTTTGTCTTGCCATGGTTGTAAGGTAATTAAAAAAACGTATGATCTGCCCAGCTTGGACAGGCAGATCGTACTTGAGATCATCGCAAGCCCGACCAGCAGAGGGGAGGGCTTCCGATGACTGCAATGCTGAGCGGGCAGTGTGCGCTTGCACACACTGGCCCGTGCGGCATTTGTCTTATTCTGTCACTGACATAGCTCAGCAGCAACTGTGAAGGAGAACGTTCCCCCTCACAGCCGCTGCGGAGCTGTGTCAGTGACAGAGGCCGGTTACACCAGCGTTTTCAGTAAAGAAGGAGGCGGGGCCCGCCTAACAGCAGCCCCGCCTCCTCTCACATCACTGGCCAACTATCTAAGAGCAGGTGGGGCCGGTTATGTAAGAGGAGGCGAGCCCAGTCGATAGAAGGGGGCGGAGCCCGGGGACGGAAGAGGAGGCAGGGGCCCGGCGGCGGCGACCATGGAGGTGGACAACGCTGACAGGTAAGAGGCGTGCAGCCCAACTGAGACCTTGCAGAGCCCACCATAGAGAGTATATGGTGGGCTCTGCAAGTGGCATAACTAGCAATCACGGGGCCCCATACAAAATTTTGCTATGGGGCCCTGTGATTTCTAGTTACGCCCCTGTTTCCACGACAACCCAAAATGTTCAAAATCCAATTGTCACAGGGACAGAAAGTGAGGTGAAATCTTCTGAACAGGGACACACACAGCAAAACAAACGTTACAGGGGGTTAACCCTTCTCTATGGTATCCAAAACTAAAAAAATTTTTTTGCCTGGAGTTGCACTTAAAAAATGTTCCTGTTCCAACTAACATACAAATTCAACTTAAGAACAACCCGACAGTCCCTATCTTGTTCGTAACCCAGGGACTGCGTGTATTTTTAACTGAAAATTAATCCTAAGAGAAAGTACCCTAGGAACATTCCAGGGGGATTAGAGTTGTTGCCAACTGCAACCACTCCAACCCTTAATGATACCGTACTGTATTATCGTCACATGATCTATGTTTAATTTGCCTCAACAACCTAATGGGGCCCCCCTCCACCACCCGGCCCTATAGCAGTCGCCTGGGCTGCTATGGCTATATTTATGCCACTGTTGGCTTTGATGTAAAAGGAGGAGGCTCCTCGTGTGAAGGGGGCCTTGTGATGTGGAGAGGGCCCCTAATGTGAAGGGGGGGTGGTAATGAGAAGGGGGGCTCTTGATGTGAAGATGGCCCCTAATGTTAAGGGG
>NW_017306446.1:240976-249043 GCF_000935625.1 Nanorana parkeri | reverse complement strand
GCTTGTGGGTGGTGGGGTGGGGTTGTCGTTGGCAGGGGGGGGGGGGTGGCTTGTGATCTAAAGGGGGATTCATAATGTGAAAAACAGGATTCTGATTTGAAAAAGAGGCTTCTGGTTTGAAGGAGAGACTCTGATGTGAAGGGGGGGGCCCCATTTTTAAAAATGGTTTTGCATGGGGCTCCCCCTTAAAATCCACACCAGGTTGTAATCTTTTGCAAGGTGACGTGAAACCTCTGATCCAGACTAAAGGGGTTAAGCACTATGTATCATATACACTGTTTTCTATACAGTATATGTTACAGTTGCTTTGAAAAGACGCACGTACATAAGGAATATCCGGAGGGGAAAGAGCCAACAGTGGAACAGACGGCCGCGGATTACACAGCGCCAAACCCTGCTAAATTAATAAACGCTTTAGAGCGAGCAATCAATAGAGACGAGCTGTCTTTATCTGCTCCCTAATAACTAATGATTGGTCTACAAACACAGATAGACACCCAGTTTATATAACTGTTGACACAGTGTTATCTGGATCAGTGCGTGCAGGCGGGTCATAGTGCAGCACCGGCGGAGGGGAAATGATTGTCAATATTATTGTTAGGTGTGAGTCCAACCGGCATAAAAGGAGCCACACAAGTTAAGCCGGGGCCATTGTGTGCACTCACTGTGGAGAAATGAGGATTCGGCCTTTGTGTTTACCGCCTGGGATTATTCAACAAATATTTTGCTAGATCTTTTTTTTCTTTTTTGACTCCTACCAACTCTCATGTCTCTCACGGGAACATATGATAAAAACGTGTGTACAGTCACCTGTTTTGTCAATAAATGATTAAAGGGGACCTGTGAACCATAGACAAGGGAAGCAGCCGTGTTGTGGCACTCCAGACAAATGTGAAAAGATCCAGTTATTGATTGATTGATTAGAAATACGTTTTCAATACAGCTAATATAGATAGTTAAATCTGTTTTTATATTAGCTGTATGTGATCACCTGTACAACAACGCTGAGCCTGGGTGAAGGAAGGTCAGCAGTGGAAGCCAATCAGAGCTCGCTGTCATACTCACACTGGGAAACTGGTTACAGGAGGTGGAAAAACAGGGGTGGACATGGCAATGAGCTGCTGCTCCTTCATTTTATAGACAGTGGGCTCTGCTCCTTCACTGTCCAATCAGCAGACTCTGCTCCTTCACTGTCCAATGAGCAGGCTCTGCTCCTTTACCATCCAATCAGCAGGCCCTGCTATATCACTGTTCAATTAGCTGGCTCTGCTCCTTCACTGTCCAATCACCTGGCTCTGCTCATTTACTATCCAATCAGCTGGTTCTGCTCCTTTACTGTCCAATCAGCAAGCTCTGCTCCTTTACTGTCCAATCAGCTGGTTCTGCTCCTTTACTGTCCAATCAGCAAGCTCTGCTCCTTCACTGTCCAATCAGCACGCTCTGCTCCTTTACTGTCCAATCAGCAGGCTCTGCTCCTTTACTGTCCAATCAGCAAGCTCTGCTCCTTCACTGTCCAGTCACCTGGCTATGCTAATTTACTATCCAATCAGCAGGCTCTACTCCTTCACTGTTCAATCAGCAGGCTCTGCTCCTTTGCTGTCCAATCAGCAAGCTCCGCTTCTTACTTGTCCAAACAGCAGGCTGGGGAAATAGAGGAAAGCAAAGCTTTAAAAAGCAGCCATTTATTTTCCTTAAAGTGTTTTTGTTTGAAAATTCAATAGTAGGAAATAGTAAGATTCCCTAACAGGCCTTTTTTTGCCCAAGTCCTATTGAGATTTTCTTTCAACTCCTGTCCCAGAGACAAAACAGGAAGTAAGAGAAAATGTCTCCATAGTGAGGGGAAAAAGGAGGTCTGAAGTGCATGCATTGGGGCTGATCTAAGGTCGGAAATGCATGCATTGGGGCTGATCTAAGGTCGGAAGTGCATGCATTGGGGCTGATCTAAGGTCGGAAATGCATGCATTGGGGCTGATCTAAGGTCGGAAGTGCATGCATTGGGGCTGATCTAAGGTCGGAAATGCATGCATTGGGGCTGATCTAAGGTCGGAAGTGCATGCATTGGGGCTGATCTAAGGTCGGAAATGTTTTGTGTGTATACCAGTTAATCAATGCATTCAATCGCAGTGGTACTGCTAATGGCAAGTTACACACAGTATTAATTTTGAGTGCAAATCAAAATTTAACATCAACTAACAAAATTGAAACCAGGAATTTGATTGAGGAAACGCTGCTTTATTCTATATAGAGGAAATTAACAATAACTTACAGGTTGTAGAGCCACAAGCTTCACCATCCGGAGTTCTGCTTTAATAATCATCCTTGTGAATTGATACATTGTAGATCTTTATACTAATCTCAACATTTCCTGTCCTGCAGCTTCCGCCCAGCCAGGTCTTATGGGGAAATGCAGACGGCCTCGTACAGCCTTCACCAGTCAGCAGCTGCTGGAGCTAGAGAACCAATTCAAGCTCAACAAATACCTGTCACGGCCAAAGCGCTTCGAGGTGGCCACATCTCTTATGCTGACGGAAACACAGGTGAGTGATACTCTCAGGTTAATGCATTAAAGAGAACCTGTTGTGACGGACATACTGCTCGCAGTTATTTTAGAATTCATCAAGCGTGATAGAAATTGTTTATGAGACAGACTGGTGTTCAGGAAGAGCCAGCCCATCAGCTGGTCTCCTAAAATCAGTTCATTATGAAAGATTCATATTTGAAAAATGAAACTCTTGCTGTGTATTGTGACAGGAATGTATTCATGCAGAAGACTTCAATTACTTCAGGCAGAAAGTTTGGAGTTTAGGCGACACCAGTGGCGTAACCATGGCCATAGCAGCCCAGTAGGCTGCTATGGTGGCCTGGGGATGGAAGGGGGCCCTATTATGTTGTTCAGGCAAATTAAACATAGAACATGCGAAAATAATACATTACCATATCATTAAGGATTGGAGTTGTTGCAGTTGACTTCAACTCTAATCCCCTGTAAAGTCTACAGTGTAGAGACGATTTCGGATGCACAGGAGGAGTGATTGGGATCTTGGCATTGTTACTCACAGCTCAGAGAGAGGTCATCAGAGAGGCCCCCATCATTTTTGCTATGTGGCCCCCGGTGATCTGTAGTTACAAACCTAGGTGAGACCCTTTACTGGCTAACTTAAAGTGAATTTCCACTTTTGCAGTCAAATTTGAGAAAACCCCACTATACGTTTGTTATGTGTTCCCATATACAGAGAAAACCTTAAAATAATATATTTCTTACCTTTTGGCTGTTTCTTTGGTGAAATCCTTTGCGCAGATTCCAGGCTACTCTTTGGTGAAGGTCTTTATGCAGATTCCAGGCTACTCTTTGGTGAAGGCCTTTGTGCAGATTCCAGGCTACTCTTTGGTGAAGGTCTTTGCGCAGATCCCAGGCTACTCTTTGGTGAAGGCCTTTGTGCAGATTCCAGGCTACACTGTGGTGAAGGTCTTTGTGCAGATTACAGGCTACTCTTTGGTGAAGGCCTTTGTGCAGATTCCAGGCTACACTGTGGTGAAGGTCTTTGTGCAGATTACTACTCTTTGGTGAAGGCCTTTGTGCAGATTCCAGGCTACTCTTTGGTGAAGGCCATTGTGCAGATTCCAGGCTACACTTTGGTGAAGGTCTTTGTTCAGATTCCAGGCTACTCTTTGGTGAAGGCCTTTGTGCAGATTCCAAGCTACTCTTTGGTAAAGGCCTTTGTGCAGATTCCAGGCTACTATTTGGTGTCTTCTGAACTACAGCTCAGTGTCTGAACAATGTAACATTATCATTGCTTGCTGGGAACAATGCATGATGCGTTAAGTAGTCTTGAGAAATGGAGATTGCATCACATCAAGCAGCAGGAAAAGAGATGCAAAGCACTAGGTAGGAGTTTTAAGCAAATATAAAGCACTTACAATTGTAGTCATTCATTTTTAATTTTTTTTGAGTTATGCAATATAAATGGGAAAATTTAACAAATATAAAGTAGGCGTTATCCTAATTTGGCTGCAAAAGTGGAACTACACTTTAAGTTATTAAAGATGGTTTCAGAGTGCCTAAGATCCCTTCTTCAGGATTTACACATTCCTCAAGAAATATATAAATCCTAAAGAAGAAGGGATCCAAGGCATCCTGAAATCTTAAAAGGTATCACTTAAACCCCGAAACTACTGCATTGATCGGCTGCTAACACGGTTCAATACTCTACTAATGATAGAAAATAACTTGTAACTTACTAATTGTAACTGTAACTCACTTTATCCTAATCCGGGGCAGGTGCGCCCTCTTGTGGCTAAATAATGAAAATTCAATTACCAAGTCCCCAAAATGTACCAACAAACCAAATATAATAAACATGGCTGAGAAAAAGGTCTGAGCATCAAATCCCTAAATAAAGTACTTAATCCAAACAAGTATAGAGTTATTTGGGGCATTTAAGGTGCTATAAGATTACACAAACCAATATGTAAGCTTTTCTTAAACTCTATAATAAAAAAAATTTGCATAAATACATGTGTATTCTGCCTTGAATCTCGGTGAGTTTTGTGTATTTCTTCCAGATCTGTGCAGTAATCCGGTGTGAGACTTGGAGCTTCCTGTCATAAAGACCGGTCATTGCTGCTCTCTCTCCTTGTACAGGGTGGCTGGTCTTGTCTCCGCCCCCTCCTGTCATAAAGACCACTCACTGCTGCTCTCTCTCAAATTGTGCAGGGTGACTGGTCTTGTCTCCGCCCCCTCCTGTAATAAAGACCGCTCACTGCTGCTCTACCTCCTTATGCAGGATGACTGGTCTTGTCTCCGCCCCCTCCTGTAGTCTTCTACAGGCAACCTGTAGTGGGTAGAGCACAGCTCTGCTCTCTGCATAGGCTCTGCAGAGCACGGTGATGATGTTAATGATACTACCTGGGTTTGCAAAGGCATTTGGTGCGGACAAAGTGGATTTTTTGTGGCCATTAAGGAACATATTTAAATTCATGTTTTTTTTGCTTGGAGTTGAGCTTTAAGAAAATGTTTTATTAATAGAGTTTAACAGCTTAATATAAACCATATAAATACATTGGCAAACGTACATATAGACATGTATATTTATGTATTGCCCTTACGTCCCTCTATGTGAGCCTCTGATTAAACAGGAGACAATACAGAGACGCACATATGGGGATATGTAGGTGGTACAGGAATATACAGTATGTCTATATGTGCTATCACCAACATTTTTAAGTGTTTTAGCTGTTGAACTGTATTCATAAAGCATTAGCTTAAGGAAACCTTTGAAGTTGTAAAGTCCCAGCATCTCCTCTCCTGTTATAACATCAGCATTGTAATAGGAATACATATTACAGATGTTTCTGATAATACAATCAAAGCTTATATTAAAAAATCCCTTTCATGTAGTAAGTGCCGCCTTCCATCTGCCCATCACTTCCAATCAACTTCCTGGATTCCCAGCGTGCTTTGCGTCTCTTACCCTGCTGCTTAATGTGATGTAATCTCCATTTCTCAAGACTACTTAAAGGAGAACTATGAGGGGGGAGTGCTTTTCGCTCACCTCATAGTTCTAGCCGACCTGTGACAATGAGACTGTCACAGGTCGGCTCAGTAGATCGGGAAGTGAGCGGAACACATACCGGCGTTCGCTCACCTCTCGATCCTGTCACGGCTCTCTGCCGTGACAGGGGAGGGGCTGGATCCCCCCTCCCCGCTCCGATCCTCCAGCGCTGACTGGCGGAACGGACGGGGGAGGGGGCGGGTACAGCTGGCTCTGCCTCTAGATTGGCAGAGCCAGCTGTCAGTCACGCAGCTGGGCGGTTCCCGCCATAACTGTCGGGATTCACTTCAGCTGCGGCGTCTCAGTATACCGCAAGCTACAGCTCGAGGTATACTGAGCCTAGGGTGACGGGAGGACGCTAGTTTGTGTCCTCCCGTTACCCTAAGGAGAACTATGGGTAAAAGCCCTAACCCCATAGTTCTCCTTTAACTCATCATGCATTGTTCCCAGCAAGGAATGGTGATATTACATTGTTCAGACACTGAGTTGTAGTTCAGAAGGCAGGCTCTGTGAGAGTGGTGACACCAGGAAGTGCATATTCACAGGGCTGAGTGAAATGGTGTCAGTGCATTGAGGAAGTCCATCCTATGGGCATCTTGAATAACTTCAAGCTTCTAGATGGATCTGGTTATTAGGAGTGGGATAGAACTTATGGAAATTCAATATAGAAATGCAGATTCATTTTTCCCTTTTGACCATAGACACCTTTTAATTGTAAGAAAATTCTAATTGTTTGGATAGTGTTTGAAGAAAATGCTACATTTGAGCACTGGATTATTGAATCTCTAAATTTGGTCTGATTTCTGTACCCAGGTAAAGATCTGGTTTCAGAACCGCAGAATGAAATGGAAGAGGAGCCGTAAGGGGAAAGAACAAGGGCTGCCAAACCACAGCGACAGGAAGCGGTCGGAGGGCATCGCGCCCAGCAAAGATCCTCAGGATGAGGACGAGGAGGAAGAGGAAGAGGAGGACGAAGATGTAGACTTCCAAGGATCAGAGAGAGACACAGACATCTTACGGCACAATGGCCAGCTCCGCTACAGCCCAGAGTCTTTTTGCTCCGAGGAAGAGAGCGGGGCTCTGCCCTCCCCATAAGATACTGACTGAGTGACTGTGGGCAATGTGCAGCCCGAAGTTTATTTATTTATCATGGACAGTACTATTCCACAGAGGTGTGGAGACCGGAGATAATAATTTATATGTATTTAACTCATTATTGGTAGGGCTCTGAGCGGGAATGGGTGGGTTATAAGTGGCTTCATGGGTTACCTGCAATAAAATGAAATAACCAGGTTTGGCCTTCTGAAAATAAACTCTGTTGGGTTTCAGCTTTGTGTCCACCATGATGATGATTTTTATTTCCCATAGGAAAGTGAAGGAACCTGTTCCAGCCAATCATAGTTACATAGTAACATTGTTAGTCAGGTTGAAAAAAGACACATCCATCAGCCCATCAACCAATAGGAAAAATCAATGAATAAATACATGAAAACCTCCATATACAGAACCCTATACCGGCATTTCTCCAACTTTGTTCAGTTACCCCAGGTGCACCGCCACGCCCCCTCCCGCCCCAGAACGCAGTGAGCTGGACAAGACCGAATCGTGCCGGAACGCACTGGGGCTGGTGTGAATTAGCCCTTATCCTAGACAGGGGTCTGGTATTACTTTTACGGGGGAACCCAAAGCAAAACAAGGGGAAAAAAAGATGACATGGTGCCTTCTCCTTCACATCAGAGTCCCCCCTTTCACATTAGTTTTCCTTCACATTAGATTCCTTCCCTTTCACATCAGGAGTCCCCTTCACATTAGAGTCCTTCCCTTTCACATCAGGAGTCCCCTACACATCAGATTCCTTCTCTTTCATATCAGGAGTCCCCTTCACATCAGATTCCTTCTCTTTCATATCAGGAGTCCCCTTCACATCAGATTCCTTCTCTTTCATATCAGGAGTCCCCTTCACATCAGATTCCTTCCCTTTCACATGAGGAGTTCCCTTCACATCAGATTCCTTCCCTTTCACATGAGGAGTTCCCTTCACATCAGATTCCTTCCCTTTCACATCAGGAGTCCCTTTCACATCAGATTCCTTCCCTTTCACATCAGGATCCCCCTTCAGATTAGAGTCCTTACCTTTCACATCAGGAGTCCCGCTCACATCAGATTCCTTCCCTTTCACATCAGGAGTCCCCTTCACATCAGTTTTCTTCCCGTTCACATCAGGAGTCCCCTTCACATCCGATTCCTTCCCTTTCACATCAGGATCCCCCTTCAGATTAGAGTGATTAGCCTTCACATCAGGAGTCCCCTTCACATCAGATTCCTTCCCTTTCACATCAGGAGTCCCCTTCACATCAGATTCCTTCCCTTTCACATCAGCAGTCCCCTTCACATCCGATTCCTTCCCTTTCACATCAGGAGTCCCCTTCACATCAGGTTCCTTCCCTTTCACATCAGGAGTCCCCTTCACATCAGATTCCTTCCCTTTCACATCAGGAGTCCCCTTCACATCAGA
>NW_017306446.1:199571-240735 GCF_000935625.1 Nanorana parkeri | reverse complement strand
CCCCCCTTTCACATTAGTTTTCCTTCACATTAGATTCCTTCCCTTTCACATCAGGAGTCCCCTTCACATTAGAGTCCTTCCCTTTCACATCAGGAGTCCCCTACACATCAGATTCCTTCTCTTTCATATCAGGAGTCCCCTTCACATCAGATTCCTTCTCTTTCATATCAGGAGTCCCCTTCACATCATATTCCTTCTCTTTCATATCAGGAGTCCCCTTCACATCAGATTCCTTCCCTTTCACATGAGGAGTTCCCTTCACATCAGATTCCTTCCCTTTCACATCAGGAGTCCCTTTCACATCAGATTCCTTCCCTTTCACATCAGGAGTCCCTTTCACATGAGATTCCTTCCCTTTCACATCAGGATCCCCCTTCAGATTAGAGTCCTTACCTTTCACATCAGGAGTCCCGCTCACATCAGATTCCTTCCCTTTCACATCAGGAGTCCCCTTCACATCAGTTTTCTTCCCGTTCACATCAGGAGTCCCCTTCACATCAGTTTTCTTCCCGTTCACATCAGGAGTCCCCTTCACATCAGTTTTCTTCCCGTTCACATCAGGAGTCCCCTTCACATCAGTTTTCTTCCCGTTCACATCAGGAGTCCCCTTCACATCAGTTTTCTTCCCGTTCACATCAGGAGTCCCCTTCACATCAGTTTTCTTCCCGTTCACATCAGGAGTCCCCTTCACATCAGTTTTCTTCCCGTTCACATCAGGAGTCCCCTTCACATCAGTTTTCTTCCCGTTCACATCAGGAGTCCCCTTCACATCAGTTTTCTTCCCGTTCACATCAGGAGTCCCCTTCACATCAGTTTTCTTCCCGTTCACATCAGGAGTCCCCTTCACATCAGTTTTCTTCCCGTTCACATCAGGAGTCCCCTTCACATCAGTTTTCTTCCCGTTCACATCAGGAGTCCCCTTCACATCAGTTTTCTTCCCGTTCACATCAGGAGTCCCCTTCACATCAGTTTTCTTCCCGTTCACATCAGGAGTCCCCTTCACATCAGTTTTCTTCCCGTTCACATCAGGAGTCCCCTTCACATCAGTTTTCTTCCCGTTCACATCAGGAGTCCCCTTCACATCAGTTTTCTTCCCGTTCACATCAGGAGTCCCCTTCACATCAGTTTTCTTCCCGTTCACATCAGGAGTCCCCTTCACATCAGTTTTCTTCCCGTTCACATCAGGAGTCCCCTTCACATCAGTTTTCTTCCCGTTCACATCAGGAGTCCCCTTCACATCAGTTTTCTTCCCGTTCACATCAGGAGTCCCCTTCACATCAGTTTTCTTCCCGTTCACATCAGGAGTCCCCTTCACATCAGTTTTCTTCCCGTTCACATCAGGAGTCCCCTTCACATCAGTTTTCTTCCCGTTCACATCAGGAGTCCCCTTCACATCAGTTTTCTTCCCGTTCACATCAGGAGTCCCCTTCACATCAGTTTTCTTCCCGTTCACATCAGGAGTCCCCTTCACATCAGTTTTCTTCCCGTTCACATCAGGAGTCCCCTTCACATCAGATTCCTTCCCTTTCACATCAGCAACGCCTCTATATCAGAGTCCCCCCTTTCACATCAGGAGTGCCCTTTACATCAGAGTCCTTCCCTTTCACATTAAGAGCCTCTTTCATATTAGAGTCCTACTCTTTCACATTAGGAGCCCCCTTTATATCAGAGTCCCCACATTCCCATCAGGAGTCTCCTTCACATCAGAGTCCTTCCCTTTCACATCAGGAGCCCACTTCACATAGAGTCCTTCCCTTTTTAAGATGAGGAACCTCCTTTACATGAAATTCCCTCTTTCACTTTAGAGTCCTTCCCTTTCCAATCAGAGTCCTTCCCGTTCACATCAGGAGCCCCCCTTTCACATCAGAGTCCTTTCCTTTAGCAAAATTTGAAGGCACCTTAAACAAAGCCACGGCACCCTGGTTGACAAAAACTGCCCTATGCCTAAAGCTGATCAAGAGGAATGCAGAAAATCCTCTTATAAGGCATAGTCCAATATGCTCCAACATGGTAAAGGAAATCCCTTCCTGATCCTGTAATCAGATATTCCCTGGATCGATAATCTCTGGTTTTATTGCTGATAAATGTTAATAGCCAGTTATATTTTCTGCCCTTTGGAATGCCCCTAGCTTTTTCAGCTGGCTAGAACCAGTTCCTGAGAGAGTCTATTCCACATTTTCACAGCTTTTACTGTGAAAGAGCCATTCTGTATGGGAAGGTTAAACCTCTTAATATTCACAGAGTGCCCCCTTATCCTTTGCAATGACCTTAAAGTGAATACCGTTGCACCAAGTTCACTATATGCACCAATTATGTAATCAAGAAGCAGCAAGAGAGGTGAAGGAAGCACAGATCCATAGAATGTGTGAAGCAGGGAGATCCTTCCCCCATGGGTCCTCAGGTACAGCTTCTTCTCCAGCAAGGAGAACAGTGAGCAGCACAGTAGTTATCTTACTTCTGTGGTCTCCTTGCAACTAAAGCTATGGCAGGGCTTTGCTTCCTCGTGTTAGAGTGCTCCCCCTAATGAATGAGGATCTAATTAGCGGTGGAGGGATATTCTAAAGAGGTAGAGGAAGCACAGAATGAATGAAGCAGAAGCAGGGAGATCCTTACTCTGCAGGTCCTCAGGTACAGCTTCCACTGCAAGAAGGAGAACAGTGAGCAGCACAGTAGTGACCTCACCAAACATTACTCCAAATCCGATTAGAATAAGGGTCAGAGGACAGTACAGTACAGTAAACCTGCACTTTTTATAGGAACTAAACTGTGAAAGCTTTGCCCAAAAAAGGCCATCAGAAGTAGAGGTAAGGCTTTCTTCCTGTCAGAGCTGCCCTCCTAATAAATGGTAGTCTGATGACTGATGGGGTAATCAAGAAGCAACAGGAAAGGTGGAGGAAGCACAGCTCTATAGAACAATGAAGCATGGAGATCCTTCCCCTGCAGGTCTTCAGGGACAGCTTCCTCTCCAGCAAGGAGAACAGTGAGCAGCACAGTAGTGACATCACCAAATGTTACCCCAACAAGAGTAACAATCAGAGGCAGCAGTGCCTTAAATGATCTCACACTGCAGATATAATGAAGAAAAATGATAAATTTTTCAGGGTATTTCTTAGGCACAATTAACATTTATAGATGTCACCTACAACATAGCAAATCTTCACTTCAAACTGTGGCCCCTATTCTATGAAGGTACAGTCTTCCTATGTGCAGACATCTCAACTCTCCCAGATGTTCCCGGGAGTCTCCTGCTATTAGAGAAACATTTTCTCCTTTCCCTGCTGTCTGTTTTTGTTTTTTTCTGACATCGGGGCCGCTGGCAGCCATCAGTCAGAAAAAAAAAAAAACGGCATAGAAATGAATAGCTAGAATGCTATTGGCTATTTTAATTTACAATAGCCAATAGCAGACTAGCTGATACACCTGCCCACTGCTGCCGTCAATCAGCAGAGGTAGTCCTGAAGTTCTCCATCAGGTCCTCCTCTACTGACTGACAGCAGCAGTGGGCGGGTGCAATAGCCAGCGTGCTATTGGCTATTGCAAATTGAAATAGCCAATAGCAATCTAGCTATTTATTCCTATGCCGTTTTTTTTTTTTTTTTTTTTTGAGGGCAGGAGCGGCAAAAATTTTAAATTTTTTTTGCAGGGGGGGGGTCCCTTTCTTGGTTGTGGCCCCCCCCCCCCCTGCGGAGAGGGGGGTTTGACAGAGGGCACCTCCCTGAAATAAGAAGGGCACCTCCCTGAAATGACTTATTTTAGGTTGGGATCCTGGTATTTGCACCCTTCTCGCTAGTTATAAATTGATAAAAATTGGTTGCCATCTCCTTGATCCTCTTAGACTGACGACTAACAACCTGCACCCCTATAGCTGTAAATTATTAACTAGGCCTTAGTGACGGTTGCCATGCTGGGGCTTGTAGTTCCTTGGTAGCAAGAGGTAGGACCTCGGCATAGATGCTCCATAGGCACTAGTATACCACCAGCACTTCCATAGCAAATACCTGTATAATTAAATGATATTTCATGGAAAAATACGTTGTGAGAGAGGGAAGAAGCGTGTCAGGAAGGGGAGAGTAGAATGGAAGGACGTCAAAGGTTTAAATTGTCCTCCCCGACCGGGCGATGACAGCTTTAATTTGCAAAGTACAAGCATTAAAGTGATGGATGCCTCGCCGTAATTCCTGCAGTGACTGCTGGGCGTCAGGTGCCTTTTGGAGGCCTGGCAGGGGCTGTTCTCTTATTTATGGCTCTTCTTGGGGGAGATGGGCAGAAGGCCCAGTTTTGCTCTTTTTTTTTCTCACTCTCCGAGGGCTGATTTATGGGCCTCATGGCGCATGACTCACCGTGTATACACAGACTGATCCCATTAATGCTACATTAATCCCACTTATCCCCAAGATTTCCGCACAGTTCCCTCTCTCCCGCCATGAAATACACCTGCAGGCTTCGCTACACACATCGGAGCTCCGGGAGAGGGGAAGAGGGCAAAGTGCTTGATACCGGGGATCCCCAATTATTAATTGATGGAGGACCATTGTCAGCGAGAATCTATGGACTTCCAATAAAGCAGAACATCATTTGCTGGTGTTTAAAGAGGAACACCAGCGCTGAAAGGGAATGCATAGCGTACTTTCAGTAGCAGCACATTTTGAATTATATTGCCGTATTTATTTTAATGGAAAATTTTCAATTTCACAATTGTGAATGCGTAAAATTGCAGAGGCTTTTTAGTCTGGTTATGGGGTGTAGCCCCTATTGATGGAAGGCAAAACAAACCTGAATGCCTGAACCCAGTTTTGCAACTTTGGCATGTGATAGTGATACTGTACATATCTTTGTCTCTTGCATCCAGGGGCAACCTTATGTCTCTTGCATCCAGTGGCAATAATCTGTCTCATGTGTCCAGGGGCAATCATCTGTCTCTTGTATCCAGGGGCGATAAACTGTCTCTTGAATCCACAGGAAATCATCTGTTTCTTGCATCCAGGGGCAATCATCAATCTCTTCCATTCAGGGGCAACCTCGTGTCTCTTGCATCTTTATTCTCTTGCATCGAGAGGCAATCAACTGCCTTTTGCATCCAGGAGTAGTCATCTGTCTCTTGCATCTATGGGCAATCATCTGTCTCTTGCATCCAGGGAAAATCATATGTCTCTTGCATCCAGAGGCTATTAACTGCCTTTTACATACAGGGGCAGTCATCTGTCTCTTGCATCTATGGGCAATCATCTGTCTCTTGCATTTACGGGGGCTCATCTGTCTCTTGCATCCAGGGTCAGCCATCTGTCTCTTGCATTTACGGGGGCTCATCTGTCTCTTGCATCCAGGGGCGATTATCTGTCTCTTGCATCCAGGGGCAATCATCTGTCTCTTGTATCCAGGGGCGATAAACTGTCTCTTGAATCCACAGGAAATCATCTGTTTCTTGCATCCAGGGGCAATCATCAATCTCTTCCATTCAGGGGCAACCTCGTGTCTCTTGCATCTTTATTCTCTTGCATCGAGAGGCAATCAACTGCCTTTTGCATCCAGGAGTAGTCATCTGTCTCTTGCATCTATGGGCAATCATCTGTCTCTTGCATCCAGGGAAAATCATATGTCTCTTGCATCCAGAGGCTATTAACTGCCTTTTACATACAGGGGCAGTCATCTGTCTCTTGCATCTATGGGCAATCATCTGTCTCTTGCATTTACGGGGGCTCATCTGTCTCTTGCATCCAGGGTCAGCCATCTGTCTCTTGCATTTACGGGGGCTCATCTGTCTCTTGCATCCAGGGGCGATTATCTGTCTCTTGCATCCAGGGGCAATCATCTGTCTCTTGCATCCAGGGGCAATCATCTGTCTCTTGCATCCAGGGGCGATCATCTGTCTCTTGCATCCAGGGGCGATTATTTGTCTCTTGCATCCAGGGGCAATCATCTGTCTCTTGCATCCAGGGGCGATTATCTGTCTCTTGCATCCAGGGGCAACCTCATGTCTCTTGTATCCAGGGGCGACCTTATTCTCTTGTATCCAGAGGCAATAAACTGCCTTTTGCATCCAGGGAGAGTCATCTGTCTCTTGCATCTAGGAGCAATCATCTGTCTCTTGCATCTAGGAGCAATCATCTGTCTCTTGCATCTAGGAGCAATCATCTGTCTCTTGCTTCCAGGGGTAATCATCTGTCTCTTGTATCCAGGGTCAGTCATCCATTTCTTGCATCCAGGGACAATCATGTGTCTCTTGCTTCCAGGGGCAATCATCTGTCTCTTGCATCCAGGGGCAACCTCATGTCTCTTGCATCCAGGGGCGACCTTATTCTCTTGCATCCTGGGGCAATCAACTGCCTTTTGCATCCATGGGTAATCATCTGTCTCTTGCATCCAGGGTCAGTCATCTGTTTCTTGCATCCATGGGCAATATTATGTCTCTTGCGTCTAGGGGTAATCATCTGTCTCTTGCATCCAGGGTCAGTCATGTGCTTCTTGTATCCATGAGCAATCATATGTCTCTTCTGTCTCTAACTGGAGGTAATTGTTCCATGTGCGATTACCTCTGAATGGGGAAGGACAGGTGTGGCCACTGTCACCCTATCATTGCTCTGTACAGGTTGAGGGGCTGCAGCTTTCCAAGGACACCTGCAGCAAGAATCCACAAATTCTTGCCCCAGGAATCCTGCTCCGGAGTTAAACGCTTTGTGCGAATAAGGCCTGATTCACCTGGATAGTAGACATGTGCAATTCGTTTTGTTACGAATCGAAATTCGTACGTATTTTCCTGAAATTCATAAATTCGGAAGCATCCGAAATCCGAATTGCAGTTTCCGAATTATATCCGAAATACGAAATTCCGTTAACGAATTTCGGATCCAAATTTCTTTGAAACAGGAACTAATATTACCCCTGTAAATGAGGTTGAACAACATGACAAGATTTTTTTTTAAATCCGAAATACGGATCCGCTACTGCTGAGAGTTGCATTACAAGACAGGCAGGAAATACAAAATTCCGTTGACGGAATTTCGTTCCGTTACGAACATTCGTTATATATTGAAGTTAAAAAGCAAAGTACATTTGTTAATACTGGAGTTGATGAGTTTTTTTTTTTTTTATCCGAAATACAAAATTCGGATCCGGAATCCGTTAACGGAATTCGTATTTCGGATAAAAAAACAACTACCACATCGACTCCAATATTAACAAAGGTATTTTTGCTTTTTAACTTCATCATAACGAATGTTCGTAAAGTTACGAAAATGTGCCGAAACTAACGAAAATTCGTATTTCGTACGAATCCGAATTGAGTTTCGGACACGAATTACGAAATAACGGATATTCCGAAACGGAACGAAACTAAACAAATTTTTTGACGGCGCACAAGTCTACTGGATAGTGACCTGGATTCACCTGGATACACCAAGTAGTTGCAAAGATATGTACAGTATGGTTAACACATGCCAAAGCTGCAAAACCAGGTTCAGGCGTTTAGGTTTGTTTTTAGTTCCATCAACACCTTGTATTTTTCATGACAAATTGGATCTTGGTTAGGCAGTACATTTTAAGGGCTAGCTCCTGATTTTGTTTCATTATTGAAGAAAAAAAAATTGTGAAAAAATATAATCGTGTTGAACTTCAGCTGTATATTTCTTGCTGTTATCATGACCCACCACCAAAAAACAAATAAAAAAAACAATTCTCCTACTCCTGTTGTGCATGAGGATACCACATATGTGTGCGTTATATGTTGTTGGTACTCATAGTTGGTGAGAATGTTGCCTTCAGAAAGGGCAATTAATCCAAATTATGGATTCACGGGCGGATGGACAGGTTTACTTTAAAATGTACAGTGTGTGTATGGTCAAACCCTTTCTCTTTAGTTTTGCATTACGTTCCGGAGGATTAAAACTCATGTTGGTTTCCTTTCTCTGTTTGTACCCCACTGAGGAGATTTCCCTTGTGGGGATGTAACAGGAAGTAAAAGGAAATCTCTCTGAAGTGAGGGAAATCTCCGCTTAGACAGTTGTCACTAGGACACGTGTCCCCAGTTGAAGATTTTCCGCCTACTCCTTGCCGGTCCCGGGATCCGCTGTGCCCGATGCGGCCGGGACCGGCACGGCTCTGTGACAGGAGATCAAAGGGAGTTAAGTACACGATCTACCTTTGATCTCCTCTCAGCCCCCGAATGCAGGAAGTGATGTATATTACATCACTTCCTGCATTCAGTGTCACTTTCCAGCTGCAGAAGCTGATGAAGCAGATGTCTGCTTCATCAGCTTCTCTGGGGCTCCCTAGGTGACATTAGGGGTCTTGGAGACCCCTGATGTCTCCATAAAGAGGACCTGTCATGTAAATTGGCTATCACATAGGGGGCTTCTTATCCCCCCACGTGATAGCAATAAAGTTGTGTAAAAAAAAAAAAGTAATACAAAAATTAAAGAATCATAAAAAAGTAAGCATTAAAAAAACAAAAAAAGTCCTCTTCCCCCCACATATACATGCAGATATGCGTCGGGAGCGCCTACGTGCGAAAACGATTGCGCCTATTGTGCCGCACATGTTACATATAACCGCGAATGTCGGAGTGTGAGCAATAATTTTAGGGCCATCAATCACTGATAACACTAAACTGATGAGCAGTAAAAGCGTTTTAAGCGTCGCCTATGGTCAATTTTCAGTGTGGTTGTTTTTTGCGATTTTGCGGGCGCACGCAATTTTAAGGCTTGACATGTTTGGTATCTATTTACCCGACGTGACCCCGACTTTTATGTTTTACCAAAAATATGGGTAAGAGTAGATGTTTTATAACATAACGTAGGGAAAACATTTTTTTAATTGAAATTTACGGTACTTTTTTTCATTATACAGTAACCCCCCCCCGCAGTGGTGATAATATACCTCCAAAAGAAAGCTCTAACTGTCCCCAAAATTTGTTTAAAAAAATTGCAAGGCTATAGTCCGGTCATGCTGACTGGTGACATTTTTGACTGACTGGTGAGACACCCTAAAATTTTTCAAGCCCTGTATATATATATATATATATACACACACACACATACATTTACACATTTTAATGTGTATCAGTGCTTTCCAAGCAACCTCTCTGCTTTTGAATAACAGCAGCAACAAAAAAAATAATGAATAAGGATCCATTTATATTCTTTGATGCCCCTTATGCCGTGTGCCAACCAATGCATTGCATTAAAGCAGCCAGTTCAATTGAATGGGCTGTCCAAAGGGCCCATTCGGACCTTAGCACCTCGACGCGTTAGTGCATGATTGTTGATGTGTATTTTTACGCTCCTTGACATGCATTGTGCTACCTCTGTCGATGCACCAAAACCTCCAAAAACATAGACGTGCACCATTTTTGGCAATACAGCGCACCACAGACGTGCATTATCATGCTTTGTGGTTCACTGCATCATGTGTGTGTTGGAGCTGCATTGCAATGCTGTGTTGAATGGCACTGCAATTTCATAACACAACATTGCAGTATACAATGTTACACGCATTAGGGCGTTGCTGTGCCATTCATTTAGCAGCAGCATGCGTGTTTTGGTCTTTTTCACACCAGAACGCACCCAAAAAAAGTGCATGTACCATTTGTGGAAGCACAATGCACCGCAATGCACATCCAACAGCGAGCTGCGTATCGCACCAACGCAAGTAACATGCACTTTGGTTAGTGTGAATAGATTTAATTGGCCCCTTAAACAAATCCCTTCCCTGTGTTCTGTAGTATTTGATGTCCTCTCACACTGGGGGCCATTCCACTGGTGTCCCCAGCTTTCAGTTACACCCTGCTATCCTATCTCAGTTATACCACCACCCCATCCATTCCTCATGAGTTAAACTGCATGCATGACCCTCTCGCGGCAAGAAAACATGGACCCGCCCCTCACCGGGCGCCTACCCACAACCTGCACGGCTCTTCGCCTTCCTACATGTTTGCTCCGTCTCGGCCGCCGTGGTTGCTAGGACAAACATTGCGACAAGGGCCCGCGTCCCGTTACCTAGGAAACGGAAAGATGGCCGCCGCGGACACACTAGAAGCTTGAAGGCAGAGAACAGGGGTGAGTCTGACTTCTGGGACCCCAATAATTGTGGGAGGACAGGCAGGACACGTGATACTCCTATACCTTACCTGTACATATTTATTATGGAACGAATAGTGATTCTGTGTGTGTGTGTGTGTGAATGTGAGATGTCACTAAGTGCAGTATAGAGATTGCCAGACAAATGTTTACATATGTGTTTGTGTGTATGTATATGTGTATGTGTGTGTGTGTATATATATAACATGTGAGTAATGTGCTGCGGTGACTTTCGTTTTGAATGGCACCGCAATGCACTCTAGGGTATCAGAGTTCCAATGCACATGTGTTGCAGTGCACCACAACGCATGGCAATGCACTACTGTGCACTGCATTGCCCAAAAATGGTTCATGGTATATATTGTAAAGCGTTGCGCAAACTGTTGGCACTATATAAATCCTGTATTATAGTAATAATAATAATGTCTTTTATAAGTTTTATATGTTTGGCAGCCCATTCATTTGTCTCAGGGTAGCTGGCCTTGGGTGGGGGGAGTATAAACTGGTCCTTGGATTCAACTGAGTACTTGAATACTTCTTGGTAAATTCCCGTCCACCGTGTGATGGAATCTGAGCTCGGCGATTGGCCACTCAGGCACAGAGCACTGCATTGTGGGTGAGCAGCAGGCACATGTGTTCTATACCTTGAGGTGCTGTAATCTTTATGCAGCCATGATCGAGGGCAGCTCACAAGGGTGATGTCTTTATACCCAGACATCGAAGGGTGTCTGCTACACTACAGTGCTGGTTTATTTTTTTCATTACAGGTGCCCTTTAATAATGTTTATTTGTTTTCATTTCAGGATTAAAATGCTTGGACCAGTTCACATGAGACCCCTGGACCCCAATCCTTTCCAGGGTCTGAATCGTAACACTTCAGTTAAACGGGTACGTCTTTTTATATGTTGTTTATTCTCCTTCTTAATAAATGTGCAAACAACTGACAATAGGCTCAGTTCTCAAAAGTTGATTTTTACCCATTGTATCCAAATCTATAATCACTGCGGGGTATTTTTATAACAAAGTCACATAACTTATTCATCCAGCAAAACTGCATTTAAATTTATTGTGTGCGAGTTAACCAGCTGTTTTGACAATGGGGCAAAATTGAATGAACTTAGTGTAATTTCTTTTCTGGTCGAATGTTCTTCAACAGGTTCATTCATACAGAAAGGGTGAAAGTTGAAAATACCTCATTATGGCCACTAGATGGCGCTGAAGGATCATAAGAAAGAAATACATGTTAGTAAGGAGATACAATGTTACAATTCAAGAGAACGCTGGAGGGAATTAGGCCGGGTTCACACCTAGGCGGCAACGTTTTTGCACATTTCGTACGTGCATGAGCAGCATGCAGTTATTTGCGCGTTTATGCGCATTGTGTACATTTTTATACGTGTACACGAAGACTCGCGTTTTGACTGGCAGCTCATGAACCATTGTGGGCAATGGAAGAAGGCGCGTTTAAACGCTTACGAAAATGTGCATCATGCTTCTGACTGTCACAGGTCGGCTCAGTAGATCGTGAATTAAGCGAACACATACCGGCGTTCGCTCACTTCTCGATCCTGTCACGGCTCTCTGCCGTGACAGGGGAGGGGCTGGATTCCCCGCCTCCCCGCTCCGATCCTCCAGCGCTGGGGGGTACAGCTGGCTCTGCCTCTAGATAGGTAGAGCCAGCTGTCGCTCACGCAGCTGGGCGGATCCAGACATAATTGTCGGGATCCGCTTCAGCTGCGGCGTCTCAGTATACTGCGAGCAGCTTGCGGTATACTGCGGCGTCTTAGTATACCGCGAGTTGTAGCTCGCGGTATACTGAGCTTAGGGTGACGGGAGGACGCTAGTTCGTGTCCTCCCGTTACCCTAAGGAGAACTATGGGGAAAAGCCCTAACCCCATAGTTCTCCTTTAACTGCCCAAAGAAGCTCATGTACCTTTTCGGGTCGTTTGGCTTTTTCCTGCTGGTGTTTTTCTGCTCAGGTGTGAACCAGGGCCATTGAAAATCATGGGATTTCTTGCATTGGGCATTTAAAAGTGCTTTTCCAACTGCTCAAAAACTCCTAGGTGTGAACTAGGCCTAAGAATATAAATGTGACCATTGATACTATGGAGATAGTAGCGGTTACATGTATATGCTCATTCCCTCCAGCGTTCTCTTGAATTGCACCATTGTATCTAAGATTTTTATTTCCTGTGATCCTCAGCTTTATCTAGTGGCCATAATGAGGTATTTTACAAATTAACACTTTTCTGTGTGAATGAACTTATTAAAGTCCATTATAAAAGTCCCCAGCACTCGATGATGTGTGCAAGAAGTAAAGCACTTTTTATTGAACCGTCACATGCGTCATACAGCCAACGTTTCGGGGCCACGCAGGGTTCCTTCTTCTGGGCGACATAGTGACGATTCAATAAAAAGTGCTTTACTTCTTGCACATCTCATCGAGTCCTGGTGACTTCTATTATAGACTGTATGGTGACACGGCGCCATCCGTGTTGTCACTTCAAGCACCAACCTCTTATCCAAGGTCTGTACGCTGTATGGAGTGCAGGTGATTTCATATTAGCAATTGAACTTGTTAAAGAACATTCGACGAGAAGAGGAATTACACTTAGAACGTTTAATTTTGCCGCAATCTCACAACAGTACACAACACATTTACATGCAGTTTTGCTGGATAAATAAGCTAATTGATTTTTTTATAAATAGACCCCACAGTGATTCTCACCACAGCTGGTTGACTCACTTTAATCTTCTTATATTTGAATCTGCCTCCCTGGTTCCTCCTTTGCCTCCATTCCTCTTTGATGTCATCACTGGGCCTTTGTGATTCTCTATCCAACGCAGGCAGATCATGGCTTGTGGGAGGGGCTGGCAGGGTGCTGTACATAGCTTCCTGAAAACATCACAGCACCTTGCCTCAGTACTCCTCCCAAGAACCCTCAGTTCTAATGCAAGTCGTGGGCTGGCTCTTGGGAGGAGTTATGCAAATATCATAATGCCTCAATGGGTGGATGTCAGTCTGGAGGAGTGGGTGTTCCTAGGCAGACTACATTTGCATGCACAGTGTCCTAAGTAATGACCACATATGATGCCGAGCCTCTGTGATTGAAAGAAATGAAATCCAATGAATGAAAGGGGCGGGCCAGGGACAGCCAGGCTGGGAAGGGAAAGAGCTAGATTATTATGGACATCCTCCAGCCAGGAAGTGAGGCGGGCTCTATCTGACTTGCTGCAGCTTCTAATGCACATTGTGAGAAGCTCCCAGTGTGCAGAGGAATTAGAAGAAGCCATTACAGTCCAGGAGAGGAGCCGGTACAACTGTGCAAGACTGAAGGGGAGGGCGGAGGTCAGCTTTAAATAATGTGTTGTGTTTGATGTCTTATCTCTCTGTGTTGCAGAGAAATGTCTCCTCTGAGCTGCAGTCCCGATCCATCTCACGCAGGAAAGTGAAGGAGAAGGACAACATCCTGGGGTTTGAGGTCCATCGGTGTCTGCAATGGCAGAACTGGGAGCTCGGGAAGGAGTACACCAAACATCTCCTGCTGAAAAATGTCCGCCTGAAGACACAGAAGATGAAGTTCAGGTGAGGGTTTATTTAAATAGAAGTGAATAATCTCTGTTCCAAGGTCCTGGAGAACACTGAAAACAGGATTTTTTTGTTCAAGCCTATCTGAACACAAGAACAAAACTTTAATGTGCTGCAGCTTACTGGTCCCTAGATGTGGAGGCTGCATTAGTTTTCTATTTTCAGGCTTTCTTCCTTTATTATCACCTGGTGATCATGCCAGCAACACATTTCTTGACCTAGGGTGACAACATTTATTTACTATACTGTATCTATGGAGGAGCAGTGTTGTCACCCTAGGGCAGGAAGTGTTTTAAGAGAAGTTGATTGTTAGGGCTCACATGCACTTTGATTGAAAGAACGGGAATCCAATAAATGAAAGGGGCGGGCCAGGGACGGTCTGGCTAAGCAACAAAAAGGCTAAATGATGCTGGATGTCCTCCAGCCAGAAATGGGGCGGGCTCTGTCTGACGTGCTGAACTTCTAATGCCCATTGTAAGAAGCTCACATTATGCAGTGAAATCAGGGGAAGCAATTCCAGTCCAGGAGAGGAGCCGATACAAATGTGCAAGACTGAAGGGAAAGCTGGAGTTCAGCGTTGAAAGAATTTGCACATTGAGTCTATGTTCTTTTAGAGCTCAATGACTCAGAAGGTGTTTCTTTTTTTATCAAGTAAGTCATTTGATGGAAGAAGTTGACTGGTTGCTACTGGCAATAAAATCAGTTTTACATTCAGAGAGTTTCATTCAGGATCACTACTCTAATAATTCCAGACTTCAAAAGCCAATAACATTTTGTTTTTGTCATCTCACAGCCCTCCTGCCACCACCTTCTTCAGGACATTGTTCCCTCAGATGGTCACACTGAGTGCCGGGACTTCATTCACCCTCCCCATCACCTTCCGACCCCTGGAGAAGGTACTGTCTTCTGTATAGTACTGATATATACCATTGGAGAACCTTCCACTTAAAGGAAACTCTTCATGAAACAATTGGAGGGGCTGCCATTGCTGATCATTCCTTCAGAAAATGCTATTCGACTGGCCATCGTCATGATGCATTGGCTTTATTTTTTCTTGGGTCACTGACCTTAAATAAGTATGAAGATAAAGGATTCTGACACATTTATTTACACCAGGTATGTTCTGATATGTACAGATATTTATACCAGACACCACCAGACAACAAGCATTTTATAGAAGGAGGCGAGCAATGGCAGCTCCTGTATTATCCCCATTACAGAGAAAAATCACCAACAATTTGGGGACATGATCCATAGTCACATGTTCTGTGCTATGGTGCCATCTTGTGTTGGAAGGGAGAGAAGCATACCACGATTGCTGTGTATGTATGCATTGTGGAATTCCAGTGAATATTCTGCAGGTTTGTTCAGCCAGGAATTAGAATTTGTTCACATTTTCAGAATAAATGGACTGTATTGTAATTTGCACTTTTCCCGTACGGGATCTATATGGTTTAAAAGTACTTCTATAGTCAATGGATCACCCTCTTTAAAAACCACATTGCAGAAACAATACACATGCAAATAATAAACATGTATGCAGTACAGAAGTAATATGTTCTGGCATCACCCACTCCTCAAAGATTAGAGACGTAGAGTCCCAACTCCTTGATTTTCAGTAAAACTGTTAACGTTAGTTCAGAAATTTAGGTGATAAAATGAAATTCAACATAAATAATTGAAAGAATATGCAAAACTAAAACCTTTTTTTGTTGTTTTAGTTTTGGTTAGAGTATGAAAGGGTTTGAACCCCTTTGAGGTTTCTTTTCGCTGTCTGGGTCCCCACTGGGCAGATTTAGCCTCTATTTGTCCTGGTGACCATTGCCCCCGATGCTGGAAGTGATGGGAAGTCACAAATTTTGGGTTGTCACCAGAACAGAAGGTGAGGGGAAATCTGACAATGGAGACACATGTTCCATTGGGGTTCCCGCACTTTGCAGAGATTTCCCAGCAGACAAAAAACACAAGATGAAAGCATACAAACTGACCACGCGACCACAATAGATCTGCTTCCATGGTTAGCATGCTCAGACAACTACAGGAAACCAAGGTACCTGGCAGGACCATCAGGTGTCTAGAGTGTCTTTAATTTATTCTATAAAGTAAAGCAAACATTATGTGGATTATAAGGGGAAAAGCAATTTAGTCCCAAAGTCATTAAGGTTTACATATACAGTACTTTAATATTCTGAACTTCTGTTTTACAGCGTGATCATGAAGATTCAATCACTTTTGAAACAGATGACGGCATCTTTTCTGTGTCCTTACAAGCTGCACTTCCACGCCACACTCTCACATTTCCCGAGGAGCTGACCTTGCCTATGTGTGCCGTGTTTAACTCATCAGAGGCCATGTTTATCCTGCAGAGCACATGGTAAGTGTTGTCATTCTAAACAGATCACTGCCTATAAATCACTGATCTAAATGTACAAATAAATGGAAGTTGTAAAAAAAATGTTCGTTTTTAAAGTGGGCCCTTCAGGTTTGTATATGTTACAAGCTCAGGAACTTCTGTTTGGAGTGTTCCCAGGTTCTGAGGTATGGTCACCAAAAGGTGTTGATCTTTGTTGTTACTAGTGTTGGGCCGGTAGGCATGGCCTCATCTGTGGTGCAGTTTAAGGAGTGCCTTATCTTTATTAGAAGTATTTCAAGTAGATCCCATTGCACTCCTGACCTGATATAAGCCAAGATAATGGGTGGGTGCTGAGATGACAGTGTATGTCTCTGCAGATCAGTATCACGCAGGGGCGGATCTACCGCCGGTGCGGCCGCCCCGGGGCCTGAGCTCAAAGGGGGCCCAGTATCCAATATAACACAGCCCCGGGGCAGAGATGGGGGGGCCGCCGGTGTCCGGCCGTCGAATACCATCAGATCAGTATCCGGTGGGCCCCCCCATCTTTGCGCAGGGAGTGTCCGATGATCACATTGGTGTCCGGCAGCCGGGGGGCCCCCTCATCTCTGTGCCAGGAGTGTCAGATGATACGACATTCCCGACGCAGAGATAAGGGGCCCTAACGAGCGCCGGATACTGAGGAGGGAGCCGAGAATAAAAAAAGCCGGCAGGCACTTCAGGGGGCAGCCCTGGGCCTCGGCCGTGAGGACCCAGCAAACAGCCGCCTGAGTACGCGGGCGCGCTGTCTGAGATGGACACACACACACACTGGGGTGGTTTTCTGCAGCCACCCCCACCAGAAAAAAGCCAGAAGAGGTGAAGGTAAGTTATTAAATAAAATATTATTATTTTTTTAGCCCAATTGATGGCATTGCTGTATAAAGTACTGCTGGTATTTGTAGTGCTAAATAGCAGGTCCCATTCTGCATTGCAGCAATGCATAATGGCACCCTTTATAGAGGACTACAAATCTCAGCAGTACTTTATACAGCAATGCTATTTTTCCATCTTTTTTTTGTGTGTGGTTGCTACAGGGGATGTGGGTTGGGGGGTTGCACCAGGGCCCTTTGTTCCCCAGGTCCGCCACTGGTATCACGTAGAAGAAAAGTCAGTCGCACTACAATGAGAATTTCAGTCAATGTTCTTTATTGACAAAAGAATTGTCACATCGTATAGCAACGTTTCGGAACTGTATAGGTCCCTTCTTCAGGCAAACAAAAAAGACACTTGGTTTGCTTGAAGAAAGGACCTATACGGTTCCGAAACGTTGCTATACGATGTGACAATTCTTTTGTCAATAAAGAACATTGACTGAAATTCTCATTGGAGTGCGAGTGACTTGTCTTTATCAGAGACACACACAAAGAAGCTTGGGTCTCGCTATGTGATATTTGTGGTTCCCCACATTTGCCCAGTATTTAACCAATGGCAAGGATACTATAGACTGAAGCAATCCAAGAACGTAGGTAAAAGGCAAGGTGCCAGAACCAGAAGGGCGAAGCCAAAACTTAGGAAAAGGGACAGAAGCCTAGGAGCCTGAAATCAAACACAAGATTCACAAAATGCAGGGGCTGGTGTGCAGGAAACACAACTCAATTCACCTGTAATCCCTCATGAGAGGAATCTTTATTTGCTTTGATAAAACCAGATACAAATGAGGAGAAGGCAGATGCACTGAATGAGAGACGGGTGCTGGCTAATAGGCAGAGTTGGGGCATAGCCCAGGGGTAGGGAAAAGAGTCAGCCACTTTGGCACTTCAGCAGGAGGGGGGGCACAAAAAGGGTAGGACCTGCAACTTATGTTGCCGCAGTAGTCTGCACCTCATGTGGGTGGGTGAAAAGGGCGCACATTGGCCTTTTCACCCTGGGTGCTAAAGGACCTTGTCCCGGCATGGCTAATAGATAACAGAAACAGTCCATGAAAAGATACAGAATGAAGCTATTCTGCCATAATGGAGAAAATGCACACAGGTCACAGCTAGAGCCCTTACAAACTGGACACGCGTTTGGAATAAATAATTCTCTATACTTAGGCTGGATCTGTGCTATAAATCAAGTGCTATGCATTGTTGAATGGGTAACTGGTATCAAAATAAGGCCACGGGCTGTCTTTCCAGATAGCAACCAGTACTTGTGCAACCCTGTCATATCACCATTGCACTCTTCTTAATTAATTACTACTATCAATTAATGTAAAAAAAGAAAAAAAACATCTTGCTTGCCAATGCTTCTTTATAGAAGTTACTCAGAGCAGAGCTGGGCTTCATTAAAGCTTTACTAAACCCAAGAACAAATTTAATATAGTGCAACTTACTATTCCTTAGATGCGGTGGCATCTGTTTTAGTGCATTAGTTTTCTTATTTTAAGTCTAAAAACATGCCCTGTAGCCCTGTCTAAAAAATTTGTCAGGACTGCAAGAACCATGAAAGGTAGGAAGAAAGGTAATTAAATACACCAAGAAAAGAACTACTGTAGAGCAAATATGATTTAAGCAGAAACTTCCTGTACCTGTTGTGCATGAACTCTAAAGGATGAGCCATTATTTTTATAACTTGCTTTGACAGAACAAGTAAGTAATACATCATCTGTGGTATTCATACCGTGTTTCCCCGAAAATAAGACACTGTCTTATATTTTTTTGGCTCAAAAAAAACACACTAGGTCTTATTTTCGGGGTAGGTCTTATTTTTTTTATTTTTTTTAATGTACAACAATGTACAATTATTCATGTAGAAAAGTCTACATGTATTCATGTACATAAATATGGTGATCAGGGCAATCAGGGGTGCCGTACCTTTCCATGAGCAATTTGGTAACCAATCGCTGGCCAGAATGAGCGAACCGCACTTTTACTATCGATTCCTCACAGGCGGAGTGCATTTGGATAACTCCGCCTGTGACAGGAGCCGGCGCTATAGAGGAGGTATCGGCTTATGCGGCTCCGCTCCCTCCACTGCCGCTGGCTTCGTTGGCACCACTGATTCTCTCCCGCGGCTCTTCATGTTCCCCCTTTATGCCACCACTGAACCGGGAATAGTCACAACTAGGTCTTATTTTCGGGGTAGGTCTTATATTTTAGCAATTCCCAAAAATAGTACTAAGTCTTATTTTCGGGGAAACAGGGTAGCAGTTATGACAGTATTATTTTGTGTCTTCTAGTGACTTGCAGATGCAGTTCCGATGGGACGTCCCAGAACCTTTCCTCATCATCCCACAAAGTGGCGAGCTGGACCCCAGATGTCAGATCTGCACCAAGGTCTTATTCCAGCCGCAGATTGCGCTTGTACACAGTGTGGTCGCCACATGTCACTTTGGCCTGAATGAGGAATATACAAGAAGCATACAGCTGACTGCAATCTGTAAGGAAGCATCTCTTATTAAACTAATAGCCAACTGTGTCATTTACTGCATGAATTATGAAAATTAAATATGACACTTTTTAAACCTTGACCGCACTATTCAGATAATTCCAATACTACAGACTTTATTAAAATTCACAACAAATCCAGTATAACAGCGTGTATAAAACAGCAAATACCAGCACCGTTACACTGGATTTGCTGTGAATTTCAATAAAGTCTGTAGTATTGGAATTCTCTGGATAGTGCCGTCTGTTCGTATACTACTACATTCCAAGGTGGAGACGCACCTATTAGACCAGCACCTGGGGAGTCCCGATGGTGGCTAAGGAATTGGAGTGTTGAGATTTCCTTTGGCTCTACAATTTTTAAACCTTGTTGTCATAATTGCATAGGTAGGAAACTAGGCATGTGCTCTCAATGGCCAGAAAAATAGAAACAGCATTACCACCTTTGGTATGGAAACAACTTCCAAACATCCTGGCAATGATGTCTGTGGCATCCTGATGTTAAAGCAAACTGGAAGTATTAAAAAAAATATAGCAAATTAGGATTTTCTGCAGGTAGGAGCCAATTACATTTTAGCACATACTTTTTTGGTCCAGGTTCTCTCCCTACATCATTTTACTGAGCTCCAGCTGTCTCTACTTCCTCATAATGCAGAATAAGCACTCTTCCACACACTTTCCCATCACAGTCAGCAGGCCCAGGCATTGCCATGTTGGCTGCAGTAGGTACCGACTTTTGAATACGCAAATTCTGACTTTGAGAATGTCAGTATTTGCATAACCACCTCAGGGGGGCTGCAGGAGACACTGGTCAGGTATAACTTAAGCACCGAATGCGTATGCTTCAGCTATCAGCCATTTTATTATAGTTGTTTTTTCCCTCATAGCACAGTAAAGCCTTCTTAGAACAGAAGGTATTCACATACCGTATCTCATTCCATCACATGCCCCAAAAATAAGAGGATTAATTCCATTTCAGGACAGTGGGAGAACGCATGCAAATCCTTTCTTTATGCCCCATCAGTCAGATGCACACCCAGAACCACAAATGTATAGTGCACATACAGCCTAATATTGCTTATGGTGTCTAGTTTGACCTATCCAAATGGCAAGGAAGAAGGAGTGGCAACTATTGCTGCTGGTTGATTTCTCTTTTTCTGGCCACTGTGTTTATACAATATATTAACGCTTTTTGATGGATATGCTTGATCATATTCACCAATATACCTAGACTACTGTTTCTCTTTAGAAATTGCACATAGCTTTCCTCTGCCGTAGCAAACATAAAATGAACAGGATTGCAAATATTGTGCTATTTTTTCATTAAAATTACAGACATGAATTTGTTAATAAACTAATAATAGTTTATTTGTGCAGCCAAGTACCCCCATCTCTTGGTATCTGTTCCCGGAGAAACATGTGAGGATACCTTAGAAGTGGGACCAGTTCTGCAGTTTGGATCCGTTGGAGTGGACATGGTGTCTGAGAAAAATATTGAAATCTGCAACCCCTCAGTGGTATGTAATCATGTCTGTCTTGTTCTATCTGCTTAAAAGCTGAATTACGGGATAAAGGAATATAGACTAAACACAAGAGGCGTGTATTCCTATTGGAATTCTAGTGTGCTTTGTATATTTCTTTTAGATCAGTTCAGTAACTCAATGTGAAGCTTGTGCAGAGACTCCTGTAATAAAGACCAGTGACTGCTGCTCTGGTCTTGTCAACCCCTACCTTGATCCTCCCTATTGGGATGCTGCCGGTGACTTTTAAAGACCAGTAAAGAGGCTTAGAAGGCTGGTGGGGGCAAATTTGAGCTTAGTTTTTACAGAAATACAAATACATTTATTATATGTATTCCTTAAAGGGTTATTAAACCCTCACATTTTTTTGCATATATCTACTGCTAGCAAGCAGTAGATATATGCAAAAACTTAAAAAAAACTTTTTGAAACAGGTTTAAACCTATCTGTGGCTTTGCCGCGTGCTCCCGTCTGAACATCTGAAGAGTCTCGGGTGGCCGCAAAGGATCTTGGAGCGGGCGCATGCGCACTTCAGGTGTTCGGCCGGGAGATGAGGAGAGACACAAGGCAAGTCTATGGAGCAGCGTGCACCCGCACAGACTCCGTGGGATATCAGAGAAGAGGAGGACAGAGGAATCAGCGCTGGATCAGAGACCCGCACCAGCACTGGATCAGGGACCCGCACCAGCCCTGGATCAGAGACCCGCACCAAGGCTGGATCAGAGACCCGCACCAGCGCTTGATCAGAGACCCGCACCAGCGCTGGAGGGACAGCTGAAAGTAAGGAAGACGATGATCTGATTAAGAGGCATCCTTTAAGGTTAATCCTTACACTAACATTGGTGGGAGGGGGAAAAAATATCCTTTAATGTCACTTTAAAATCATTAAAGACCAACTCTGAGCATTTTTTTAAATTTTAATTGACCCCAAGCAGATATTAGAAATAAAAACATAGCTATGGCTGCAAAACTCAATACATTAATGCAGCATGGACCCCCGCAGTACTTATTTTTCAGCACATAATGTTCTAAGTCTTCCAGGTTTAAAGCTGCCCAGCATTGCGCAACCTTAAAGATTCGAAGCTGGCCATACACCTATAGATTATCTGCAGATTTTCTATGGTAAGATGGAAAAGTGCAACAGAGTCTTCCATCTACGATAAACTGTGTGGATGGAGGAATCTCCCGCTGGGCCAAGCTTCAGTATCTTGCTAGTCAAAATATCTGAACAATGCCTGCATCCAGATTGTTCAGGTATTTTGAGAGCAAGTGGGGCTAATTAGCAAGATACAGAAGCTTGGCCCAGTGGGAGATTTCTCCATCCACACAGTTTAGCGTAGACGGAGGAATCTGATGCACTTTTTCTATCTGACCATAGAAAATCTGCAGATAATCTATAGGTGTATGGCCAGCTTAAGGAAATACTGCGAGTGCAGGTCGTCATGACCCCCTCCCTTGTGGAGATTTCAACATGGTGCTCTTCATTAGCTCTATAATGATGCTATTATGATGCCATTCTATTTCACACAGGTGGATGCTGCTTTCCATATTGAGCAGGAGAAGAGGCCAGGCCAAGTGGACTGTCATTTTTCTTGTGGCGTTTCAGGTGGTATAGTACCAGCCCAGGGCAAGCTGAGAGTTCCCCTGAAGTTTAGTCCACGTACAGTGGGCATTGAGAGCGTGGACTATTTCCAGGTCATTCCAGCTGGAAATATCACCAAGTCAGTGGTAAAGGTTTCTGGGATTTGTAAAGGTATGACATTTCCTTAACATACTTCTTAATTCTCACTTCTTAGTGACACATTCAATAACAACAGATACTGAATTCCTAGCAGAATTGGTCTATACTTTGCAGAAGAGCGCTGAAGGGAATATCCCCAAATAGTACTGAAGGTCACAAAATTTCAGTGATAGACCAACACAAATACCCTATAAGATCCTTTTCTGTTCCAGCATAACTGCACCCCCGTGCACAAGGCCAGCTCCATAAAAACATGGTTTGTTGAGTTTGGTGTGAAGGAACTCAAGTACAAAATGGAAAATCCATTTTGTACTGAGTGGCAGCGCCATCCGTAGTCACTGCGAGCAACCCCCCCCATCCAATTTGTTTGAGTGCGATAAGGTATCTTTTTCGTTTGTTTGAGGAACTCAAGTAGTCTGCACAGAGCCCTGACTTCAACCTTACCGAACACCCTCGGGATGAATTGGAACACCGATTCCGAGCCAAGTCTTCTCATCTAACATCAGTGCTTGACCTCACAAATTGTCTCTTGACTTAATGGGCAAACATTCCCACATGCACATGCTGAAATCTTGTGGAAAGCCTTCCCTGGATGTTATGGCTGCAAAAGGAGGCAACGCCATATTAAAGGAGAACTATGAGGTGAGTGATTTTCACTCAGCCTCATAGTTCGAGCCGACGTGTGACAATTAAACTGTCACACGTCGGCTTAATAGATCGGGAAGTGAGCAAACACATACCTTCGCTCGCTCACTTCTCGATCATATCCCTGCAGAGAGCTGTGACTGTCACTCACGGCTCCATGCAGGGATTCCCCCCTCCCCGCTCCGATCCTGCAGCGCTGACTGACAGAACGGATGGGGGCGGGTACAGCTGGCTCTGCCTCTAGATAGGCAGAGCCAGCTGTCAATAAACACAGCTGGGTGGATCTCGACAGTAATATCGGCATCCATCCTGGCTGCGGCGGTCTCAGTATACAGCTACAGTATAGTGAGCTTTGGGTCACCAGAGGATGCTAGTTTGTGTCCCCCCTGTGACCCTTAGGAGAACTATGGGGAAAAACACTTAACCCATAGTTCTCCTTTAATGCCCATGGTTTTAAAATTGGATGTCCAAGAAGCTGCTATAGGTGTGATGGTCACAGGGAATAGTCATGCTGGAACAGGGTTGGAAGGACAAAATTGTCTAAAATCTCTTTGTATGCTATAGCGTTAACAATACCCTTCACTGGACATACCTAAACTCAGTCAATTGGAGGGATGCTCACATACATTTAGCCATATAGTGTAACTGTACAGACACTGCAGCACTTAGAACACTACATTATAACTCAACTTTTAGAATACTATGTAAATGTTTTATATTTATGTTTTTTTAATCACAAAACATAAAGTACAAAAGTGCTTATGTAGTGAAAGCCAATCCTCCTAAAAACAATATCTTCATTTTATTATATGGCGATTGTTTTATATTACAGTTTAGTTCTCCAATAATCCCCTTTGTGCTCTTCCAGGACCCAATGTGTCTCTCCACACATCAGTTCTAAATTTTGGTTTGGTTAATTTGGGGGAGGAGATCCTGCGCACCCTGGAAATGACCAATTCCTCAGATGTTCCGGCACTCTTTCAGTTCGATATCAATACCAGCGAAAGCGTTTTTTCCTTTGACCGGACATATGGAACGCTGGGCCCTGGAGAGACTCGAAGCGTGAAGATCACCTTCTCTCCAATTCACCCAATTCCTCATAATCGGCGAGTCACCTGCCTCCTCCACCATCAGGTCAGACACCTGTAATGGGTAGATGTGGCTAGAAAATTAAAATGGAACTATAATGTTACTGGGTCAAGTTTTATGTTAGTTGTTTTTTATGTTATCATTTTTTAAATGTTGTTTTACATTATATAGGAAAAGGAATCGCCAGCACTCAGTAGAATAATCCAACATGTCTATTTATTGGACATAGACGTCACACAATCACAAGAGCCAACGTTTCGAGACCACGCAAGGTCTCTTCATCAGGGCGTAAAGAGTGAAGAGGGTCACTCTTTATGCCCTGATAAAGAGACCCTGCGTGGTCTCGAAACGTTGGCTCTTGTGATTGTTTATAGGCCCTTTAAGGCTGAACTCCAGGTAGATATAAAACACACTGATAACTGCAGCTCTGTATTCATTAATACATCCCATTCACAATTCACAGTCTGGGGAAGGAACAAGACCTGTAAATGGTACTGAACTGCAGGAGGGAATGCTTAGGTTTCCTCCTGTGCCAGACAGGGCTGTGCTGTATGACAAAACTTTAAAAATCTCAGGACTGGATGGACAGAAATACAACTCCTTTGGCAAGTAAAACCTTAAATTAATTTCTTCTGTGTATTTATCTGGTTGGATGATCAGTGAAACGTCTTCAAGAAAAATACAGCAAGTCCAGTTGCCTTGACTTTTTTTTTACAGATATACCATGACCCGGATGAATGAGAACCTTCACAGACATATTCTGTGTATTTAGTTGTTTGCCTGTAGTTATGCTTTAAAGTAAACCTGTTGTAGTTGAAGACTACCATTGCTCACCTCCTACAAATGCTAGTTACGTGGCTGTAATGCTGACTCTGGCTCTAATACTTTTTCAGCTAGTTACCCAGATCGGGTTGCGGTTGCACTAACAACTGTAAATTTCAGGAGATTAGACCTGAAAGACATATAACCTAGTTCACTAGATAACTATGTAACATGTTCTTGTGTTCGAGGATCCTTTGTTTGTGGACTTGATTGGCAGTTGTCACTCGGACATGGACAAGCCGGCCGTTGTGCTTCCTAAGCACATGTCCCTTTACAGAACAAACATGGCTCGGGGGCTGACAATCTACCCGCCAGATATCCTGGATGCCATGATAGAGGAAAAGAAGATAAACACAGACACTGAGGGGGCTCTGGTTCTTCAGGAACAGGTATGGATCCTTATGAGATCACATATCCGTTGATGACTTCCTTTCTTTTCTGTGCTTTACATGTGTTCCTTTTTCTGAAGCGTGTGTAATTTTTGCATGTAAACCGTAATTAAAATTGCCTGACTTGTTTCATCAATGACCCCTATGTTGTTAGCTGATATTAGCAGTGACTTCTTAAAGCAGAAGTTAAAGGAGAATTATGAGGCGAGTGATTTTCACTCAGCCTCATAATCTGAGCCGACCTGTGACAATGAAACTGTCACAGGTCTGCTCAGTAGATTGGGAAGTGAGCGAACACATCCCGGCGTTCGCTCACTTCTCGATCTATCCGTGCAGAGAGCCATGACTGTCACGGCTCCCTGCAGGGATTCCCCCCCTCCCCTGTCCGATCCTCCAGCGGTGACTGGTGGAACGGACGGGGGAGGGGGCAGGTACAGCTGGCTCTGCCTCTAGATAGGCAGAGCCAGCTGTCACTCACGCATCTGGGTGGATCCAGACAGAATTGTCGGGATCCGTTCCGGCTGCGGCGTCTCAGTATACCGCGAGCTGTAGTTTGCGGTATACTGAGCTTTGGGTGACGCGAGGACGCTAGTTTGTGTCCTCCCGTTACCCTAAGGAGAACTATGGGGAAAAGCCCTGACCCCATAGTTCTCCTTTAGGTCTTTTTTTTTTCTAAAGGAAAAGTGCATTTTAAGACAAGGTGCTCTTACCCTTTAGGCCCCTTTAAGCTGATATAACCACGGCACAGATGCATACTTCTTTCCCGGGCCCGACCTCAGTTGTTTGGTGGCATCCTGCGGTGGACGTCTCCTTCTCCTGGCTGTAACTGCGTAACAAACCCCCATTGATTACTATGGGGCTCGACTCCTAGCTGGTAGATGGAGGTAGACAATAATAACAACACATTTTTGGTTATTTTCAGATTGACGCCACTCCTGAGAAACACCACCTTCAGGACACTGCATCTGAATATTTTAACGATGACTTCAATCAGGAGGATTCTACATTGTTATCACATATTACAGCCAACACCAGAGACTTTGATTTTGGCCAGTGTGTGGGTCACACAAAAGAAACGCTACCAGAATCTCTTCCTCTGTCCTTGACCAATCACACTAAGGGGAAAGTGACTGTTATGTGGACCTGCAAACCTCACAGTCCATTTCGGGTCACCCCAGAGGTCACCGATATCCCACCTCTGAAATCCACTTCATTCCGTGTGGTCTTCCAACCCTCACAGATGAATACTTTGTATGAGGCAGAACTGGAGGGCTTCATCTTTTACAAGGTGAGCTGACTTGGGAAGAGAGAATAAGAAAAAATCAAATGATAGCAAAGAAAAAAACTCCCCACATTTTTAAACTGATAAAAAGTAAAAATATTTTTTTTTTCTTAAATAGACATGTGCTTTAGATCAGTGGTTCTCAACCCGTGTAACCTCAGGACCCACATTTGACCTTGATCATTAAGTCATGACCCAAGTCGCACAGCACAGGAACGCACGGCATTGCGATACCGCAAGTTCCGGTGCGGGCGATCAAACTGTAGGTGGGAGGTGAGTTTGGGGTGCCATTCAAATAAATGGCAATTCAATATCTCCCACACCAGAATTTGTGGTAGGTATGATTTTGCGTGGTACAGTGCGTTGATCGCACGGGACTGTGCGATTAACGCACTGTACTAGTGTAAACGGGCCCTCAAAAACACTGACAACCACAATTTCACACTCAGCCATACACACACACACACACAGATCCACCCAGTATCTCTATGTTACGAGAACTTGAGTGGATCCTCATCCTGGGGTCCAGTGTGAGCTGCTGTGCTGTGATGGAGCTCCATCCATATGTGCATTGCTGATACAGCTGCCTTGCGTGCCCTGTAGAGGTGCCGGGAACCAGAATGTGACGTCACTCTAGTCCAGGCACTTCTACAGGACACACAAGGGAGGTGTAAGCAATGTGTGTATGGATGGAGCTCCCTCGTGGCCATAGCCCCATCCCATCCCACCTCAAGCTGACACTCGGCGCTAGGCAGCATATTTTGAATGGCTGCTTGGGTGTGAGAACTGACAGTGCTGCGCTAGGGGAAAGTTGCGGAGCCTCTCACCTAGAAAAGTGGAAGGCATGCAGTGAACGCCTGAACAGAGGGCCACGACCCACCAGTTGAGAACCAAGGCTTTAATGAATAGGGAAAATATGTAAACAACTACTACTTGTTCCCTTTAACTGTGAGGGCACCATCAGCATTTATATCTTCAGAATTGATCTTCATCCACAGGTTCTGCGAGATTATCGTAATGTGAAAGATGCCACTGTCTGTCCCCCTTGGTGCATTACCCTGCGGACAAGAGGCCACACATTTCAGTTAGGACAGGGTCACTTTGTACCCAGCTGTGTTCTGGATTCACCTCACATGGTAAGAGCTTTAGGAATCTCTTTTACTAAAAAGTTATAGTGTGTTATTACTACATCTACCCTTATGGATGTTATATACCAGGTGTCAACAACCATTCTCCATATTAAGAGTTATATTACAAGCATTCAACAACCAGCATGCCAGTGAACAATAGCAATCCATAGACCCCAGTTCCTGCACCTTCAGACCTCAGATCAACCCCAGTTCCTGCACCTTCAGACCTCAGATAACTCCCGTTCCTGCACTTTCACGCCTCAGATCAGCCCCAATACCTGCACCTTTAGATCTTAGATCAACCCCAGTTCCTGCACCTTCAGACCTCACATCATCCCCAATTCCTGCACATTCAGATCTCAGATTAGCCTCTATCCCTGCACCTTCATATCTCAGATCAGCCCCAATTCCTGCACTTTCACGTCTCAGATTAGCTCCTATCCCTGCACCTTCAGATCTCAGATCAGCCCCAATTCCTGCACCTTCAGACCTCAGATCAACCCCAGTTCCTGCACCTTCAGACCTCAGATTAATCCCCGTTCCTGCACTTTCACGCCTCAGATCAGCCCCTATACCTGCACCTTCAAATCTCAGATCAGCCCCGATTCCTGCACCTTCAGAAAAAAAAGACTAATAATATAAAACTGGTGCCATCCATTTTAAATCTACCATCTTTATCTATACCAGTGGTCAGCAGCCTTTTCCACATTATGGTCACTTTACAAGCATTAGACAACCAGCGTGCCAGCTAACAAAAGCTTGCTGTAGATCTCAGATCAGCCCCAGTTCCTGCACCTTTAAGATTCAGATCAGCCCCTGTTCCTGCACTTTCAGGACTCAGATCATCCCTAATTCTTTTACCTTCAGACCTCAAATCAGCCTAATTTCTGTACCTTTCCACCTCAGATCATCCCCAATTCCTGCACCCTCAGATCAGCTCCAGTTCCAGCACCTTCATACCTCAGATTAACCCCTATCCCTGCACCTTAAGGCCATAAATCAGCCACAATTCCTGCACCTTCAGGCTACAGCTCAGCTCCAATTCCTGCACTTTCAGACCTCAGATCAGCCCCAATTCCTGCACCATCAGAGATGCAGGGGCTCTACATTCATACCTCCTATAGCTTGTGGCTCTACTCAGAGGAGAAAGAGGGTAGACAGACGGCCTTCTTTTCGTAATGTTGTCAGCAGTCCCATATGGGCAAATGCTGGTGCTGGACAATATGGGCAGTCCCATATGGGCAAATGCTATTGTGCTATCAATTACAGCCTGGAGTTGCCTAATTCTGAGATATATATATATATATATATATATATATACTAATACATTTGTATACATATGTTATATACACTAGTACAGTATGTTATATGTATGTCATATGAACTGCTTCAGTATGTTATGTACAATACTACAATAAATACATCTTATATGCTGTAGGTTTTTCCGCCAGTGAGACAAGATATGCACACATATCGCAGTTTGCTGCTACAGAACACTGGCTCTACGATAATGACTTATGCCATAGACCAGATGAGCTGCCTGAATGTCCAGGTAAAGCCAGCCTCCGGTCACCTGGCACCTGGCTCTCATCAAATACTGCTGGTGAGGACCAGCCCTCATGAAACTGGATTGACAAGGAACACTCTGCCTCTGCAGCTCAATTACAGTTCTGATTTCTCCCAGGTAGGTATCATTTTCTGTCAGGTAGAGGCAAGCTTTTAGTAGTCCTGTCCTCACCACATCAAATATACCAATGGGGTTAGCCATACAGAGGCAGGATGAATTTCCATTTTCGCAGTAATGCTGGTGATTTCTCATTATTAGCTCAGCAATCCATATACTTTGATGGCAAATAATTTATTACAATTTGCAGTAGAATATAGCTGGGAAAGAGGGATGGCAGTCTTTAGAATGGATATGGAACAAAGAAGCAGATCACTAGCACTCAGGAGTAAAGATGAATATGTCCTTTTTTTATTGGACACAGACATCACAGTGATCAGAAAATCCTAGGTTTCAGGGCCGTCTTTCTGCCTTGAGGAAGGGACCCTGCGTGGCCCCGAAACGTCGGCTTTTCTGATCACTGTGACGTCTTTGTCCAATAAAAAAAGGACATATTCATCTTTACTCCTGAGTGCTGGTGATCTGCTTCTTTGTTCTGTGTTTGCACGGCGCCATCCGTGGTTATCACTACGAGCACCATCTTTCTTGTTGGCCGGGACTGCTGCGAGGTGTGCGGAGGGCTCCCCCATCGATCAACATCTGTAGAATGGATATGTTCTCTGTGTCAGACTGCTTCAGGCACTCAACTAGCAGCAAAGTTAAAGGCCACTATGAGGAGTCTCAAAGCGCTCTGTAACTCAAACTGCAGCCAGGTCTGGATTTTACCATAAAGAACAGTTGGCCTGTCCCTATAGGTGGCAAAATGAAAGAGACACTTTTCCCTGTAAAATTGACTATTTGTTTTACAGAAATAAAGTTAAATATTAGAAGCATATTGTCACAGTGGTAGGCAGGTTGGGACCAATAAAACAGGGACATTTTCTGTGTGAGACGTTGTGCTATCAGACCGAGTGTTGGTTCGGATGCTAAATGTTTTGTACCTACAGACTTAAAGCTTAAGTTTAATCTTCTTATATTTTGTCTACCTAGGTTCCTTCTTTCCCCCGTCATCAACATGCTAATACAAATTTTAAATAAAACGTTTCCTTTTCAATACATACCTTTTTTTTAGATCAAGGGACATCATCAATGGCCCTCTGTGCATAATTTTGCAATGCAGGCAGATCGTGACTAGTGGGAGGAGCCAGCAGGTTTCTGTACATGATACAAACAGTGACCTGAGTCATGGGAGGAGTTATGCAAATAATAGAATAGCCTGATTGGTACATGGCAGTCAGGCGGAGTAGGTGTTCTTAAAGGTGAACTATGGGGTCAGGGCTTTTCCCCATAGTTCTCCTAAGGGTAACGGGAGGACACAAACCAGCATCCTCCCGTCACCCTAAGCTCAGTATATAGAGAGCTGCAGCTCGCGGTATACTGAGACGCCGCAGTTGAAACGGATCCCGACAATTATGTCGGAATCCGCCCAGCTGCGTGAGTGACAGCTGTCTCTGCCTATCTAGAGGCAGTGCCAGCTGTACCCGCCCCCTCCCCCGTCCTTGTCCGCCAGTCAGCGCTGGAGGAGTGGGGAGGGGGGAATCCAGTCCCTCCCCGTTCACAGCTCTCTGCCGTGACAGGATCGAGAAGTGAGCGAACGCCGATATCATGCAACATTAGATTATGGGGGGAATTTATCAAAACTGAAGCAGACAGAACCTGGAGCAGTTGCCCATGGCAACCAATCAGCATCTCTCTTCAGTTTGCTGAGGTAAGATTTGCAAATGAGACAGAGAACTTGATTGGCTGCAGTACAAATCTGCTCCAGTTTTTATAAATTCCCCCCCTATGACTTCAACTTTTGCAATAACAACAGCAAAATACAGCTGGTGACAAAAGTTGCAATCCCGGTATGAATGGCTGTTGTCATCTACATGTGCATAGGGCGGACTGATTTCTGATGACAGTCTTTCTGATTGTATTCTTTCTGTCTGGAAGGACATTGTCCTGTTTTGTAGAGCGGAAACCCCCCAGCTCTGCCTAGAAAAGAAGGGAAGACTTTACTTTAAACCGACCTATGTGGGTACCCAGTCTGAGTGCTCCTACTCCCTGAAGAACTGCTGCAGAGTCCCGCTGCACTTTGAGTGGACGATCCAACAGACCGACCGATCTTATTTCTCAGTCAGTCCTTGCAAGGGGATTATCAGACCGAATGAGACCTTGGTAAGACACCATGTCATAAAGCACTTTAGTATGCATACCATCTCTTAAAGCGGACCTTTACCCATGTCTTTAAAATAACAACAAACACAGCTTTAGAAATGTTCAGTAATGACAATCTACACACACATACTTCTACATAACTGCAGGCTTTGTATTCTTTGCATATCTTATTTCTCTTTTCTTCCCCGGTCTTCTGACAGTGGCCATGTTTACTAAGGCCAGATTACTAGCTCTCCTTTTACTTCCTGAAACTCTGGCACATGTGACTAGACATGTGACTATGACATGTGACCATGCACATCATCTCTGGGGAGGAAAATGCTTTTCCCTGAGATCTCCTGAGATTACAGATGAGATTCCCCTGCGATGCTCTGCTGATGACAAGGCAATCCCAGGGTGCATTGCTTTGCCAAACTAAAGTCATTTTGCCCTTTCAAAGCAGGAAGTGAATGGTCTTCAAGTGTAAGTATTTCACAAGCACAGCATTTTACACCTGACATGTCTATGTGATTATTAATCATCATACATAGAGGGATGCATTGGTAGAATTAGATTTTTGACTGCAAAGGTCCGCTTTAAGATACTGTCATACATTATTTTGGATACTGTATATAACTCATTCTGCTATCATTGGTGTAGTTTTCCTATATAAGCACTAGGGATGCACCGATATATCGGCCGCTGAAACATATCGGCCGAAAATGGCACTTTTGGCTAAATGCCGAAAGTGCCATTTTCCTGCCGATACATCGGCGCATCCGTTTTTTCTTTCCTCCCCGCTGGGCGCTGCTCTGTATCCCAGCGGTGAGGAGAGAAAGTGTGACAGCTGGCCGAGCGCTGTGGGAGGAGAGCACTGTGAGCGGCCAGCGTCTCTCCTTCCACACCGATCAGCCTCCTATTACAGTCCGGCAGAGCGGTGTGTGGGCGCAGACAGCGCTGCCACTGAGCTGAGCTCTCCTCCCTGCACTGCTCGCTCAGCCTCCTGTGACAGCAAGTCAGAAAGGAGAGCGGGTACAAGCAGTCAGTGATCGCTGAGTGTTTGGAGATAATTGAGGAAAGAGTATGGTTACTATATCCTCAATTATGAATAAATGGGAAGTGGTCTACATCCCCTCCTGTTCATTCATGATTGTGCTTATAGTAAACATACTATGTTATCAAGTTATGAATGATCAGGAACACTCAGTATAGAGGATTCCTGTTCATTGATAACAGGGGATACAGAAAAAGAGATGGAGGACTCTGTGTCCTCAATCTCTTTTTCTATTTTAAAAGGGAAATATCAGGGGTCTGTTTAGACCCCTAATATTTCCCCTAAGCCGCTAAAAGTATGATTACAGATGAGATTCCCCTGCGATGCTCTGCTGATGACAAGGCAATCCCAGGGTGCATTGCTTTGCCAAACTAAAGTCATTTTGCCCTTTCAAAGCAGGAAGTGAATGGTCTTCAAGTGTAAGTATTTCACAAGCACAGCATTTTACACCTGACATGTCTATGTGATTATTAATCATCATACATAGAGGGATGCATTGGTAGAATTAGATTTTTGACTGCAAAGGTCCGCTTTAAGATACTGTCATACATTATTTTGGATACTGTATATAACTCATTCTGCTATCATTGGTGTAGTTTTCCTATATAAGCACTAGGGATGCACCGATATATCGGCCGCTGAAACATATCGGCCGAAAATGGCACTTTTGGCTAAATGCCGAAAGTGCCATTTTCCTGCCGATACATCGGCGCATCCGTTTTTTCTTTCCTCCCCGCTGGGCGCTGCTCTGTATCCCAGCGGTGAGGAGAGAAAGTGTGACAGCTGGCCGAGCGCTGTGGGAGGAGAGCACTGTGAGCGGCCAGCGTCTCTCCTTCCACACCGATCAGCCTCCTATTACAGTCCGGCAGAGCGGTGTGTGGGCGCAGACAGCGCTGCCACTGAGCTGAGCTCTCCTCCCTGCACTGCTCGCTCAGCCTCCTGTGACAGCAAGTCAGAAAGGAGAGCGGGTACAAGCAGTCAGTGATCGCTGAGTGTTTGGAGATAATTGAGGAAAGAGTATGGTTACTATATCCTCAATTATGAATAAATGGGAAGTGGTCTACATCCCCTCCTGTTCATTCATGATTGTGCTTATAGTAAACATACTATGTTATCAAGTTATGAATGATCAGGAACACTCAGTATAGAGGATTCCTGTTCATTGATAACAGGGGATACAGAAAAAGAGATGGAGGACTCTGTGTCCTCAATCTCTTTTTCTATTTTAAAAGGGAAATATCAGGGGTCTGTTTAGACCCCTAATATTTCCCCTAAGCCGCTAAAAGTAAAGTAAAAAATTGAAATATTTAATAAAAAATGAAGGAATAAATACAAATAAATATAAAGAAATTAAAACATTTATAAAAAATAAATAAAAATAAAATATTTGAAAAATTTGAAAAAATTAAAGTAAAAAACATTTTCGGTTTCGGCCTGACAATTTCTTTTTATTTCGGTTTCGTTTCGGTTTTGAAATTTCCATTTCGGTGCACCTCTAATAAGCACATCCGCGTGTCTTTGTCTGCCAGTCTGTGATGTAGAGAAATATTCTGTAAGCTCATTTTGGAGGGGACTGCTGATCTCTAAATAGGCATTTTTAAAATTAAAATAAAAATCACCAGAAAGGAGGATGATTGTATATGATTGGGGTATAGACTGGAGATGTTTGTTTTCTATCTGAAATGGATACTTTTGTTGTCCCTGTCAGTCACAGACTTGGTCATTTGTTCCACAAGAAGAAAAAAATTACTTTATTAAAGCTACGGTACTGTCTTGGCCAGCTGATGAAGCCTCCGAGCCTGTCTCAAAAAGGCACTACCCCCTGCGTATCACTGGAGAGGGCTGCAGGGGAACATTGTCAGTAAGTACACATGTAATGTAGTATGTGAAAAAGGAGGTCTGTATTTTTTTTATGTTATGAATTATTTGTTTGGTTTTTGTACCAAAGAGTAACATATGGTATGTGGTTTGCTTAGAAAGACATTCCCAATTCTAAAAAAAAAAAATGGTGCCATTCATTTTAAATCTACCATCTTTATCTTCAGCAGCCTTTTCCACATTAAGGGTCACTGTACAAGCATTAGACCACCAGCATGCCAGCAAACAAAAGCTTGCCATAGATCTCAGATCAGCCCCAGTTTCCACACCTTTAAGATTTAGGGCATCCCCAATTCACCTTGCACCTTCATACATCATATCAGCCCCAATTGCTGCATCTTCATACATCCATATTAACCCCAATTCCTGCACCTTCATACATCATATCAGCCCCAGTTCCTGCACCTTCATACATCATATCAGCCCCAGTTCCTGCACCTTCATACATCATATCAGCCCCAATTCCTGCACCTCCATACATCATATCAGCCCCAATTGCTGCACCTCCATACATCATATCAGCCCCAATTGCTGCACCTTCATACATCATATTAACCCCAATTCCTGCACCTTCATCCAGCATATCAGCCCCAGTTCCTGCACCTTCATACATCATATCAGCCCCAGTTCCTGCACCTTCATACATCATATCAGCCCCAGTTCCTGCACCTTCATACATCATATCAGCCCCAATTCCTGCACCTCCATACATCATATTAGCCCCAATTCCTGCACCTTCATACATCAAATCAGCCCCAATTCCTGCACCTTCATACATCAGATCAGCCCCAGTTCCTGCACCTCCAGACTCAGATAAGCATCAATTCCTGCACCTTCATACATCAAATCAGCCCCAGTTCATGCACCTTCAGACCTAGATAAGCATCAATTCCTGCACCTTCAGACCTCAGATCCTGCACCTTCATACATCAGATCAGCCCCAGTTCCTGCACCTTCACACCTCAGATAAGCATTAATTCCTGCACCTTCAGACCTCAGATCAGCCTCAAATCTTGCACCTTCAGAAACAGGGGATTTACATTCAAACCTACTGCAGCTAGTCTTTGCACTATGAGGAAGAAGAGGGCAGGCAGGCGGGCTTCTTCACATAACAATGCCCACAGGTGGGCCTACACTGGTACTGGGAGGAGGAGCTGGTACCTGGATATCAGTGACGTCAGGGGGATCAGTCTGAAACATCATGGGGGTGAATGGGCTGTGGGGGCAGAGAGGCAGGCTAGGCTTTTGTAATTGACAGTGGCACTATATTTGTAAAGGAGCCCACCAGAGGATCATCCGGTGGGCCAGCTTAAACCTACCCACATGCAACATGCTTTTCTGGGTGCCACTGAAAGTGACATTGTGTGCCCACTCTGGCACCCGTGCTTTAGGTTGCCTATCCCTGGTCTAAAGAATTGTAACCTATTATTTATGTCTTACCTTTCTACCTACTGCTATTGGATTTAACTGACCACTGGTGTTGAGGCCCAGGACAGTGGCGTCACAAGGGAGGTGCAGGGGGTGCGACCCGCACCTGGGTGCCACTATTGGAGGGGTGACACCAAAATGACTGATAGTCAATTTGGTGTCACCCCCTATGAAAAGTCGGGCACTCGGTCATGGACCGAGAGCCCAACAGTGTCAGGAGAGAGGAGGGGACCCGGCGGCATACCTCATCCTGCCAGGTGAGCGTCCCCTCCTCCCCTCTGCCGGCATCCATCACTAAGATGGCTGCCGACAGGCTTCAATAAGATGACCATGTACGCGCGATGATGTCATCACGCACGTGGCAACGTCACGCGCATGCGCGATGACATCACGGCGGGGGTATCACCGGTCTCCGCTCCGGGTGACACCCAGCCTTGGGACGCCCCTGGACCAGGACTTCCTTCTTGGCTAAGGTAGTGTCTGTCTTTCACTTCAACCTGGCCATTGTTTTCCTGTCCCTCTGTTTGACTTCAGTTCGCCAAAAGGGAATTTCCCTCCCATGTGTGGATGTAAATCGGGCTGTGAAAATCTATTTCTCTGCTACTGCTACTTTAGGAAGACTGATTCCTTTTGTAGTCCGGATGGACCATGTAAGGGTACACTCGCTTCTCAGTCCACCATCTCTGGGTATCTTAGGCAGACCGTCATCTGAACATATGGTCTTAAAGTGACATTAAACCCTCAGATTTTTTAACATAAACCAATACTGTAATGTGCGCCTTACTGTAATCCATGGTAGTTTCCCTTCTCTTTGCTGCTCTTCCTTTTAAATCCTCATGTCTTCTCATGCTTGGGGAGAACTTCCCTTTTCAGCTCAGGGCCTCTTCCTGTAGTGCTGGCTCAGGTTTCAAGCCTATACAAACGTATACACAGACACCATGTATCCATTCCAGAGACAAGGCAGTCTGCTGCAAAACAGAAGTTCTCCCCAAGCATGAGAACAGATACAGATTAAAAAGGAAGAGCAGCAAAGAGAAGGGAAACAACCATGGATTACAGTAAGGCGCACATTACAGTATTGTTTTATGTTACAAAATCTGAGGGTTTAATGTCACTTTAAGGATCAGGTTCCACCTTATCCTGTCAAGGAGTACTCTGCTACATCAGAGGGTGCTTCTTGTTCTTTTTGGCATTATGCAGCCTTCCCAGTTTGTAAATCGACCGCCTTCTCTTTTATTTTTTATGTTCTACCCATGTGGCTCTTCAGGCCTCATATGATGCCAGCTTTGAGAGTTGAATCCTTCAACTGGCTCTGGAGCTTCAATCCATGTGATTTATGTTATCAAAATATGAACAATGAATGCAAGTTGGAACCGTTCACCTTTTTGGTTTGGCGCATATATATATTATTTTTTCCATTTTTTTTCCCAGACTCAGCAGGAGCTCCTGGATTTAGGAAACATTTTAGTTGGCAGTTTTCAGTCACATGATCTGCTTCTGTCAAATGATGGAAACTGCAGCCTGGAGTATACACTTAGCGCCAAGCAGGAGATCATGGGGGCATGTGACCCAGACGAGGTCATTAATGACCCAATAGGTAAATATCTTTTTTAAGCCATGGTACAGCCATGTTTGTGTTAATCTATTATGCTTATGGTTTTTATTATGTCTGGTTTATGTAAATAGATCACGTAAGTACTTTTACAATTTTAAAATGTTTTTCTTTAACTTATTTTCTTTGAATTGTAGTTTTACTCTCTGGTACTGCATTGTTGCAGGGGTAGCTGAACTGCAATAATGGCTGAAAAAAATAACAGCAAGCTGGTAGTTTAAGCGACGATAGCTTTTATTGCCTAACAGCAAAAAGTTTCCCAGCAACTCACCAGCCAGAATGCAAAAAAAACCTGTCTAACCGCTAAGGTTAAAAACAGAGGTTTTAGATGCACGTCTTCTACAGAACACGGGAAAGCCGCACCGCCTCGCCAAGACACCTCTGTGTATTGCGGTCCTAACTCTAATCTTTGAGAGTCTCCATCTTGGAGCACATGTAGCAAAAGATAAAATTGGGTGCAGGTTCACCAGGAGGTAGCCCAACCTCCTTAAAGGCACAGGGACACACAGGGGACCCCGCACATCACAACGGCAGCTGAGACCCCCAGTGTGTCACTGCACCAAATCAGTCTAGCAAAACAAATGGCAAATGCACTCATCAAATCATAACCAGCTTTAGGGCTTGTTCACACGACGTCCGGATTCTGTCCTGACCAGATCTGTGCGCTCCTACACTAAAAATGCATCCCAATGTATCCCTATGTGTTTTGTGGGCTACAGTTCTCACGTGCGCAGTCCGTTCAGTTCCTGGCAGAAAAAATACTGCATGTCACATTTTGTCTGGTCAGGATACGGTCCGGAAACGCAAAACGCATAGCACCGCGTCTGCAGATCTGCTCCAGATCTGGTCCGGACATCGTGTGAACAAGCCCTCAAAGCAAGGTGCACATGGAAGGGCTTTATACAGTACAAGAGCAAAAGGTTTCCTAGCACACTCACCAGCCAGCATGCATGTTTTTTTTGCATGCTGGCTGGTGAGTGTGCTGGGAAACTTTTTGCTGTTTGTACTGTATAAAGCCCTTCCATGTGCACCTTGCTTTAAAGCTGGTTATGAGTTGATGAGTGCGTTTGCCATTTGTTTAGCTTTTATTGCCTAGCACAAGTTATTAACAATGCAATTGTTTGGGACGCCTTAGATCCCTTTCTCAGGCTTTAAACGGTTCTATAACATTATTTACCATTATATAAAACTCTACCATTTTATTGAATTTTATAAAGCCTGAAGAAGGGAATAAATGGTCCCTAAATCTTGCACATGTAATAACTTGTGTTTGCCAAAAAAAGGCAGTAAAGAGTATAATCTTTCTGCATTGATCGATGCATGACACAGTACAAGACTCTACTACAGAGATTTTAGACAATGAAACCGTTCTCATGTTAAATGCAATTGTTTGGTTATAGCTCTGCATTAAATACGTTTTCTAGCATAAGGGGGAAACTTTTTGAAGTAAGGATATCACCAGCACACCAATCAAATAATTTCAGCAAAAGTCCATTTGAATGACAAAGGCCATTCAAAATACAAGCGCTTTCGAGGGGGGGGCAAGGGGTCCCCTTCATCAGGCTCGGAATGACATTCATGGACGTTTGCTGAAATCCAGTGTGCTGGTGATATCCCTTTATCCATATGCTGTTTAGCCGAAAGTGCCATTTTCGGCCGGCGCCCCCCCTTCACTTTTCGCCCGGGGCCCGCGCCCCTGCTGCCCCCCCGGTTGTTACGCCACTGCCCGCCTGTATATACAGGACACATATAGATCCGGTAAGGAGTGCAGCAGGATACTCTCTTCAATTGTACTTTTTGAAGTAGATGACGTGAAATCTTCTTTAAAAGGGTGTACAGATTAGGTTAAAAGAAAGCTATAGTAAAGAAACTTAGGGGCTGATTTATAATATGTTTTCTTTACATCTCTGGATAGCTCTGGAGTTTGATCATACTAAAGGGAGACTACCAGCCCGTACCAAGCTGAAGGTGAGAATAATTGGCCACCCGGCCCGCCGACTCCCCTATACCTGGACAATCAGCTACTGCATCCTCTCCCCAAAAGGTGGGTTTCATAATTTTATTTCGGGCATGGCCGGCCATATGAGCAAGTAGACACTTGAAGCGGCACTCCAACCATGAGGGATAGATATTCATTGCAAGGGTGCTTCCTTACCGTGTGCAAAAACACTTTTTTTTTCCATTCATTTTTTTATTGGAAGTTTTCAGAATACAAAATCCGAATAATACAGTAATAATGCAAAATACGGGTCATAGTGATATTGTTGAATTTGAAAAAGGCATAGGTTAAGCTAGTAGGTGGTATAAACAACAACGATGTAGGAGAACAGTCTACAGGTCATACATGGGATAGGGAATATTCTCGAGTATACCGGCAATCTTTTCGAACTGCGCTGTACAGATAACCAAAACAGAATCCTGAGTAATGTAAACCATCGTAATCGGATTGGAAAGGAAAAAAGATAGAATAGAATATAGATAATTGAAAAAAGAAAGAAAAGGAAGGGAAGGAGAATGGGGGGGTGATCAGGTTCAGAGAAGCGTTGACTACATTAAGTTGTGAGGAAACATGGTCCAAAGAGGTGGCAATGTTTCACGGGTGGAAGACAATTCCGGATTATTATTATTATTACACAGTATTTATATAGCGCCAACAGTTTGCACAGCGCTTTACAATGTAAGGAAGACATTACAATTACAATACAATTCAAGACAAGATGGTAAGGAGGGCCCTGCCCCTGAGGGCTTACAATCTAAAAGGGAGGAGGAAGTGATACATGAGGAGGTAGCTGTGTGGGGATGAATTGTTTGAGAACGTGATGGTTCAGTGGTTAGGTTGAGGTGGGATAGGCTTCCCTGAAGAGATGAGTCTTCCCTGAAAGACAGTCAAGGTGGGAGATAGACGGACAGGTTGGGGTAAAGAGTTCCAGAGGATCGGGGAGACTCTAGAGAAGTCCTATCGCCGCAGATAGTAAAAAGAACCCCAAAAAATGTTACCAATATATTAACAGTAAAAAGGTGTGAAAGGAGCAGATAGGCCCAATAAAGGATGGAAGCGGGAAGCTAGTCACAAACGACAAGGAGAGGGCCGAGGCGCTGAACGCTTTTTTCTCCTCAGTATACACTCAGGAGGGAAACGGGTTTGACACACATGATAAAACTCCCAGTTTAACTCAAAATATACCCCAGTGGTTGACAGAAACCGGGATACAACAAAGACTTAAAATGCTCAATGCAAACAAAGCAGTGGGTCCGGATAACCTGCACCCCAAGGTACTTAAGGAATTAAGCCAGGTTATAACTAGACCATTAATCCTCATTTTTAAGGACTCCTTAATGACTGGTAGGATCCC
>NW_017306446.1:186001-195725 GCF_000935625.1 Nanorana parkeri | reverse complement strand
TAAGGGACCGTAATATACAGGGGTACACATAATATACAGGGGTACAGGTACTCCTAGAATGAGATCCTAATAGGTTGGACTTGATGGACTAATGTCTTTATTCAACCTCAAATACTATGTAACTATGTAACTATGAGTATGAGAGGAGTTGACAAGGGAGCTGGAAAGCAGGAGGTCTTGGGAAGAGCGGGGGGGGGCGGTTAGGGTGATATTTCGAGACAAGGTCTGAGATATATCCGGGGGCAGAGTTGTGGTTGGCTTTATAAGTGACTGTTAATATTTTGAATTTTATCCACGGATCCCAGATTCTTTCAAATTTGTGCATCGTGTCATGGAGTTTAGCAGGGAATTTTTCATACACAAACACTGGGTGTAAACATGCTTTGATCTCGGATAGCTGCAATAGAGGGGACAGCCAGGCCTTTGCGATCGTTTGTTTAGCTGCAGTGAGAATATGAGTCATCAGGGTAGATTGTGTTTTATCGAAATTATCAGGTCTCAAATTTAGGAGAGCTACAGCCGGTTGAAAAGGGGGAGTGTTACGGTTGAGGGAACGTATAAAGGCAAAAACGTTGCGCTATCGGGCAAGCCCACCAGATGTGGAGCATTGTGCCCGGGGTGTCACCACTTTACTTTTTTTACTGTTTGTAAAGTGCTGTCTTCCATCCTTTTTTTTTTTATTCCCCCCCAACATGCTCTTTATTTTTCTTGTTTATGCAACAGGGCAGCACTGTTTTATCCCTATGGAGAAATGCATTTTGGTCATGTTCTTCCCCCTAGTAGTTTACAGCAGAGTGGTGATATGCTTTTAGGCTGCACTTTTACTTCAAAACTTTCAAGCACAAGTTCACTTTAATAGGAAATATAGGAGGTGCCGAATTATATCCTGTGGTGAATGGGGATCCAAGACTTGACATAGATGAGCAGAACTCAAGGAGAAGAGGTGTGAGCTAAGCTGCAACATACACAATAGGCCAGAGTGGGGTTAGTTCATTTTATGAATGACGGCTGAGGGGGATATTACAAAGCAGCCAAAGCAATCAAAGAAAATGCAAATGTAGTAACTGGTATATTAGTTGTAGATATGGGAGATATTTCTTTGATGAAGATAGCAAGGTGGCTGCCCAAACATGAATGTGTGAAGAGCCTCAGAGAGCAGGCAAATATAATCCCTATTTCTTCTCCTTATAGCTCTGGATCCTGCAAACCAAGTCACAGAGGAACAGTTTCTGTGCAGTGTGACAGCACAGGGAGTCTACCCCATGTTCACGGTGGTGGACGCATGTCCAACGGGCAGTGCCAGTGCACTTACCAAGACTCAACTTTGGAGGCTTTTTTCACTGGAGAGACTTAATTCCTGTCTTCAAAGTGATCCTACTCCTCAAGAGCTAAAATACAGGGTTCCCACTCGACACAGGTATGGCTGAAAGTCATAGAGTAGTAATTGATAAGTGTGTGATAATAAGCATGATGCATTCTGGGATTTGTGTCATGGTTAGTCTTCCTTTTACCCAGCACCCGCAGATGTCCCCCTGTAAACACCCCAGTCTTGCTGGACTTCAACTTTGGAGCTGCCCCTGTGGGGTCGGAGCCATTTGTGGCCCTTCTTTTGCTGGAGAATAATGGCGTATTACCTGTGAATTGGTGAGTTCACCGGACGCTTGTCCATCTTATTGCAAGTTTAGAATGAAAACCTATTGAGTTGACTGTAACAAGAAGAGTGCAAAGGACAGCACATGATTTGTAGCAGCATTCACAGGTATTGTTTTGCACTTAGCAGAATAGATATAACAACATACTTTCTTTTAATGGTAGGTTATTCAAATTACAACTGGAAGCATTGTTTGGGATCACATACACTTTAAATCAGGGTTGGTACAAACCACAAATAGTTCTTGGTGTCCCCACTAGAAGATCAGATGATTTGCATATTAAAAGCCTTGCCAGCTTCAGAAACTAAGACGGATTTGTTAATAGGTTGCACACTATATTGCTAAAAGTAGCCACCCCTCCGAATGATTGAATTCAGGTGTTTCCAGTGAAGGGTTCGGTTAACACTACAACATACAAAGACACTTTAGACAATTGTCATTACGCGATGTCCAGCTTCCTGAGTGGCCAGGAAGCCGGCTCCATGCTCCCTCGTCACCAGGAAACAAGAAAGCAGCGTGTAATGACTCGCCACCCGGCTTCCTGATTGGTTGGGAAGCTGGCCAATCAGGAAGCCAGGTGGCGAGTCAGTACCCACCCCCCGGTTTTCTAATTGGCCAGAAAGCTGGCTCCATGTTTTCTCGTCACCTGGTGATGAGGTAGCATGGAGACAACTTTCCGACCACTCAGGAAGCTGGGTGCCATGTAATGGCTCACCGCCTGGCTTCCTGATTGGTTGGGAAGCTGGCCAATCAGGAAGCCAGGCAGCGAGGTATTACCCACCCCCTGGCTTCCTTATTGGCCAGAAAGCTGGCTCCATGCTTCCTTGTTGCCTGATGACAAGGAAGTATAGAGACGGCTTTGTTAATAGGTTGCACGCTAATTGGGAAGCCGGGTGGCGAGTCATTAGATGCCGCCTGGCTTCCTTAATGGGATTCCTGGTATCTTGTATGTGGTATCGGTGAGTACCGGAAAAAAAATATCGGTACTCATAATCGATACAGAAAAAACGGTATTGGTGCATCGTTAGTTATTAGTGGCACAAAAGTTATAGGAGGAGGATAGGGAGTTGGGAATATACGTCTGAAGGTGGCCATGATCGAGGAGTCTGTGGGCATGTACCCAGGTGAAAGAGCCAGTGCACTTTCCTTTGGTGTGGGAATCTACTGACACCACCTAGTGATTCCTAGCTTGAGTAGATACAGCATAGCAGCAAACAATATTGTAGCCTCCTTCATGGAACGTAACATTAACATACATTTCCTTGCTCATGCTTATAGGTAGTAAACATTTTTTGTTTTTCTAAAAGGGACTTTTTATACCCGGTGGACCAGCAGATTGAGCTGGAGTTCTGGGCTGAGACTTGGGAGTTTGACCCCAGCGAGATCCACCAGATGAGAATACAGGACAACAAGCTGTTTATTGTCAGCCCAAAATCAGGGGTGCTAAGACCCGGCCAGCAACAGACGATCCAGCTGTCCTACAGGTAATGGATCCTAACCCCTAAAGCACAACTAAATTCTCCTGTGTGGCAGTTTCAACAAGTCCAAAGTCCAGTTACAATGTGATGCACAAGGCTCATAAAATAATTTTTTTTTAAACTTCCTTCAGCTGAACCAAATGCTTCTTTGTGTCTCACACGCTCCCCCTCCCAGATACTGCAGCACGTAGCGGGAAGATTTCAGCAAAAATAGGCAGTGCTGTCAATCCAGAAAGCAGTGTGTGGGACTAGGTGTGAACAGGAGCTGACTGACCAGCTACAGGCTTGTGAAGCAGCAGTGACATTTCTGATAACCATGTCCCCTGCAACTAGGGTTGCCACCTTCTGATGTGTGGTGGGCTCTGCCCAACATAGACCCCACCACAGATCCTGTACAGCCCACCTGAGACTGTACCCTTTAGCAGCAGTGTGATCATCTTACCTGCTGCTTGGTCCCCGGCCTCCTCCACCGATGGACTGGTGCTGCAGGACCCGGCCTCCTTCGCACGTCGACGGCTCTTCTATGGCCCGGTGTTCTGTCAAGCATGCACTGGCTTCCTACGGCGCGATGGCACCCTGGCCCCGCCCGTTTCTGATCCGGCATCGTCTCGGCCTCGCCCCGCCCCCTCTCCTGCTTCACCTCGCCCCCTCCTGATGGTCCGTCTCCTCTGCCTCTTCCACCTCCTCCACCGCTGCCTCCTCGCCGCTTTTCTCTGCCTCCTTGCGTGCTCTGCCTCCTCCGCCCGCCCCCCCTGAAGCCTGCCACCCAAGGCCAACACCTTGTTTGCCTTGCGGCAGAACCGCCCCTGTCTGTACGTAAACGATGCCCCCATAAGATGCCAGTATGCCACAGGACCCCAGATATGTACTATACAAAGCAGTATCCATATACCTTGCCGCACTCCTTACTGTATATCCCAAAAGTAACGGGTGCTCGTAATGACTGCGGAGGGCACCGCTCACAAAAAAACACCAATACAGATGTCACCAGCACCAAGATTCCATGTTAGTGTAATTTAGGGATGCACCGATACCATTTTTTCGGTATAAAGTACCGATACCAAATGCCGATACCAGTGCCTTGTGCACCAATTATCAGGAAGTCGGGCGGCGGATCATGACCCGTTGCCCGACTTCCTGATTGCCTGTGAAGCCAGCGTTCCAGTGAAAGAACACTGACTTCAGAGGCTGCGTGGCTTCCTGACCAATCAAGAAGACGGGCGGCGAGTCATGATGTGAACCCGCCTCCTGGCTTCCTGATTGAAGCCAGCTTCTTAGCCACTTTTTTCTAGGCAGCCTGGCTTCCGGACCAATCAGGAAGGCGGGTGGAACGCCATGACTCGCGCCCCGGCTTTCTGATTGGTCAGGAAGCCAGCTTACTAGCCAATCAGGAAGCTGGACGGCACGTCATGGCCAGCCTTCCGGCTTCCTGATTGGCTAGGAAATTGGCTTAAATTTTTTTCTAGGCAGCCTGGCTTCCTGATTAACTTGGAAGCCAGCGTCACATTTTTCTAGGCAGCGTGGCTTTCTGACCAGGAGGCCGGGATGCGAGTCATGATGTACCACCTGGCTTCCTGATTGATTAGGAAGCCAGGCTGCCTACCAACAAGTGAAGCTGGCTTCCTAGCCAATCAGGAAGCCTGGTGGCATGTTATGACCTGTCTCCTGGCTTCCTGAATAACATAAATACTGGCGTCACATTTTTTATAGGCATTTTTCGTGGCTTCCTGACCAATCAGGAAGCTGAGAGGTGGTTCATTACATGCCGCCCAGCTTTCTTGATTGGTTAGGAAGCCAGGCTGCCTAGCAACAAGTGAAACAGGCTTCCTAGCCACTCAAGACGCCAGGAAGCTGGTCATAACCCACCGCCCGGCTTCCTAATTGTAAAGAAAGCCAGCTCCAGTGGCGTCACAAGGGGTGTGCGGGTGGAGCGGTCCGCACCCAGGTGACACCAAAATGATTGTCATGTTGGTGTCATCCCCCTTTGAAAAGCCGGGCACTTGGTCAAGGACACTTGGTCAGGTGACGTCCCCTCCTCTCTCTGCTGGCGTCCATCACCAAGATGGCCGTCGGCAGGTAACGGCCGGCTGCATGGTCCCTTGGCACTGCCGGTCAGAGGGAGAAGTTCTGGTATCGGGTAAGGTATTTGAGCATTTGGACGAGTACGAGTACTCGCCCAAATACTCGGTATCGGCAATGATACTAGGATCGGTATCGGCACATGCAAATCCATTTTATTTATAGTTGTCATTCAAACGACAAGCGCATTTCTGAGCCTGATGAAGCGGACCCTGCGCGGCCCCAAAAGGGCTTGTCGATTGAATGACAACTATCAATAAAATAGATGTTGCACTAACATGGAATCTGGACAGCTGTAGTGGATGATATGCAGAGGCGTAACTAGAACCTTCAGGGCCCCGGTGCAAGAAACCAGGAAGCCCCCAACCGCCATGGCACCGCATGGTTAACAGGAAGGCTGCCGAGGTCCCCAGCAAGCGCGGGACCTCAGGCAGCTGCTTGTTTGAAAGTGTGAACAATGCCTCAATATGGTTAAGTTAATTGATGCTGCTAAATTTGGACTAGACATCTCATGCATTATTCACAAAAGGGGTAAACATAAGCCTAGATTTGCCGCCAGTAAGTGTTTTTCTTGCTACCTATTTGTAACTAAAGTATTTTTTTATTATAAATTTAATAGACATGACTTTGTTGGAACTGATCGCTTGCCTGTCCTACTGAAGCTATCACATGGGAGGGAGATTCTGGTGCGTAGATTAACAATGTTTATCTTTGCTTGGTCCTTTTTATAGTGAAACAAATGAAACACTTATTTGAATCATTACAGTGTCATTTCACATATGGCAGTTTCTCCCATTTTAGTTAAATTTCATTGGAGTGACGGTAGAAAAGGAGCAGCGTTATGTGCACTTCACATCCACGAAGCATCAGTTCACGCCAGTGGCTATCGGCAGCTCCAGTCCACCAATACAGGTAATGTGCAATAAAGGTTCCACCTATACAGGTAATGTGCAATAAAGGTTTGTGGCTTGGTGCCCCCAAAAAAGGCAGGCAAAGTGCTAGTCACCAGTATTGCCTCTGGTCTCCCTGTAGTTGATCTTTTTTCCAGTTGCTGACTTATCATGCATCTCTGTGGGAAAGCAGCCGTATTGGTAGAGGCAGTATTTGCTTGCCCATTTCAGAGCCTCCAGCAAGGAGAACAGGCAGCAACACAGTAGTGACATTGCCAAATCTCCTGAGACTAGAAGTCAACGGCAGCAGCACCTTAGATCTCACACTGCAGATATACAGCTATGAGGGCCCTGTCACACCATCAGGAGTGCGTTCCAGTGCGTTTGGCCTCTAGAACGCAACCCGGCTGAGTTTTTTTGGGGGGCGGGAGGAGGAACTCAATGGCACCGCAGCCACGCCCCCCCGTCTGCGGTGCGATCGCCGGCACCCGAACGCCCCCTCGGTCCACTGCGATCTGCAAACACAATTTTTTTGATTTGGCTAATTTGCCACGCGTTCGGGTGCCGGCGATCGCTGGGCCCTAGAGGGGGTGGGGGGGGGCCTAGCTGCGATGCAATTGAGCTCAATACACGGCCACGCCTCCTCCCGCCCCCCAAAAAACTGAGCCAGCCGGGTTGCATTCCAGAGGCCGAACACACTGGAACGCACTCCTGATGGTGTGACAGGTCCCTGAGGATGCAGGCACAGGAGGCCCTAGGTAATTTAGTAAGATGAAAAGATCAGCTGCAGGAAGACCACAGGCAATACTGGTGACTAGTCCTTCTGCCTGCCTTTTTGGGGGGGCACAACTTTCAGTTCTGTTCCTTTTGAACTATGTAGCTATATAAATGAATGCAGTCACTATATATGCACATTTACTATAGGTATATATTTTGCAAATGTACATTTGATTTTTCAGATCTATGAACTGTATAATGGGGGCTCTGTGGCAGTTATCTATGAGATCCAGCTGGAGCCCCTGAGAGGAGTGCAAGAGCAGAATTATCATCACCCCATCTTCCAGTGCTTGAATCCCAGAGGGGAGATATTACCAGGTGCAACTGCCTATGTGGAATGGATCTTCTCACCAGTGGAGGCCAAAACCTATTCCGTAAGCACGCTCAGTTTTCTACTGAACTCTGTCCCTTATTGACCAGAACAGCTCCTATAACTGGGTACTGTACTCCAGCTCAGCTCCTCTAACAGAGCACTCTACTTTATTCTTACATATAGGTAACTGCCCCCGTGCATATCTTAGGAGGAGACTCCGCTCTCATTACCTTTGAAGGGATTGGCTATGAGCAAAGTGTACTTAGCGGCCGCCTGGGTCGCTATGGTGATTGTTACGCCACTGGTAAGGAGGGCCCTGCCCCTGAGGGCTTACAATCTTATCATAAAAACATATCTAAAAAAAAGGCAAAGCAGATGGCAGTAATGGTTTACAGAGTGCTGTAACCTATAGCAATCTGTCAGATAGAAAGATGAATTCTTTATTGGTTGTAGTCGGTTGCTGCACTGTTCACATTGCTCTTTACCAATCACCAAACCAGTAACCGGTACTTGCACAACATCGCTGCGTTTATGTCACATCAAGTACAGCTTCCTTTGACAAGGAAGTCGTTTTATGAAAACTATTGCAGAGGGAGAACAGCGAATCTTTTGGGCCACATAAAGGTGTGAACATTAATCTGGAGGACATCTAAACATTCATATTTAGGAGGTGGGACCTCTGTCAGCCTCTTGATATCCTTGAAGGATAGATCGTGTTCTCAACAATGTCTGCAAACCAAAAATATAAAAATTAAAAATGGATTAGTCAATTACATTAGATTTATTTGCTGGCCTTTTTTTGATTATTCCAAATAAAATGCCTAATGCTCCTGCCAGTATAATCCACTTTCTTGTTGGCCACAGCAATGGGGGTAAACATAAGCCAACAATTCCCCCCATCCTATTCGGCCCTGCGTCTCATATTACTTTGTAGTTTAAGGCCTCATTCACACTGCCGTACAATACGCTGCATATAGATGCACGCAGCTTTTTTTCCCATATGCAGAATATGCAAATAAATGGCTCCATACACATAACTGTGTATGGAGCCGTATATTTGCGCTGCGTAAAGATGCGCAAACAAAAATGGACCCGAGATGTGTCCGGGCTCCATATTTCTGCGTATTTTACGTGTGTGCACGCGCGTATACGCACGTACACGCGTACGGTACATTAAAATTTCTATTAAGAATGATGCATTCTGGGATTGCATACAGTGCACGCATATACACGTGCATACATACGTGCATATACGCAATATACAATTTTGCTCTTGCGTTGTGTGTGCATGAGGCCTAAAGTAGACCTTGCAGTAAAATGCTAAATCTGCTTACACTGTCCAGGCCCCCTCCCCCTTCACAAATCATAAGCTTATAATAGGTGTAAAATTGACCTATAAGCAAAAAAGGAGGTGCACTTGCCTTACCCCCATCCTCTGCTTCTGGCACGTAGGCAAGAATGACATCACACTCCTTCTGGCTAGATCCTGGGGGATACAGTGCAGCCAAAATCTTGCAAGAGCACACACTTGCAATAGACTGGGGGTGCCTTCTCACTAGATTTCCCTTTCTCTGCTTCCGCCAGGAATCTTCCTGGAGGAATGGTGACATCACGCCCAGTGATGCGGAAAAAGGGGGCCTCAATGTCATCTCGTCTCACAGCAGAAGATACTAAGCGTCATGACCCTGGTTAGAAATGGACAAATGGCAGTCACATGACTGCTAATAACGCATATGAAAGAATTTATTTTCAGCCAATTTGGAATAAACATTTTATTAGACCTGTTTAGGGAAAGGCCGACTATTGATTGGCGGCATCTATGTTTACTGCTGTTTTAAAGAAACTGGTGTCCAATATTCAGCTGTGTTTTGTATTGGTTGCTGTAGGCTACTCAGATACATTCCCAATCCTCCCATGTTATCATTAATCAGCCTCACTCTTACTGGAATCTCCCACAGGTCCCTCGCCTGACTCAGCAGAAGTTGGCATTTGGAGATGTCCCTGTCTTCTGTAAGTCCAGCCGGGTTCTGTTTCTGAATAACACCTCTGAAAGTGAGGCCTTGCTCTTCACATGGTATGCCGGTTCTCCAAACGCCAGTGAGGTGAGAGTACACATCAGCATTTGTTTATTACTGATATACACTGAGTGGCCAGTTTATTATGACCACCTGACGTTTGTAGGCAAATTAGCTATAATTTGGCGCTGAAGTTGCTAGAGGGCCAGACCATTATAAATAGGGAAGCAGGTTGGTTACCACGACAGTAGAAGTGATTTGTTTCTGAAGATACGGGGAAACAACGCGATGTAACAGCCTTTGAACGTGGGATGATTGTTGGCGCTCGGAGCCATGGAGCGAGTATCAGCAAAACAGCAGAATTCGTTAAATGTTCAAGAGGAGCTCATTGTTAAAGTGTTTAAAGACCGGACTGTCAGCCGAAAATCTGGGTCTGAACGTGCGGATTGTGGCCGTCAGCGACTAGTCAATGTTAGGGCAGAACGGGGGAGGGGCAAGACTGGTACAAGACAACAGAAGG
>NW_017306446.1:165566-185406 GCF_000935625.1 Nanorana parkeri | reverse complement strand
ATTAGCTATAATTTGGCGCTGAAGTTGCTAGAGGGCCAGACCATTATAAATAGGGAAGCAGGTTGGTTACCACGACAGTAGAAGTGATTTGTTTCTGAAGATACGGGGAAACAACGCGATGTAACAGCCTTTGAACGTGGGATGATTGTTGGCGCTCGGAGCCATGGAGCGAGTATCAGCAAAACAGCAGAATTCGTTAAATGTTCAAGAGGAGCTCATTGTTAAAGTGTTTAAAGACCGGACTGTCAGCCGAAAATCTGGGTCTGAACGTGCGGATTGTGGCCGTCAGCGACTAGTCAATGTTAGGGCAGAACGGGGGAGGGGGAAGACTGGTACAAGACAACAGAAGGGCAACAGTGCCGTGTCAGATTCCTCGCATCACCTTTCATCATCTCGTGGAGTCATCTCGTGGCCCAACGAAGTACTGATGGGGTGGTCATAATAATCTGGCCACTCAGTGTACATGTTAAAGTGACCCTGTCGCCAATCTAAAAGTTGACCTAAGGCTGCTCACTGTGAAAAAGAATGAACGTATTTACTTCTCCTGCTGCCAGCGCTGCCAAACGCCACTCAGTTGATGACGAATCTTCCCTCCTAGTCTGCTTGATAACCCTCATCCCCCATTGCACTCAGTGGTTCTCCCGCTGACCTCCATGTCGCTGCTGTGTCCTGCAGTGATGTGAAGGTTCATGACAGGAGTGCTTTGGGTGCTACTGATCAATATTTCCCGAAGTCTTGGTTTCCCAACAGAGCAAAAAACTCTCTCTCCTATTTTTGCATTGGTTTCCCAACAGACTTCACGGGAACAGGGCAACATTTTTCAATGTGAGCAGTGGGAGAGGTAAGTATTTACATTTTTGCAGTAAGAAGAATTGTTTAAACCTTTAGATCGGTGATGGAGTCACATAAAAAAATGTTACAATGATGTCTGGTGGAGCAAAGAATGCTGGAAGATCAACAGTGGTGAAATGTGAAAGTTGTTCTCTGGGATTGTGCATTGGGATAGTTTCTTGTTTTTTTATTGAAAAATTGAAAGAGTTTTACCCCATGTGTGGCGCTTGTCAGAGGTAAGGAGAAAATGCGGGGGAGAGAGGCAGTACTTGGTGGGTACACCGGTTGTCACTTGTGGTGTGATAAGTATAGATATAGGGGGGTGGGCGTAGTTGTGCAGCAGGTGTGCGGCTTCCGTTTTGTTTGTACCGGGGTGTCCAACAAGTGTGCTGTAGGGAAACAAAAAATTGGAGACGGAAGCGCCACTACCTGGCGCAATAAATGTGGTAGAGCAGGGTGTAAGCGTAAGTGATGTACTCACCTATGGCTGGATGAGCATTCGCTTGTAATCGTCGGGTTGAGGTGAAGTAGGTGGAGTGGAGTAGTAGTGGGAACGGTCCCTCTTTTCCAGGGTGGGTTGGCGATTAAACCCAATAAGGCAGATGGAGACACAAAAGCGAGGGGGTGAAGTATGCAATGGTGAAGAAGGGGTGGGCTTCTGTAACTCACCGTGGGGATAGTGGAGAACGGCTCTCAGCGATGACGGTGCGGCCAGTGTCGTGCCTGGGTGGTGGGCCGGTCCTCAGGAAGATTGCTGGCACAGGTGTCCTCTGGTGGCAGGTGCTGGGGAGCGGTGGAGTGAAGTGTTGTCCTGGACGGGGGGACTGGAGAGCGGTGGAGACGCCGGGGTGACAGAGTGCAGTACAAGCGAATGCTCACCCAGCCATAGGTGAGTACATCACTTACGCTTACACCCTGCTCTACCACATTTATTGCGCCAGGTAGTGGCGCTTCCGTTTCCAATTTTTAGTTTTTCTTGGGTTTTTTATTGAAGATTGTGTGCGGCATTTACTTGAAAATGCAGTGAAATGGTGTTGCGTTACTCAAAGCAACCAATCAGATTCCAGCTTTTACCGGGTATGTAATCTGGATCTCAAAAGTTGGTTGCTTTTGTTTGCTGCACATATATGATGTAAAGATAGTGTCCTGGCTGGGATTCTAAATCAAGGACCTCAGTGCTGTAAGGCAGAAGGGCTAACCACTAAGATACTGTGTTTGTTTGCAGGTTCTGCAGGTCTCACCTCTTTTGGGCACCATGAAGCCGGGTGAGAGCGTTAGTGTGGTGGTCACCTTTCAGTGTGGCGAACAGGCCTCATTCTACGCTCTGGAGCTGGTGTGTGAGGTGAGGATTGAAGCAGATCTGCCTATTTACTAACAAGGTGCAATGACGCTGTAAACAGCTTACTGCAGCAAGAGTGGTTGCTCAGGGTCACTGCAGTTTGTGCTTTGTTTCCAGAATAAGCCTGCGAGTGTCTTGTAGGTAATGTCATGTACCATGTGATTAAAACCAAAAGCTTTTCCTTGTACCAGATCTTCATGGAGAAGGCCCTCGCTGAGTATGAACGGGCTGTTAGAGAGTGGGAGGAAGAAGAGGAGCGGCAGACGGTAGAATTTACAATTAATGAACCAGCTGAGAAGAAATTTCAGACGGTAGGTGACATCGTGACACCTTGCACTTACCGTATGTCTTGAATCATCCAGGTTGAATGACACCGCAGTATCAAACCAATAACAAACATGGCATTGCGGACCCCCCATTGGCATTTCACAAATAAGAAATTACTAATGACAGCTAAAACATGAAAAAGGGCACTGTATGACATTTGTAAAGCCCACTTGTATGCTAACATTTAAAACTAGTCCCCCTCAAAAAAATTAAACAGCGATGGCTGTAATACTCACTTTCTCTCCAGCACAGTCACCCGCAGTACCTCTTTTCCACCACAAGATGTCATCAGTCTTCAAGGCAATTGACCATGAGAGCAGATAACATTGCAGCTTCAGTCTCATTCAGCTACAGCTAGAACAATTAGTGGCTGGACTAGCTGTGGGGTACCATTGGGGTGGATAGAGCAATGCTCAAGCTATTGTACTTCCACACCATCATTGCTTTCTCATAAAATAGTTGCACAGAGCTTTTTTTAGTGAACTTTTTATAGTTGAACTCCGGGAATGAAAAAAAATACCATGGAGTGCCCGCCCCCTGCACTACAAGGGTTACATGTTTAAGTCTAGGGGTAGCCGAAAAAGATGTAATACTTACTTTATCCCTTGCTCTGGCAGGCTTCTGGTGGTCTCCTCTGCTCTCCAACACTATAGGTTGTTAGCAGACCCTTGACATCCTCGCATACAAAGCAGGACTATTGGTCCTATATTGTATGTGATGAAGTCAGTGTGCAAACGCCGACCAGACCAGAGAGAGGAGACATTGGGGGACTGGTTTCATACTAGTTCTTGTATAAATATAGAATACTGTATATTTCAATAGTTTGTTGTGTTCCTAGAGCTGTCTGAGGTCCGGTGGTCCTGGAAGAGGCCAAGATAGACACCAGCTAACTGAGATTAAACGATACAAGGTGAGCCAGTTCATGATCAGCACAACGTATGTGACATGACAGACATGTAATTACAGATGATAATTACAGTTTATTTTCTATGAGCCATAAGCATTTGGTTGCTTAATTTCCAATAGACAATCAGAGTTTACATTGACGTGTCTCCTCCCAGCTTAGTAGATATGATGTAGCCAAGTGACTCGGAAAGAAGACCTCCTTCTGAAAATGCTATTTAACTGGTTCACTTAACTTGTTCACTGTCAATGTCTCTGGCTTCAATACTGATTCATTGACAGTGAACAAGTAGGAAATAGGTAAACTAAGAGCCCTTTATCTGCAAATAGGCTCTGGATTAGTAAGTTAGGAATTATTTAAGTCAGGGGATTGTTAGGTCAGCCTACGCACTACAGATTGTCTGCAGAAAACTACAGGAGGGGGCGGAGACAAGACCAGTCACCCTGCACAAGGAGAGAGCAGCAGTGAGCAGTCTTTATTACAGGAAGGGGCAGAGACAAGACCGGTCACCCTGCACAAGGAGGGAGAGCAGCAGTGATTGGTCTTTATTACAGGAGGGGCGGACACAAGACCGGTCACCCTGCACAAGGAGGGAGAGCAGCACTGATTGGTCTTTATTACAGGGAGCTCCAAGTTTCACATCCGGTTTGGATTACACAGCTGCGCAGATCTGGGAGAAATACACAAAGCTCAACAAGGTTCAAGTATGAATACAGCTCACTCTTGTATGAGGACAATATTTGCTTATCCCTTCAACTTCAAATAAGATAGAAGCTGGCAGCGTTTAATAAGATTGAAGGTGGCATTGTTTACCCAATCATGTAGAAAACAAGCAGTGCCCAACAGAGTCGTGCCTAGAGTATTTGACCCCTAGGGTGCATCGTTTCATCAACTCGTATGCCATCATGTAACAATTGTATTCTGCCATCAGACTCTACCACCTATCAAGAACGGTGACTACACCCGACCCCCGGTCAGCCGAGACAGGGAGAGCCGCCAGGCACAAAAAGAGGGTAAAAAATTGCGGGTCCGGCCTGAGCCACCTTTGCCTATCCAGCTTCACCTGTCAGTGACGGGCAGGTCCCACCACCCACCGGATTTTCTGAACCAATTCCCGAATGACTTCCAACGTCACTTCCAGCAGCAGTGAGTGGATCCCCGCATTCTTACTAGCCAAACTATTTAAATGACTGTCATTTTCTGTTGTGACTTTGTAGTGCACTGAAGCTTATATTCCCTCTAATGATAGCCAGATACACAAAAGGTTTGCATTGTTTTTCTGATGTCATCAAGTACAATGCAGGCCCAATGGCCAGCGTCGGTCCCACATTGTACTCGGTGACTTTGGAATGTGGGCGGGAGTGACCCAACCAAAGCAGGACCCTGGCGTAAGGGAAGTATTGCTTTTTTAGATCATACCCTAGACAAAACAAACATTGTATTCTGCATGAGCTAAGGGGGCTACAATGTTTCTAATTTAGTGAATACATAAATAGGTTGGCAATGCACCAGAATTTCCCCCTCAAAAAAGACAAGCACCGTTTTTGGCAACGTAGTACACCACAACACACGGTAGTGCATTACTGTGTGTTGTGGTGCGCTGCAGCACATGTGCAATGAAGCTGCATTCCCTATTTAAAATGAATGACATCTCAACATGCTAAGAAATGTAATGTGTTTTGATGTATGTTGCAGTAATGTGCGCCTTCCTGCGATGCACCTCTTTGGAAAGGTGTTGTGCCGCTCTTAGCATGTGACTGATCAGTGAAAGGTGAAGCATCAGATTCATGAGCTCATCTCTCCTTCACTAAGATTATCTCCTCCTATCTGCATGCTACTTGCACTGCAGCATAACTGATGAACTCCTTCTGCTGCTTCTCCCACCTTCAATCTGAGCTCTGCTGTACAGGGACCCTAAGAGGCCGATAACCAGCCGAATTCAGGTTCTTATACTAAAATTCTGTAGATTTAAAGTGACTCTAAACTCGGGGATAAAATCTTAAAAATGCATTCAGGTACCTTAATTAATAACAACAATGTATCTTATTTGTGTATCACTCGGCTGTAGATCCTCCAATCATCTCTGAATTGGCACTGACACTGTCCTTCCTTCTGGAGGGGGGTTACTTCTGTCTCGATCTATCCGTGCAGAGACTGTCACTCACGGCTCCCTGCAGGTATTCCCCCCTCCCCGGTCCGATCCTCCAGCGCTGACTGGTGGAACGGACGGGGGAGGGGGCGGGTACAGCTGGCTCTGCCTCTAGATAGGCAGAGCAAGCTGTCACTCACGCAGCTGGGTGGATCCAGACAGAATCGTCGGGATCCGTTCCAGCTGCGGCGTCTCAGTATACCGTGAGCTGCAGCTCGCGGTATACTGAGCTTTGGGTGACGGGAGGACGCTAGTTTGTGTCCTCCCGTTACCCTAAGGAGAACTATGTGGAAAAGCGCTAACTCCATAGTTCTCCTTTAATGCATTCTCTGCTACAGGGCTGTTTGTGTCTATGGACGCACACAGAGCATGAGCACGCACGGGTGCCTCCATTAGAATGATGGTGGCGCCCGCACAGGGGGGGGAGGGGGGGATTGCTGCAGGGACCCACTAGAAAACGAGGAATTAAAAACTTTTAAAGAAAACCGGCAACAGCCTCAATCAAAGGTGGATCTCCTTGTAGGAAATATTTTTTAAGGCTTTAATATCACTTTAAGGGACTTAAATGTATTTTCTAGATTTAACTCCTGAATTTAGTGTCACCCTAAGGACGTAGTAATGAATACAGAGCTGCATATACTGTATTTGTGTCTTTAATATCTGCCTGGAGCTCCTCCATAACTCTGGTTTCAAATTCTAAAATGAACTTCCAGAACAATTGTTTTCCTAACTGTCCCGTTTTTCCCATTACCGATCACAGAAAGTTCTGCTGACTTCATTATGCAAAATAATATCAGTAATTAAAATAGCTGTTGCAGCTTCATTGTTAAAGCTGGAGAGGACAATTGTTTAATAAATGCCTTTATACCAGTAATTGTAGTGCTGCTCGGAGTTCTTATAATAGTGGTGCCTATGGGTATCTTTCACAAGGAACTGACTGCAGTCATACAAGCGTCACTAATTCATCATTTCCTCCTATGTCACTCGGGTTTTAAGTCTCTGATCGCTTTCTGATGGATATCAGCGTATTGTGATGTTGAAGAGCTGATGATACTATGGACTTTCTATTTTGCTTGGTAGCTGTTGGTGAGCCCATAATTACAGGTGACTCGTACAAAACTCCATTATTCTGCTAAAGTTCTAATTAGGGTTTTTCTTTGTTAATACGCTTCAGGCAAAGTGTAAATGAAGGCGTGGTTTGTCCATGCATCCGTGACCCCCCAGCTGCACATACTCACCTTTACTTCGCCTCCCTGCTATTATAATGAGCAGCATGCAGGTAAAGGTGAACTCCGGCCTTCCCTACAGTCTTCTATCTGACCTCCGGCCTTCGCTACAGTCTTCTATCTGACCTCCGGCCTTCCCTTCAGTCTTCTATCCGACCTCCGGCTTCCCCTTCAGTCTTCTATCTGACCTCCGTCCTTCCCTTCAGTCTTCTATCTGACCTCCGGCTTCCCCTTCAGTCTTCTATCTGACCTCCGTCCTTCCCTTCAGTCTTCTATCTGACCTCCGTCCTTCCCTTCAGTCTTCTATCTGACCTCCGTCCTTCCCTTCAGTCTTCTATCTGACCTCCGTCCTTCCCTTCAGTCTTCTCTCTGACCTCCGTCCTTCCCTTCAGTCTTCTATCTGACCTCCGTCCTTCCCTTCATTCTTCTATCCGACCTCCGGCTTCCCCTTCAGTCTTCTATCTGACCTCCGTCCTTCCCTTCAGTCTTCTATCTGACCTCCGGCTTCCCCTTCAGTCTTCTATCTGACCTCCGTCCTTCCCTTCAGTCTTCTATCTGACCTCCGTCCTTCCCTTCAGTCTTCTATCTGACCTCCGTCCTTCCCTTCAGTCTTCTATCTGACCTCCGTCCTTCCTTTCAGTCTTGTACAGTTGTACCGGCTCCTCTCCTCTTCCTCTGATGTCACTGCACACTGGGAGCTTCTCACAATGTACATTAGAAGTTGCAGCCAGTCAGATAGAGCCCGCCTCATTTTCTGTCTGGAGGACATCCAGCATCATCTAACACTTTCCTCTCCAGCCAGACTATCCGTGGCCCCGCCCCTTTTATTCATTGGTTGTGTCAGTTATTTCAATCATGGAGGCTCAGCATCACAGGTGGGTGTTACGTTAGGCAAGCTGGATGCAAATACAGCCTGCCTAGGAACACCCACTCCTCCAGACTGACAACCAACCCTCAAGGCAATTTGATATTTGCATAACTCCTCCCAAGAGCCTACAGTCTTCTATCCGACCTCCGGCCTTCCCTACAGTCTTCTATCTGACCTCCGGCCTTCCCTTCATTCTTCTATCCGACCTCCGGCCTTCCCTTCAGTCTTCTATCTGACCTCCGGCCTTCCCTTCAGTCTTCTATCTGATCTCCGGCATTTCCCTTCAGTCTTCTATCTGACCTCCGGCCTCCCCTTCAGTCTTCTATCTGACCTCCTTCCTTCCCTTCAATCTTATATCTGATCTCCGGCCTTCCCTTCAGTCTTATATCTGATCTCCATCCTTCCCTTCAGTCTTATATCTGATCTCTGGCCTTCCCTTCAATCTTCTATCCGACCTCTGTCCTCCTCTTCAGTCTTGCACAGTTGTACCGGCTCCTCTACTGGACTAAAATGGCTTCCTCTGATTTCACTGCATACTTTGAGCTCCTCATAATGTGCACTAGAAGCTGCAGCAAGTCAGATAGAGCTCACACTCACCAGAATGACAGCTGTAGTAACACCACAGATCAACCGCTTGGTTTTACCGCCCCCTTGCTGTCTGTATGAACGAGGCCAACGGGTTAGAACTCCTGTCATGGTTTTATTGCTGTCTGTGAACCCGCTGTGGAGATTCACTCGGTCTGTTGGTATTGGTGATCATTGTTACTGGGATTGGAAGTGAGGGAGTATCCAAAATTAAGAGCTGTCACTGGAAGTGGAATTTAGGAAACATCCTCCAATGGTTTGGTGACAACTCTATTAGAGGGAATTTCCTTCACTTTGGAGAGATTTCCTCTTACTTCCTGTTGTGTCTCTAGGTGAGGAAGCCATTATAAAAACTGCCAATGGGGCACACATGACACAGGCTTCATCCATTCCTTATTCTAGTTTGTTTTAGATATATATTGACAACCCGTTACAGAGCCATCCACAACTCTGCCCCCGGCTATATCTCCAACCTTGTCTCAAAGTATAACCCTATATGTCCCCTCCGCTCCTCCCAAGACCTTCTGGTCTCTAGCTCCCTTGTCAACTCCTCCCATGCTCGCATCCAGGACTTCTCTAGAGTCTCTCTCCTCCTTTGGAACTTTCTACCCCAACCTGTCTGGCTATCTCCTACTCTGTCTGCCTTTAGGTGATCCCTAAAGACTCATGTCTCCAGGGAAGCCCATCCCACCTCAACCTAACCACTGAACCATCACATTCTCAAACAATTCATCCCCACACAGCTCCCTCCTCATGTATCACCTCCCCCTCCCTTTTAGATTGTAAGCCCTCAGGGGCAGGGCCCTCCTTACCATCTTGTCTTGAATTGTGATTGTAATGTCTTCCTTATATTGTAAAGCGCTGCGCAAACTGTTGGCGCTATATAAATTCTGTATAATAATATATATAATAGACACAAATGAATGCAGCTCCATAATCATCAACACACCAATAATGTATTTTTTAAAATACAAGCAGTGTATTTACCTTAATCTGACCTGGTATCAGCCTCCTGCAGTCCCTGTACAGCAGGGCTGGAGTGTGAGAGGAAGAAACAGCACAAGGAGCCAATCGGTTCACGTGATGTCAAGAAGCATGCTAGTAGGAGGAGAGAGCAGTGTGACAAAGAGATGATTTCATTACTGTCCTGCTTCTTCACTATCCAGTCACTGGCTGGGGGCGGATCCAGGATTACCTGGGCTCAGAGGAAGTGGGCTAAATAACACTGGCCATCAGAGTGAGGTCATCTAGCAGCAGGGGAAATATCTGGATTAAAGAACGAGAGAAAACTGAAATGCAATTATGTCTTGCAGCAGCTAGTCAGTTTCTGTGTTTTATTTTCTGAACAACCTAAAAAATGAAAGCCGATTCCCTATTGGTTGCTAGGAGAAGCAAGGTCTAATGCAAGAATTTTCTGCATGTAATCTGCCTCCCTGTGGGCACCCTCAGTGTTCCCCATGTCACTGGAACGCTGTGTTTTCTCGTATGTACTATGCAGGTTACCCAAGAAGAAGATGGAAAAGGCAATTCCTGTGGACCTTCAGCCTGAGACAGGAGAACCAGACGGACACCCAGGAAAACCCACCAAGGCAATGCAGGAGATGGCTACAGACATCATGGCTGCAGTGATTAGGTGACATGACACAATGGTTGTCCCTGTTCAGCATTATAGGGGAATGCTGCCATGACATGTCAGTTCTGGGTGAAAACGGAGACAAAGCTGGAATATCATCTTTCAGACTTCAGGAAAACGGCTCAACACGCAGTTACAATGCAAATTAGAGGTGCACCGATACCGGTTTTTCGGTACCGAGTACGAGAACCGTTTTTTACGGTACTCGCCGATACCAAATACTGATACCGGAAGTTCCATTAAAGAAGCCAGGCGGCGTGTAATGACTCGCCACCTGGCTTGCCGATTAGCAGGGAAGCTGTCCCCATGCTTCTCGTCATGAGATGTCGAGAAAGCATGGGGCCGGCTTTCTGGCCAATCAGGAAGCTGGGCACCGTGTAAGGCTGGGCACACACCTTACAACCATCGCAAGACTTTTGTCTTGCGATGGTTGTAAGGTACTTAAAAAAACGTACGATCTGCCTATCTTGCATAGGCAGATCGTACTTGCGATGATCGCAAGCCACGCCCCCTGAGGGGCGGGCTTCCGATGACCGCAATGCCGAACGGGCAGTGTGCGCTTGCGCACACCGGCCCGTCCGGCTTTTATCTTCCGAACATGCTACACACCCTCAGAACATCGTACGATGCTCGGCGGGTTTTGAAACATGTTCGTAAGTTTAAAGTCGTGCGACCTTACAGTAGTAGAGGTCGCACGGCTTCCACACACCTTACAATAATCGTACTATCGCGGGATTTCCCGCGATTATCGCAAGGTGTGTGGGGACCTTAATGATGCAGCGCCCAGCTTCCTAATTGGTCGGGAAGCTGGCTTCAATCAGGACTCCATGCATTGAGTCATTGCACGCTGCCCAGCTTCCTAATTGGCTGGCTAGCCGGCTCCCTCGTCACAGGTGACGAAGGAGCAGGGAGATGGCTTCCCAGTCAATCAGGAAGCCGGGCAGCGTGTAATGACTCACTGCCCGTCTTCTTGATACCAGCAGCTCGGGTATCGGGCAAGGCATCAGAGCATTTGGGCGAGTACAAGTACTAGTATCAGTATTGGTGTATCCCTAATCCTAACACCTCCTTTCTTGCAGTGTTTATACTGATAATGATTTGAATTGGAGTTCTTCTTTATAAAGCAGTGTTTGTTATTCCAATAGTAGCTGTGGGTCTATGGTTTGATTCTACTTCCATCTACAAGATATACATTGTTGTTCTCGCAGGAATCTCCTGGATGATAAGCAGTTTCATGAAGCTCTGGAGGAGATACAGAACGATCCTGTGCCGTACTTCAGACAGTTTCGCAGCCAGGAAATCTCCCCTGAAACTACCAACATCCCATTGGCTGAAGAACTAAGTTCAGAACAAACACCGTCTGGTGCCATGACAGAGGAAACAGAGGAGGAAGTGGACAAGTCAGCCACGTCTCAGTTGATAACGGCACCAGAACACAGAAAGAGTGAAGCAGAACAAACTGGCTTGGGACAAGAGGAACTGAAAGAAACGTTCAAAAGGTAAAAAAAACTAAATCTGGGACAAAGGTGAGAATGGCCGTTGGGGCTTCTGTAATCTCTATTCTCTTCATTACCCACTAGGGGGCGCTGATACATCACAACCCAAACTTGTCACCTTTCTCTGTACACGTTATATGGATCCTCATATTTGCTACTTATATATATAGTTATACTAATAACTAGGGATGCACCGATACCAGTTTTTCAGTACCGGGTATGAGTACTGATGTATCTTTCGCTATTGGCCGATACCGAGTACCGATACCAATAGTTCCACTAGCATGGAGCCGGCTTCCCGGGCAATCAGGAAGCCGGGCAGTGGATAATGAAACGCTGCCCAGCTTCTTGATTGCCTGTGAAGCTGGCTCCATGCTGTTTGGCCGTGAAGCCGGCTCCATGCTGTTTGGCTGGCTCGATGCTAATTGGCTGGGAATCAGCATGGAGCCGGCCAAACAGCATGGAGCCGGCTTCCCTGCCAATCAGGAAGCCGGCCGGCAAATCATTACCCGTCGCCTGGCTCCCTGATTGCCCCGAAAAACCAGCTCCACGTTCCCTCACGGCACTGCTGGTCAGAGGAAATCTCCCTCTGACCAGAAGTTCTGGTATCGGGGGGTAAGTATAGGAGCATGTGGGCGAGTATGAGTACTCACACAAATACTCGGCATTGTTTTTTTCCTTTCTGAATGAATAATTAGACTCATTGGTCTTTTTCACCCATTCAATATACTGTGTTTCTTAACTATTGTGAAGGAAGTCTCTGATGATTGTTGGTTGCTCCCAACTCAGACTTGCTGCAAGCCATAGGAGCCTAACATGCTGGCTTTACATCATGTGACCCAGAAAAGAGTGCCGTGGGATCTATTATTCCAGCTAATATGAAAGTTCTGAAGACTTTTATATGACTTCCCCTCCTTCTTCCCAACCTAATCAACAATGGACCAAATTGTGGACTGTTTTGGTCTGATTTAAGAACAATACAATTTGAGTCAATTGTTTTGGTTGTTGTGATTTATCCTCAAAGAGCTGCTCGAAAAAGGTCGATGTCAGCAGAAAAGTTGAGCTGACCATTCACAAAACAAAGCCTGGACTGTGTGTTATGTGAAGGAAGAGAGGGATGTGCAGACACAAGGACAGCATTGGGGTCTATGAGACCTGCAGCGCTTACATCCGTGCGGCCCTGAAGTACAGTGGGGACTATGAGACCTGCAGCGCTTACATCCGTGCGGCCCTGAAGTACAGTGGGGACTATACTAATCCCGCATTTAAATGAGCAGATTTGATGGGTTTAAAGGAAAGCCTGCATGATGACAGGGGGTTACTTTTCATGCAAAGGAATATCTGAAAGCTTTAACCATGGTAAGTTTTTTTTTTTTTAATGCCTGGAGTTGGACTTTAAGCCCATTGCTCCGTATTGCTTTGAGTCAACAGCAGGTGCAGCCTTTGAAGTGTGATAAATCCCACATAAAACAACATGTCTTCTTCTACCTGGCACATTGCTAGATTTTACATATTGTGATGTTTGGGGAATATAGCCCAATGGTGAGCGCTTAAGGACCAGTCTTGAAGCCAACTTGAACATAAACAGGACAGTCCTTATTCCTCTTCAATATAAATGAAACATAACAGTTCACGTGCTTCTTATAATAATCTGCGTTTCCTCAGCATATACAGTCCTCAGCACACCTCTGTGTGATACTCACACTGCTCACCCCTCATGAGCACTCACACTGCTCTCTCCGCAGTGTGTCCACCAGGTACCTTGTGTCACTGACCTTCCCCAGCCTCCCCTGGCTGTTCCACATGCATCCAGCACACACCCAAGTCTGCTTGTGGCCGTGTGACTCCTGCACACCCACACACCACTGGCTTGGCTTGACCCTTGTGTGCCTCCAGCACACACCACCAACTCTCCCCTGAGCTCTGGGCTGGGCACTTAATAAGGCTGCTCTCAGCCACCTGACCACTGGCAACACCTGACCTCAGGACTGGAGATTTCATCCCACCCAGAACACTAGGGGGTTATTCACAAAAGGGTGAAGAGTTTGGACAAGGCAGGAGAAGTGAACAATCTAGAGCAGGGGTGCCCAGTAGGTAGATCGTGATCTACCAGTAGCTCTCAAAGCTGATGCTGGTAGATCAGGAAGGGTGTGAATAGCGGCCCCTTTATTCCATTTTGGTATATTTATTTAGCTGTGCACACATAATTACCTATTAGCCTGAGTCTGCTGAGCCCAGCTCCCCGACACCTCTCTGGTGGATACTGGTGGTTGTAGTGCTATGTATTACATCAAAGAATATTAGTTTACACAGCTTGTTGCAAAATACAGCAAGGTGAGCCAGGAGAGAGAGCGGGGAGAGACAGCCAGGGAAGAGAGCAAGGAGAGACAGCCAGGGAAGAAATCAAGGAGAGACAGCCAGGAAAGAGAGCAAGGAGAGACAGCCAGGGAAGTGAGCAAGGAGAGACAGCCAGGGAAGAGAGCAAGGAGAGACAGCCAGGGAAGAGAGCAAGGAGAGACAGCCAGGGAAGAGAGCAAGGAGAGACAGCCAGGGAAGTGAGCAAGGAGCGACAGCCAGGGAAGAGAGCAAGGAGCGACAGCCAGGGAAGTGAGCAAGGAGAGACAGCCAGGGAAGTGAGCAAGGAGAGACAGCCAGGAGAGAAAACGAGGGGAGACAGCCAGGAGAGAAAACGAGGGATGACAGCCAGGAGAGACAGAGCGAGGGAGGTTTTTTTTTCGTTGGTAGATCTCGTGTAGCTTGTCATTTGAAAAGTAGATCTTAACACAAAAAATCGTGGGCACCCCTGACCTAGGACAACATAACTGATTTAGAAAGTGAGCTGAATTGGAGAATTTTTCCAAATCAGCTATTTTGGCCGAAATTGTTCACTTCTCCTGCCTTCTCCAAACCCTTCACCCTTTTGTGAATAACCCCCTTATTAAAGAAATCTTCAGAGCCACAATCCAGAAAAAACAGAAGAAACCAGAAGGCCAGCATCTTCCCTGCAAATCTATTTATTTTCCGTGACCTCTCAGCCCCTCTGGCTAAGAGGCCAGGGTGACTGTGTTGCCAGCATACTCCGTGGCATTGCCACGCACTGCCACAACATATGCAACTAGAGCAAAATTAATATTGCTACAAATTGTCCTGAGCTGCATTCATTCACCACATCAGCTTGGTTAGGGTACAGCAGGCTTGGATGCAACTTTAGGTGATACCAACCCAGATGAGACACCACTATAGAATCGGCACATGGCTGGTGGGAAAATAAAGGTACATAGTTACAATAGGTGAGGGGAACACTTGTGACCAGATACAGACAGGTGATTGGTATATTTCCAAAAATGGTTACAGGCCTACAATGCTTCTTCATTAGGGCTAGTCATTCAAAAAAATCATGGTCTGAACGGACTCACTGATCCATCTGGGTGGATTTACAATAGCTGCATCCAGCTTTGCCGCTTCAAGCAGACAGGCTGATGGGGGTAACGTCTGCTTGGGACACTGCAAACACATATCTGCAACCTAGCAACTTGTCCAGGTGAGCAAATATGTTGTATCTGAAATTACAGATCATTGCACTTTCAGTACTGTTGGATTTTCCCATTTTTCTTTGGTCTCTTTATGACCATTTTAGTCACAATTTAGGTATCTTGCAGCTATGGTTTTGGACTTATTACTTTGTGGCTATGGTTTTGGCTAGCACAAGGTAATTCACACTGTACTCAATGTGAGCATAAAAAAAGACCTCATGGGAAATTAATGAAAGACTTGGCGCTGTAGGGTCCGACTGCTGATCACTGAGCCACCCTACTGTTACCACCGCATACAAAAAGCTATAAAAATCTCACCCCTGTGAGAAATGCATTTTCCTATTCTGAATGAGTTGCGCTCTATCATACAGAAGGTCTTTTATATCAGTATTTGGGTACTCGTTGTGTCTTTCAGGGCTCCGCTGTTCAGCCAGCTGGTAGAGTCCATTCTGGAGAACACTCTACAGAATATCATGATTGAAGCCAACCGAGGGGAAGTGGTGCTGACAACTCGTCCGCGTGTCATCGCTCTGCCACCTGCGACCCCCAGGTATGTCACATGACACTGTGAAGAATCCGAACAAGGACCATCATGGCAAGATCATCGGAGATTATTTAATAAAGCTTCAGATATAAACAGATTGAAATAATTAACATGTGAAAAGCTTATATGCGATGATAGGGACTGGGTTTAGATCTACTATAAATGCTCTGTAAGTGCGGTTGATATTCACATATAAAGTCAGGGCTGCTTAGGATGCATGACCTGAGGGTATACCTGAGGGCAGCAGAGACTCTTCTCCAATTGTTCTTCTCTACAGCAGACATAGTACTAGCAGCAGACAATCTACTTGTCCCAAGTGGCAAAGGCTTAGCACGATTTACAGCTGTGTCAACACCAGAGCTCTATGGTTTCCTCTGAACAAATATTACAACTTTGCCCTCTCTTCACCAGGGGGATCACACCGACCTCCTTGTTCAGAACACCGTCCGTGGCACACAATGTACCTGCTACTTCAATGTCTCCAGAAGATCCAGGACCCACGCCGCCTACGGATATTCAATAGAGTACTCTGTGTCCAGGACACAGTGTAATATGACAAGGATACCTGGCAAGGTTCTCCATCGTTTAACAATTTTACTTCCAATCATTTGATTTAATGACAAGGTTCTCAACTCCAGGGAAAACCTTGTTTCTACTTTTGCATGGAGTGGGTAAGGGTCAGAACTTGTCTGTGTCCTTACTGATGAGATTTTTCCCTCATTTCCTGTCCCGGAGACTTGAGGAAATTGGAGGGTGCAGTTGTCACTGAGACAGGAAGACACAGAGAGCAATTAAAACATGACTCTCCATTCTGCTCAATAAATGTGCTTTCCTGCCGTTGTTCAACTCATCAAAATGTCCAACTCATCAAAATCTCCAACTTGTGGCGTCACGTCCAGTGACTTGCCAGTAGGAGATTGGGACGAGGTGGCGCTAGTGCGCGTGCGCCATCCGTGGCAGCGTCAGAATCCTGGTCGAATCTCCTCAGTGTAGACACAGATAGAGATACAAAGTTTTAATTCTTCCCTCTCTGTACAAAACTGAAATCAAAGGTTTGGCCGGAGTTGGCTTTTTTTGAGGAGGCCAACCATTACTAATGTCATTTACACACTAGAGGTAATGAACACTACAAGTAAGCTAAATGATCGCTGACATGACTTGTACAGCATCACAGGAGGCCCAATACCCAGGGTGCCCTGTTGTGCAAATCTTGACCAGCTTATGTGCTCCAGACCTTGGTTCCATCCCCCTCCCACCTGACTATTGGCCAGTAACGCTACACAATATGGTTGTGTGTCAATAGTGAGGCAAGAGTATGGCTGGGAAATATCCACCACAGGAGCTTCTCAAGGATTGTAAATGGGGTTTGGGGCTCCTAGGATGGTCTACAGCAGGGATAGGCAAACTCTGGCCCAGCTATGGTGAAACTACAAATCCCGTCATGTCTGTGGCTGTCAGTCTTGCAGTGCCCATGGGATTTGTAGTTGCACCCCAGCTGGAGGGTCGAGGTTTACCGACCTCTTGTCCACAGGGTTTGTGAGCATGCTTGCAGGCTTCCAGTATCTCCTGCCTGTTAAGGGTGCTGGTGGTGAAGTCCTCCCAAACATTTCGATCATTGAGATAAAAGGAAAACTTACCACCAAAGTAATATTTGGTTGGCTCTGGTTGGTTGCCCTTTTTAATTTGTTTTAGAGATTTACTTTTACTCGTTTTTTTTGTCTGTGTCCCCTGCTGGCTGTAATAAAGATGTCATTCTATGGCAGCAGTGCCTGCCCGGTTATCAGTTTATTCTGTAGAGGATCTTTTGGGGTGGACATGACACCAATGTTCAGCATTATAGTGGCTGTGGTTATTCAGTGACACAGAATTCTGGAAGGATCCCAGAGAAATTCAGCATGACGGCAACCATACTCTACTGAAATATACACTGCCTGGCTAAAAGTATGTGTTCCCCCCTCCCAAGTGATTGCATTCAGATTCTATTCAATGCTGTGTGTGTGGTCAACAGTAGACACACAATGCAACCCCTTCCAGATTTATTAGTTTTGGATGGAATCCTGTCAAGTTTTTATTTTTCTATTGCTAGACAGAAGGGGAGGTGTGTGCAGTACTGGATCTGTAGGTAAGTTGATGACCTTAATAGAGTGTTATATCTGGTGTGAGAGGTACACTATATTGCCATATAGGTGACAACCTATCACGGCACCACGCTTGAATTCACTGAGCTCCTGAGGCTGGGTATACACCTGGGCGTTTTTCAGTGCTGATCAAAGCGCTGAAAAACGTTCAAGCAGTGAAATCCTTTTAATTCCTATCGGCACGGTTCCCGTTTTGACGCGCTGAAAAACGCCCTACGCCCAAAATAGTACAGGAGCTTCTTTGGGGCGGATTTCAGCGCGTATGCATTAGGATACAGCTTGATAGATTTCATAAACGCGCGTTTGACGCGTGTTTCGTGGACCGCAAATCGCGCTAACGTAAGCCCAGGTGTGAACCCAGCCTGAAAGCGACCCATTCTTTCACAAATGCTTGTAGAAGCGTCTGCATGCCTAGGTGGGTGATTTTATACACCTGTGGCCATGGAGGTGATTGGAACACCTGAATCCAATGATTTGGAGGGGTGTCCCAATAGTTTTGGCGATATAGTGTATCTCTTAAGGTGCCCATACACCTTGCGATTATCGTACGATAATCGCGGGAAATCCCGCGATCGTACGATAATCGCAAGATGTATGGAAGGCGTGCGACCGTTTTTACTGTATGGCCGCACGTCTTTTGTCGAACCAGCATGCTGGAAAACCCGCCGAGAACAGTATGATTCTCGGCGGGTTTCTAGCCTGCTCGTTCGACAACTGCGGAACGGGCCGGTGTGCACACGCGCACACTGCCCGTTCAGCATTGCCGTCATCGGAAGCCCGCCCCTCAGCGGGGCGGGCTTTCGATGATCGCAAGTACGACCTGCCTGTCCAAGATGGGCAGATCGTACGAGCTTTTAATAAGCTTACGACCATCGCAAGACAAAAGTCTTGCGATGGTTGTAAGGTGCATGGGCACCTTAACAAAGATCAGGTGTCCTCAGCCCTGCCTTGCTGTTAGACCGGTCCCCGCAGCCTCTTCTCCCCCAGGATCCGGTGACCTAAGTCCTGCTGACGTCCTCATGCCCAATACAGGTCCATTGACTTGCATTGGATGTCAGGATGCCAAAGGACATTCCAAAGCTGGAGCGGAGGGATGAGAAAGGTTAGCGGTCACTGCTGTGAGACCGAGGATCAGGTGAGTATATCTTTTAGACCCTGGACCAAAATGTGCACTTAACCCCTTGTAGGATGGGGAGGGTTCATTTTTAATATGCCTGCTTATTCTTTAAGATTCAGAACTGCTTCAGGTGCAGATTTGACATCCTACAGCGTGTTTGAAATCCAATTTGTCTTCCGGAATAGACTTGTTTGCACTGTGCAGAATATGGCCCTTCACATTTTTTGGTCAAGCCCTGATGAAGGGGGGCCCGCCCCTGGGGATCCACTGGAATAGGTTGGTTCTGTTTTATTCGACTTGAAATAAAAAAAAAACTTTTCTGGATATATGAGAAGCTTTTTGGCTTTTCTCCCCATACCTAAAGTTTTTGTTGTTGTTCTGTTTTGTGTACAACTGGGAGGATTTTCCTACACTTCCTGTTTCGAGACACAGGAAATAAGAACATATCTCCCCAAAATGAAATAAATCCTCTCTTAGATGGTTTTCCCCAGATGGAAGATTTCCCCTCCTTTCCTGTTCTGGTGACAACTCAAAATTTGAGATTCTCCCTCACTTTCAGCCCTCGGTAACAATGCTCAGCAGGACAAATAGAGTGAATCTGCCCCGGGGAACATAGACAGCGGAAAAAAAGCTTCTAATCTTCTCCTACTCTATGCAAATAAGAAAACAATAGTGGTTTGCAGGTACAATCCAATCCCCTTCAGGCACAACTATTTATAGGCTGCTCCATAAACACATATGATGATCATCACTTATGCATATGGCGATGGTGGGAGGGAGAGAGCGCGGGCCGCTGATGGTCAATAGCAATTCTCTTCCAGTATTTCAAACCTGTCTGATTGATGGTATCCATTGCTGGGGTTGTCTGCAGGGACTGGTCGTCTAACAGGGTCAGCAGATCTTGAGCTTACATCAATGATCTGCCTTAACCTCTTGCCGTCCCCCCGTTGTGAAAAAACGGATGGACGGCGGACTCACATTGGCGGGTTGCCATCATCAGATGGCTTTTTTTTTCTGCTGCCGCGCGCACGGGCAGAAAAAACCCACTCGTTCTTTACAGCCGTCACCAGCTGTTTGACATACATGCGATCGGCGGCTCTATAGCCTACCGATCGCATGTATGTGCTGGCTGGCTGCGCGCCCCCCCCCC